>NW_027364051.1:0-334229 GCF_046119375.1 Phyllobates terribilis | reverse complement strand
GGTGCAATTCTGAAATTTTTTGCTTTTTCCTGCTAATCCTAGCATGATAAAGAAGATTCAAAGAGAGTGAGATGCCAGCTCCTTTCATTCAGTCAGTAGCTTCAAACATTTCTGGTATATGAATAACATGATGTTTTTCAATGGCAAAAATCAATGAATATTGTAAATGCACAAACAGTAATTTCTCCGCATTGCAAGGTGCAATTCTGAAATTTTTTGCTTTTTCCTGCTCCTCTTAGCATGATAAAGAAGATTCAAAGAGAGTGAGATGCCAGCTCCTTTCATTCAGTCAGTAGCTTCAATCATTTCTGGACGTTTTTCAATGGCAAAAATCAATGAATATTGTAAATGCACAAACAGTAATTTCTCCGCATTGCAAGGTGCAATTCTGAAATTTTTTGCTTTTTCCTGCTCCTCTTAGCATGGTAAAGAAGATTCAAAGAGAGTGAGATGCCAGCTCCTTTCATTCAGTCAGTAGCTTCAAACATTTCTGGTATATGAATAACATGATGTTTTTCAATGGCAAAAATCAATGAATATTGTAAATGCACAAACAGTAATTTCTCCGCATTGCAAGGTGCAATTCTGAAATTTTTTGCTTTTTCCTGCTCCTCTTCGCATGATAAAGAAGATTCAAAGAGAGTGAGATGCCAGCTCCTTTCATTCAGTCAGTAGCTTCAAACATTTCTGGTATATGAATAACATGATGTTTTTCAATGGCAAAAATTAATGAATATTGTAAATGCACAAACAGTAATTTCTCCGCATTGCAAGGTGCAATTCTGAAATTTTTTGCTTTTTCCTGCTCCTCTTAGCATGATAAAGAAGATTCAAAGAGAGTGAGTTGCCAGCTCCTTTCATTCAGTCAGTAGCTTCAATCATTTCTGGACGTTTTTCAATGGCAAAAATCAATGAATATTGTAAATGCACAAACAGTAATTTCTCCGCATTGCAAGGTGCAATTCTGAAATTTTTTGCTTTTTCCTGCTCCTCTTAGCATGATAAAGAAGATTCAAAGAGAGTGAGATGCCAGCTCCTTTCATTCAGTCAGTAGCTTCAAACATTTCTGGACGTTTTTCAATGGCAAAAATCAATGAATATTGTAAATGCACAAACAGTAATTTCTCCGCATTGCAAGGTGCAATTCTGAAATTTTTTGCTTTTTCCTGCTCCTCTTAGCATGATAAAGAAGATTCAAAGAGAGTGAGATGCCAGCTCCTTTCATTCAGTCAGTAGCTTCAATCATTTCTGGACGTTTTTCAATGGCAAAAATCAATGAATATTGTAAATGCACAAACAGTAATTTCTCCGCATTGCAAGGTGCAATTCTGAAATTTTTTGCTTTTTCCTGCTCCTCTTAGCATGATAAAGAAGATTCAAAGAGAGTGAGATGCCAGCTCCTTTCATTCAGTCAGTAGCTTCAATCATTTCTGGACGTTTTTCAATGGCAAAAATCAATGAATATTGTAAATGCACAAACAGTAATTTCTCCGCATTGCAAGGTGCAATTCTGAAATTTTTTGCTTTTTCCTGCTCCTCTTAGCATGATAAAGAAGATTCAAAGAGAGTGAGATGCCAGCTCCTTTCATTCAGTCAGTAGCTTCAAACATTTCTGGACGTTTTTCAATGGCAAAAATCAATGAATATTGTAAATGCACAAACAGTAATTTCTCCGCATTGCAAGGTGCAATTCTGAAATTTTTTGCTTTTTCCTGCTCCTCTTAGCATGGTAAAGAAGATTCAAAGAGAGTGAGATGCCAGCTCCTTTCATTCAGTCAGTAGCTTCAAACATTTCTGGTATATGAATAACATGATGTTTTTCAATGGCAAAAATCAATGAATATTGTAAATGCACAAACAGTAATTTCTCCGCATTGCAAGGTGCAATTCTGAAATTTTTTGCTTTTTCCTGCTCCTCTTAGCATGATAAAGAAGATTCAAAGAGAGTGAGATGCCAGCTCCTTTCATTCAGTCAGTAGCTTCAAACATTTCTGGTATATGAATAACATGATGTTTTTCAATGGCAAAAATCAATGAATATTGTAAATGCACAAACAGTAATTTCTCCGCATTGCAAGGTGCAATTCTGAAATTTTTTGCTTTTTCCTGCTCCTCTTCGCATGATAAAGAAGATTCAAAGAGAGTGAGATGCCAGCTCCTTTCATTCAGTCAGTAGCTTCAATCATTTCTGGACGTTTTTCAATGGCAAAAATCAATGAATATTGTAAATGCACAAACAGTAATTTCTCCGCATTGCAAGGTGCAATTCTGAAATTTTTTGCTTTTTCCTGCTCCTCTTAGCATGATAAAGAAGATTCAAAGAGAGTGAGATGCCAGCTCCTTTCATTCAGTCAGTAGCTTCAATCATTTCTGGACGTTTTTCAATGGCAAAAATCAATGAATATTGTAAATGCACAAACAGTAATTTCTCCGCATTGCAAGGTGCAATTCTGAAATTTTTTGCTTTTTCCTGCTCCTCTTAGCATGATAAAGAAGATTCAAAGAGAGTGAGATGCCAGCTCCTTTCATTCAGTCAGTAGCTTCAAACATTTCTGGACGTTTTTCAATGGCAAAAATCAATGAATATTGTAAATGCACAAACAGTAATTTCTCCGCATTGCAAGGTGCAATTCTGAAATTTTTTGCTTTTTCCTGCTCCTCTTCGCATGATAAAGAAGATTCAAAGAGAGTGAGATGCCAGCTCCTTTCATTCAGTCAGTAGCTTCAAACATTTCTGGTATATGAATAACATGATGTTTTTCAATGGCAAAAATCAATGAATATTGTAAATGCACAAACAGTAATTTCTCCGCATTGCAAGGTGCAATTCTGAAATTTTTTGCTTTTTCCTGCTCCTCTTCGCATGATAAAGAAGATTCAAAGAGAGTGAGATGCCAGCTCCTTTCATTCAGTCAGTAGCTTCAAACATTTCTGGTATATGAATAACATGATGTTTTTCAATGGCAAAAATTAATGAATATTGTAAATGCACAAACAGTAATTTCTCCGCATTGCAAGGTGCAATTCTGAAATTTTTTGCTTTTTCCTGCTCCTCTTAGCATGATAAAGAAGATTCAAAGAGAGTGAGATGCCAGCTCCTTTCATTCAGTCAGTAGCTTCAATCATTTCTGGACGTTTTTCAATGGCAAAAATCAATGAATATTGTAAATGCACAAACAGTAATTTCTCCGCATTGCAAGGTGCAATTCTGAAATTTTTTGCTTTTTCCTGCTCCTCTTAGCATGATAAAGAAGATTCAAAGAGAGTGAGATGCCAGCTCCTTTCATTCAGTCAGTAGCTTCAAACATTTCTGGACGTTTTTCAATGGCAAAAATCAATGAATATTGTAAATGCACAAACAGTAATTTCTCCGCATTGCAAGGTGCAATTCTGAAATTTTTTGCTTTTTCCTGCTCCTCTTAGCATGATAAAGAAGATTCAAAGAGAGTGAGATGCCAGCTCCTTTCATTCAGTCAGTAGCTTCAATCATTTCTGGACGTTTTTCAATGGCAAAAATCAATGAATATTGTAAATGCACAAACAGTAATTTCTCCGCATTGCAAGGTGCAATTCTGAAATTTTTTGCTTTTTCCTGCTCCTCTTAGCATGATAAAGAAGATTCAAAGAGAGTGAGATGCCAGCTTTTTTCATTCAGTCAGTAGCTTCAATCATTTCTGGACGTTTTTCAATGGCAAAAATCAATGAATATTGTAAATGCACAAACAGTAATTTCTCCGCATTGCAAGGTGCAATTCTGAAATTTTTTGCTTTTTCCTGCTCCTCTTAGCATGATAAAGAAGATTCAAAGAGAGTGAGATGCCAGCTCCTTTCATTCAGTCAGTAGCTTCAAACATTTCTGGACGTTTTTCAATGGCAAAAATCAATGAATATTGTAAATGCACAAACAGTAATTTCTCCGCATTGCAAGGTGCAATTCTGAAATTTTTTGCTTTTTCCTGCTCCTCTTAGCATGGTAAAGAAGATTCAAAGAGAGTGAGATGCCAGCTCCTTTCATTCAGTCAGTAGCTTCAAACATTTCTGGTATATGAATAACATGATGTTTTTCAATGGCAAAAATCAATGAATATTGTAAATGCACAAACAGTAATTTCTCCGCATTGCAAGGTGCAATTCTGAAATTTTTTGCTTTTTCCTGCTCCTCTTCGCATGATAAAGAAGATTCAAAGAGAGTGAGATGCCAGCTCCTTTCATTCAGTCAGTAGCTTCAATCATTTCTGGACGTTTTTCAATGGCAAAAATCAATGAATATTGTAAATGCACAAACAGTAATTTCTCCGCATTGCAAGGTGCAATTCTGAAATTTTTTGCTTTTTCCTGCTCCTCTTAGCATGATAAAGAAGATTCAAAGAGAGTGAGATGCCAGCTCCTTTCATTCAGTCAGTAGCTTCAATCATTTCTGGACGTTTTTCAATGGCAAAAATCAATGAATATTGTAAATGCACAAACAGTAATTTCTCCGCATTGCAAGGTGCAATTCTGAAATTTTTTGCTTTTTCCTGCTCCTCTTAGCATGATAAAGAAGATTCAAAGAGAGTGAGATGCCAGCTCCTTTCATTCAGTCAGTAGCTTCAAACATTTCTGGACGTTTTTCAATGGCAAAAATCAATGAATATTGTAAATGCACAAACAGTAATTTCTCCGCATTGCAAGGTGCAATTCTGAAATTTTTTGCTTTTTCCTGCTCCTCTTAGCATGATAAAGAAGATTCAAAGAGAGTGAGATGCCAGCTCCTTTCATTCAGTCAGTAGCTTCAAACATTTCTGGTATATGAATAACATGATGTTTTTCAATGGCAAAAATCAATGAATATTGTAAATGCACAAACAGTAATTTCTCCGCATTGCAAGGTGCAATTCTGAAATTTTTTGCTTTTTCCTGCTCCTCTTCGCATGATAAAGAAGATTCAAAGAGAGTGAGATGCCAGCTCCTTTCATTCAGTCAGTAGCTTCAATGATTTCTGGACGTTTTTCAATGGCAAAAATCAATGAATATTGTAAATGCACAAACAGTAATTTCTCCGCATTGCAAGGTGCAATTCTGAAATTTTTTGCTTTTTCCTGCTCCTCTTAGCATGATAAAGAAGATTCAAAGAGAGTGAGATGCCAGCTCCTTTCATTCAGTCAGTAGCTTCAATCATTTCTGGACGTTTTTCAATGGCAAAAATCAATGAATATTGTAAATGCACAAACAGTAATTTCTCCGCATTGCAAGGTGCAATTCTGAAATTTTTTGCTTTTTCCTGCTCCTCTTAGCATGATAAAGAAGATTCAAAGAGAGTGAGATGCCAGCTCCTTTCATTCAGTCAGTAGCTTCAAACATTTCTGGACGTTTTTCAATGGCAAAAATCAATGAATATTGTAAATGCACAAACAGTAATTTCTCCGCATTGCAAGGTGCAATTCTGAAATTTTTTGCTTTTTCCTGCTCCTCTTCGCATGATAAAGAAGATTCAAAGAGAGTGAGATGCCAGCTCCTTTCATTCAGTCAGTAGCTTCAAACATTTCTGGTATATGAATAACATGATGTTTTTCAATGGCAAAAATCAATGAATATTGTAAATGCACAAACAGTAATTTCTCCGCATTGCAAGGTGCAATTCTGAAATTTTTTGCTTTTTCCTGCTCCTCTTCGCATGATAAAGAAGATTCAAAGAGAGTGAGATGCCAGCTCCTTTCATTCAGTCAGTAGCTTCAAACATTTCTGGTATATGAATAACATGATGTTTTTCAATGGCAAAAATCAATGAATATTGTAAATGCACAAACAGTAATTTCTCCGCATTGCAAGGTGCAATTCTGAAATTTTTTGCTTTTTCCTGCTCCTCTTCGCATGATAAAGAAGATTCAAAGAGAGTGAGATGCCAGCTCCTTTCATTCAGTCAGTAGCTTCAATCATTTCTGGACGTTTTTCAATGGCAAAAATCAATGAATATTGTAAATGCACAAACAGTAATTTCTCCGCATTGCAAGGTGCAATTCTGAAATTTTTTGCTTTTTCCTGCTCCTCTTAGCATGATAAAGAAGATTCAAAGAGAGTGAGATGCCAGCTCCTTTCATTCAGTCAGTAGCTTCAATCATTTCTGGACGTTTTTCAATGGCAAAAATCAATGAATATTGTAAATGCACAAACAGTAATTTCTCCGCATTGCAAGGTGCAATTCTGAAATTTTTTGCTTTTTCCTGCTCCTCTTAGCATGATAAAGAAGATTCAAAGAGAGTGAGATGCCAGCTCCTTTCATTCAGTCAGTAGCTTCAAACATTTCTGGACGTTTTTCAATGGCAAAAATCAATGAATATTGTAAATGCACAAACAGTAATTTCTCCGCATTGCAAGGTGCAATTCTGAAATTTTTTGCTTTTTCCTGCTCCTCTTCGCATGATAAAGAAGATTCAAAGAGAGTGAGATGCCAGCTCCTTTCATTCAGTCAGTAGCTTCAAACATTTCTGGTATATGAATAACATGATGTTTTTCAATGGCAAAAATCAATGAATATTGTAAATGCACAAACAGTAATTTCTCCGCATTGCAAGGTGCAATTCTGAAATTTTTTGCTTTTTCCTGCTCCTCTTCGCATGATAAAGAAGATTCAAAGAGAGTGAGATGCCAGCTCCTTTCATTCAGTCAGTAGCTTCAAACATTTCTGGTATATGAATAACATGATGTTTTTCAATGGCAAAAATTAATGAATATTGTAAATGCACAAACAGTAATTTCTCCGCATTGCAAGGTGCAATTCTGAAATTTTTTGCTTTTTCCTGCTCCTCTTAGCATGATAAAGAAGATTCAAAGAGAGTGAGATGCCAGCTCCTTTCATTCAGTCAGTAGCTTCAATCATTTCTGGACGTTTTTCAATGGCAAAAATCAATGAATATTGTAAATGCACAAACAGTAATTTCTCCGCATTGCAAGGTGCAATTCTGAAATTTTTTGCTTTTTCCTGCTCCTCTTAGCATGATAAAGAAGATTCAAAGAGAGTGAGATGCCAGCTCCTTTCATTCAGTCAGTAGCTTCAAACATTTCTGGACGTTTTTCAATGGCAAAAATCAATGAATATTGTAAATGCACAAACAGTAATTTCTCCGCATTGCAAGGTGCAATTCTGAAATTTTTTGCTTTTTCCTGCTCCTCTTAGCATGATAAAGAAGATTCAAAGAGAGTGAGATGCCAGCTCCTTTCATTCAGTCAGTAGCTTCAATCATTTCTGGACGTTTTTCAATGGCAAAAATCAATGAATATTGTAAATGCACAAACAGTAATTTCTCCGCATTGCAAGGTGCAATTCTGAAATTTTTTGCTTTTTCCTGCTCCTCTTAGCATGATAAAGAAGATTCAAAGAGAGTGAGATGCCAGCTTTTTTCATTCAGTCAGTAGCTTCAATCATTTCTGGACGTTTTTCAATGGCAAAAATCAATGAATATTGTAAATGCACAAACAGTAATTTCTCCGCATTGCAAGGTGCAATTCTGAAATTTTTTGCTTTTTCCTGCTCCTCTTAGCATGATAAAGAAGATTCAAAGAGAGTGAGATGCCAGCTCCTTTCATTCAGTCAGTAGCTTCAAACATTTCTGGACGTTTTTCAATGGCAAAAATCAATGAATATTGTAAATGCACAAACAGTAATTTCTCCGCATTGCAAGGTGCAATTCTGAAATTTTTTGCTTTTTCCTGCTCCTCTTAGCATGGTAAAGAAGATTCAAAGAGAGTGAGATGCCAGCTCCTTTCATTCAGTCAGTAGCTTCAAACATTTCTGGTATATGAATAACATGATGTTTTTCAATGGCAAAAATCAATGAATATTGTAAATGCACAAACAGTAATTTCTCTGCATTGCAAGGTGCAATTCTGAAATTTTTTGCTTTTTCCTGCTCCTCTTAGCATGATAAAGAAGATTCAAAGAGAGTGAGATGCCAGCTCCTTTCATTCAGTCAGTAGCTTCAAACATTTCTGGTATATGAATAACATGATGTTTTTCAATGGCAAAAATCAATGAATATTGTAAATGCACAAACAGTAATTTCTCCGCATTGCAAGGTGCAATTCTGAAATTTTTTGCTTTTTCCTGCTCCTCTTCGCATGATAAAGAAGATTCAAAGAGAGTGAGATGCCAGCTCCTTTCATTCAGTCAGTAGCTTCAATCATTTCTGGACGTTTTTCAATGGCAAAAATCAATGAATATTGTAAATGCACAAACAGTAATTTCTCCGCATTGCAAGGTGCAATTCTGAAATTTTTTGCTTTTTCCTGCTCCTCTTAGCATGATAAAGAAGATTCAAAGAGAGTGAGATGCCAGCTCCTTTCATTCAGTCAGTAGCTTCAAACATTTCTGGACGTTTTTCAATGGCAAAAATCAATGAATATTGTAAATGCACAAACAGTAATTTCTCCGCATTGCAAGGTGCAATTCTGAAATTTTTTGCTTTTTCCTGCTCCTCTTAGCATGATAAAGAAGATTCAAAGAGAGTGAGATGCCAGCTCCTTTCATTCAGTCAGTAGCTTCAATCATTTCTGGACGTTTTTCAATGGCAAAAATCAATGAATATTGTAAATGCACAAACAGTAATTTCTCCGCATTGCAAGGTGCAATTCTGAAATTTTTTGCTTTTTCCTGCTCCTCTTAGCATGATAAAGAAGATTCAAAGAGAGTGAGATGCCAGCTCCTTTCATTCAGTCAGTAGCTTCAAACATTTATGGACGTTTTTCAATGGCAAAAATCAATGAATATTGTAAATGCACAAACAGTAATTTCTCCGCATTGCAAGGTGCAATTCTGAAATTTTTTGCTTTTTCCTGCTCCTCTTAGCATGGTAAAGAAGATTCAAAGAGAGTGAGATGCCAGCTCCTTTCATTCAGTCAGTAGCTTCAAACATTTCTGGTATATGAATAACATGATGTTTTTCAATGGCAAAAATCAATGAATATTGTAAATGCACAAACAGTAATTTCTCCGCATTGCAAGGTGCAATTCTGAAATTTTTTGCTTTTTCCTGCTCCTCTTAGCATGATAAAGAAGATTCAAAGAGAGTGAGATGCCAGCTCCTTTCATTCAGTCAGTAGCTTCAAATATTTCTGGTATATGAATAACATGATGTTTTTCAATGGCAAAAATCAATGAATATTGTAAATGCACAAACAGTAATTTCTCCGCATTGCAAGGTGCAATTCTGAAATTTTTTGCTTTTTCCTGCTCCTCTTAGCATGATAAAGAAGATTCAAAGAGAGTGAGATGCCAGCTCCTTTCATTCAGTCAGTAGCTTCAATCATTTCTGGACGTTTTTCAATGGCAAAAATCAATGAATATTGTAAATGCACAAACAGTAATTTCTCCGCATTGCAAGGTGCAATTCTGAAATTTTTTGCTTTTAACTGCTCCTCTTAGCATGATAAAGAAGATTCAAAGAGAGTGAGATGCCAGCTCCTTTCATTCAGTCAGTAGCTTCAAACATTTCTGGACGTTTTTCAATGGCAAAAATCAATGAATATTGTAAATGCACAAACAGTAATTTCTCCGCATTGCAAGGTGCAATTCTGAATTTTTTTGCTTTTTCCTGCTCCTCTTAGCATGATAAAGAAGATTCAAAGAGAGTGAGATGCCAGCTCCTTTCATTCAGTCAGTAGCTTCAATCATTTCTGGACGTTTTTCAATGGCAAAAATCAATGAATATTGTAAATGCACAAACAGTAATTTCTCCGCATTGCAAGGTGCAATTCTGAAATTTTTTGCTTTTTCCTGCTCCTCTTAGCATGATAAAGAAGATTCAAAGAGAGTGAGATGCCAGCTCCTTTCATTCATTCAGTAGCTTCAAACATTTCTGGACGTTTTTCAATGGCAAAAATCAATGAATATTGTAAATGCACAAACAGTAATTTCTCCGCATTGCAAGGTGCAATTCTGAAATTTTTTGCTTTTTCCTGCTCCTCTTAGCATGATAAAGAAGATTCAAAGAGAGTGAGATGCCAGCTCCTTTCATTCAGTCAGTAGCTTCAAACATTTCTGGTATATGAATAACATGATGTTTTTCAATGGCAAAAATCAATGAATATTGTAAATGCACAAACAGTAATTTCTCCGCATTGCAAGGTGCAATTCTGAAATTTTTTGCTTTTTCCTGCTCCTCTTAGCATGATAAAGAAGATTCAAAGAGAGTGAGATGCCAGCTCCTTTCATTCAGTCAGTAGCTTCAAACATTTCTGGTATATGAATAACATGATGTTTTTCAATGGCAAAAATCAATGAATATTGTAAATGCACAAACAGTAATTTCTCCGCATTGCAAGGTGCAATTCTGAAATTTTTTGCTTTTTCCTGCTCCTCTTAGCATGATAAAGAAGATTCAAAGATAGTGAGATGCCAGCTCCTTTCATTCAGTCAGTAGCTTCAATCATTTCTGGACGTTTTTCAATGGCAAAAATCAATGAATATTGTAAATGCAAAAACAGTAATATCTCCACATTGCAAGGTGCAATTCTGAAATTTTTTGCTTTTTCCTGCTAATCCTACCATGATAAAGAAGATTCAAAGAGAGTGAGATGCCAGCTCCTTTCATTCAGTCAGTAGCTTCAAACATTTCTGGACGTTTTTCAATGGCAAAAATCAATGAATATTGTAAATGCACAAACAGTAATATCTCCACATTGCAAGGTGCAATTCTGAAATTTTTTGCTTTTTCCTGCTAATCCTAGCATGATAAAGAAGATTCAAAGAGAGTGAGATGCCAGCTCCTTTCATTCAGTCAGTAGCTTCAAACATTTCTGGTATATGAATAACATGATGTTTTTCAATGGCAAAAATCAATGAATATTGTAAATGCACAAACAGTAATATCTCCACATTGCAGGGTGCAATTCTGAAATTTTTTGCTTTTTCCTGCTAATCCTAGCATGATAAAGAAGATTCAAAGAGAGTGAGATGCCAGCTCCTTTCATTCAGTCAGTAGCTTCAAACATTTCTGGTATATGAATAACATGATGTTTTTCAATGGCAAAAATCAATGAATATTGTAAATGCACAAACAGTAATTTCTCCGCATTGCAAGGTGCAATTCTGAAATTTTTTGCTTTTTCCTGCTCCTCTTAGCATGATAAAGAAGATTCAAAGAGAGTGAGATGCCAGCTCCTTTCATTCAGTCAGTAGCATCAATCATTTCTGGATGTTTTTCAATGGCAAAAATCAATGAATATTGTAAATGCACAAACAGTAATTTCTCCGCATTGCAAGGTGCAATTCTGAAATTTTTTGCTTTTTCCTGCTCCTCTTAGCATGATAAAGAAGATTCAAAGAGAGTGAGATGCCAGCTCCTTTCATTCAGTCAGTAGCTTCAATCATTTCTGGACGTTTTTCAATGGCAAAAATCAATGAATATTGTAAATGCACAAACAGTAATATCTCCACATTGCAAGGTGCAATTCTGAAATTTTTTGCTTTCTCCTGCTAATCCTAGCATGATAAAGAAGATTCAAAGAGAGTGAGATGCCAGCTCCTTTCATTCAGTCAGTAGCTTCAAACATTTCTGGACGTTTTTCAATGGCAAAAATCAATGAATATTGTAAATGCACAAACAGTAATATCTCCATATTGCAAGGTGCAATTCTGAAATTTTTTGCTTTTTCCTGCTAATCCTAGCATGATAAAGAAGATTCAAAGAGAGTGAGATGCCAGCTCCTTTCATTCAGTCAGTAGCTTCAAACATTTCTGGTATATGAATAACATGATGTTTTTCAATGGCAAAAATCAATGAATATTGTAAATGCACAAACAGTAATATCTCCACATTGCAGGGTGCAATTCTGAAATTTTTTGCTTTTTCCTGCTAATCCTAGCATGATAAAGAAGATTCAAAGAGAGTGAGATGCCAGCTCCTTTCATTCAGTCAGTAGCTTCAAACATTTCTGGTATATGAATAACATGATGTTTTTCAATGGCAAAAATCAATGAATATTGTAAATGCACAAACAGTAATTTCTCCGCATTGCAAGGTGCAATTCTGAAATTTTTTGCTTTTTCCTGCTCCTCTTAGCATGATAAAGAAGATTCAAAGAGAGTGAGATGCCAGCTCCTTTCATTCAGTCAGTAGCTTCAATCATTTCTGGACGTTTTTCAATGGCAAAAATCAATGAATATTGTAAATGCACAAACAGTAATTTCTCCGCATTGCAAGGTGCAATTCTGAAATTTTTTGCTTTTTCCTGCTCCTCTTAGCATGATAAAGAAGATTCAAAGAGAGTGAGATGCCAGCTCCTTTCATTCAGTCAGTAGCTTCAAACATTTCTGGACGTTTTTCAATGGCAAAAATCAATGAATATTGTAAATGCACAAACAGTAATTTCTCCGCATTGCAAGGTGCAATTCTGAAATTTTTTGCTTTTTCCTGCTCCTCTTAGCATGGTAAAGAAGATTCAAAGAGAGTGAGATGCCAGCTCCTTTCATTCAGTCAGTAGCTTCAAACATTTCTGGTATATGAATAACATGATGTTTTTCAATGGCAAAAATCAATGAATATTGTAAATGCACACACAGTAATATCTCCACATTGCAGGGTGCAATTCTGAAATTTTTTGCTTTTTCCTGCTAATCCTAGCATGATAAAGAAGATTCAAAGAGAGTGAGATGCCAGCTCCTTTCATTCAGTCAGTAGCTTCAAACATTTCTGGTATATGAATAACATGATGTTTTTCAATGGCAAAAATCAATGAATATTGTAAATGCACAAACAGTAATTTCTCCGCATTGCAAGGTGCAATTCTGAAATTTTTTGCTTTTTCCTGCTCCTCTTAGCATGATAAAGAAGATTCAAAGAGAGTGAGATGCCAGCTCCTTTCATTCAGTCAGTAGCTTCAATCATTTCTGGACGTTTTTCAATGGCAAAAATCAATGAATATTGTAAATGCACAAACAGTAATTTCTCCGCATTGCAAGGTGCAATTCTGAAATTTTTTGCTTTTTCCTGCTCCTCTTAGCATGATAAAGAAGATTCAAAGAGAGTGAGATGCCAGCTCCTTTCATTCAGTCAGTAGCTTCAATCATTTCTGGACGTTTTTCAATGGCAAAAATCAATGAATATTGTAAATGCACAAACAGTAATATCTACACATTGCAAGGTGCAATTCTGAAATTTTTTGCTTTTTCCTGCTAATCCTAGCATGATAAAGAAGATTCAAAGAGAGTGAGATGCCAGCTCCTTTCATTCAGTCAGTAGCTTCAAACATTTCTGGTATATGAATAACATGATGTTTTTCAATGGCAAAAATCAATGAATATTGTAAATGCACAAACAGTAATATCTCCACATTGCAGGGTGCAATTCTGAAATTTTTTGCTTTTTCCTGCTAATCCTAGCATGATAAAGAAGATTCAAAGAGAGTGAGATGCCAGCTCCTTTCATTCAGTCAGTAGCTTCAAACATTTCTGGTATATGAATAACATGATGTTTTTCAATGGCAAAAATCAATGAATATTGTAAATGCACAAACAGTAATTTCTCCGCATTGCAAGGTGCAATTCTGAAATTTTTTGCTTTTTCCTGCTCCTCTTAGCATGATAAAGAAGATTCAAAGAGAGTGAGATGCCAGCTCCTTTCATTCAGTCAGTAGCTTCAATCATTTCTGGACGTTTTTCAATGGCAAAAATCAATGAATATTGTAAATGCACAAACAGTAATTTCTCCGCATTGCAAGGTGCAATTCTGAAATTTTTTGCTTTTTCCTGCTCCTCTTAGCATGATAAAGAAGATTCAAAGAGAGTGAGATGCCAGCTCCTTTCATTCAGTCAGTAGCTTCAAACATTTCTGGACGTTTTTCAATGGCAAAAATCAATGAATATTGTAAATGCACAAACAGTAATTTCTCCGCATTGCAAGGTGCAATTCTGAAATTTTTTGCTTTTTCCTGCTCCTCTTCGCATGATAAAGAAGATTCAAAGAGAGTGAGATGCCAGCTCCTTTCATTCAGTCAGTAGCTTCAAACATTTCTGGTATATGAATAACATGATGTTTTTCAATGGCAAAAATCAATGAATATTGTAAATGCACAAACAGTAATTTCTCCGCATTGCAAGGTGCAATTCTGAAATTTTTTGCTTTTTCCTGCTCCTCTTCACATGATAAAGAAGATTCAAAGAGAGTGAGATGCCAGCTCCTTTCATTCAGTCAGTAGCTTCAAACATTTCTGGTATATGAATAACATGATGTTTTTCAATGGCAAAAATTAA
This sequence comes from Phyllobates terribilis, assembly GCF_046119375.1. Classification (NCBI taxonomy): domain Eukaryota; kingdom Metazoa; phylum Chordata; class Amphibia; order Anura; family Dendrobatidae; genus Phyllobates; species Phyllobates terribilis. Next base: position 320,005 of record NW_027364051.1, on the reverse strand, counting down.
TGAATATTGTAAATGCACAAACAGTAATTTCTCCGCATTGCAAGGTGCAATTCTGAAATTTTTTGCTTTTTCCTGCTCCTCTTAGCATGATAAAGAAGATTCAAAGAGAGTGAGATGCCAGCTCCTTTCATTCAGTCAGTAGCTTCAATCATTTCTGGACGTTTTTCAATGGCAAAAATCAATGAATATTGTAAATGCACAAACAGTAATTTCTCCGCATTGCAAGGTGCAATTCTGAAATTTTTTGCTTTTTCCTGCTCCTCTTAGCATGATAAAGAAGATTCAAAGAGAGTGAGATGCCAGCTCCTTTCATTCAGTCAGTAGCTTCAAACATTTCTGGACGTTTTTCAATGGCAAAAATCAATGAATATTGTAAATGCACAAACAGTAATTTCTCCGCATTGCAAGGTGCAATTCTGAAATTTTTTGCTTTTTCCTGCTCCTCTTAGCATGATAAAGAAGATTCAAAGAGAGTGAGATGCCAGCTCCTTTCATTCAGTCAGTAGCTTCAATCATTTCTGGACGTTTTTCAATGGCAAAAATCAATGAATATTGTAAATGCACAAACAGTAATTTCTCCGCATTGCAAGGTGCAATTCTGAAATTTTTTGCTTTTTCCTGCTCCTCTTAGCATGATAAAGAAGATTCAAAGAGAGTGAGATGCCAGCTTTTTTCATTCAGTCAGTAGCTTCAATCATTTCTGGACGTTTTTCAATGGCAAAAATCAATGAATATTGTAAATGCACAAACAGTAATTTCTCCGCATTGCAAGGTGCAATTCTGAAATTTTTTGCTTTTTCCTGCTCCTCTTAGCATGATAAAGAAGATTCAAAGAGAGTGAGATGCCAGCTCCTTTCATTCAGTCAGTAGCTTCAAACATTTCTGGACGTTTTTCAATGGCAAAAATCAATGAATATTGTAAATGCACAAACAGTAATTTCTCCGCATTGCAAGGTGCAATTCTGAAATTTTTTGCTTTTTCCTGCTCCTCTTAGCATGGTAAAGAAGATTCAAAGAGAGTGAGATGCCAGCTCCTTTCATTCAGTCAGTAGCTTCAAACATTTCTGGTATATGAATAACATGATGTTTTTCAATGGCAAAAATCAATGAATATTGTAAATGCACAAACAGTAATTTCTCTGCATTGCAAGGTGCAATTCTGAAATTTTTTGCTTTTTCCTGCTCCTCTTAGCATGATAAAGAAGATTCAAAGAGAGTGAGATGCCAGCTCCTTTCATTCAGTCAGTAGCTTCAAACATTTCTGGTATATGAATAACATGATGTTTTTCAATGGCAAAAATCAATGAATATTGTAAATGCACAAACAGTAATTTCTCCGCATTGCAAGGTGCAATTCTGAAATTTTTTGCTTTTTCCTGCTCCTCTTCGCATGATAAAGAAGATTCAAAGAGAGTGAGATGCCAGCTCCTTTCATTCAGTCAGTAGCTTCAATCATTTCTGGACGTTTTTCAATGGCAAAAATCAATGAATATTGTAAATGCACAAACAGTAATTTCTCCGCATTGCAAGGTGCAATTCTGAAATTTTTTGCTTTTTCCTGCTCCTCTTAGCATGATAAAGAAGATTCAAAGAGAGTGAGATGCCAGCTCCTTTCATTCAGTCAGTAGCTTCAAACATTTCTGGACGTTTTTCAATGGCAAAAATCAATGAATATTGTAAATGCACAAACAGTAATTTCTCCGCATTGCAAGGTGCAATTCTGAAATTTTTTGCTTTTTCCTGCTCCTCTTAGCATGATAAAGAAGATTCAAAGAGAGTGAGATGCCAGCTCCTTTCATTCAGTCAGTAGCTTCAATCATTTCTGGACGTTTTTCAATGGCAAAAATCAATGAATATTGTAAATGCACAAACAGTAATTTCTCCGCATTGCAAGGTGCAATTCTGAAATTTTTTGCTTTTTCCTGCTCCTCTTAGCATGATAAAGAAGATTCAAAGAGAGTGAGATGCCAGCTCCTTTCATTCAGTCAGTAGCTTCAAACATTTATGGACGTTTTTCAATGGCAAAAATCAATGAATATTGTAAATGCACAAACAGTAATTTCTCCGCATTGCAAGGTGCAATTCTGAAATTTTTTGCTTTTTCCTGCTCCTCTTAGCATGGTAAAGAAGATTCAAAGAGAGTGAGATGCCAGCTCCTTTCATTCAGTCAGTAGCTTCAAACATTTCTGGTATATGAATAACATGATGTTTTTCAATGGCAAAAATCAATGAATATTGTAAATGCACAAACAGTAATTTCTCCGCATTGCAAGGTGCAATTCTGAAATTTTTTGCTTTTTCCTGCTCCTCTTAGCATGATAAAGAAGATTCAAAGAGAGTGAGATGCCAGCTCCTTTCATTCAGTCAGTAGCTTCAAATATTTCTGGTATATGAATAACATGATGTTTTTCAATGGCAAAAATCAATGAATATTGTAAATGCACAAACAGTAATTTCTCCGCATTGCAAGGTGCAATTCTGAAATTTTTTGCTTTTTCCTGCTCCTCTTAGCATGATAAAGAAGATTCAAAGAGAGTGAGATGCCAGCTCCTTTCATTCAGTCAGTAGCTTCAATCATTTCTGGACGTTTTTCAATGGCAAAAATCAATGAATATTGTAAATGCACAAACAGTAATTTCTCCGCATTGCAAGGTGCAATTCTGAAATTTTTTGCTTTTAACTGCTCCTCTTAGCATGATAAAGAAGATTCAAAGAGAGTGAGATGCCAGCTCCTTTCATTCAGTCAGTAGCTTCAAACATTTCTGGACGTTTTTCAATGGCAAAAATCAATGAATATTGTAAATGCACAAACAGTAATTTCTCCGCATTGCAAGGTGCAATTCTGAATTTTTTTGCTTTTTCCTGCTCCTCTTAGCATGATAAAGAAGATTCAAAGAGAGTGAGATGCCAGCTCCTTTCATTCAGTCAGTAGCTTCAATCATTTCTGGACGTTTTTCAATGGCAAAAATCAATGAATATTGTAAATGCACAAACAGTAATTTCTCCGCATTGCAAGGTGCAATTCTGAAATTTTTTGCTTTTTCCTGCTCCTCTTAGCATGATAAAGAAGATTCAAAGAGAGTGAGATGCCAGCTCCTTTCATTCATTCAGTAGCTTCAAACATTTCTGGACGTTTTTCAATGGCAAAAATCAATGAATATTGTAAATGCACAAACAGTAATTTCTCCGCATTGCAAGGTGCAATTCTGAAATTTTTTGCTTTTTCCTGCTCCTCTTAGCATGATAAAGAAGATTCAAAGAGAGTGAGATGCCAGCTCCTTTCATTCAGTCAGTAGCTTCAAACATTTCTGGTATATGAATAACATGATGTTTTTCAATGGCAAAAATCAATGAATATTGTAAATGCACAAACAGTAATTTCTCCGCATTGCAAGGTGCAATTCTGAAATTTTTTGCTTTTTCCTGCTCCTCTTAGCATGATAAAGAAGATTCAAAGAGAGTGAGATGCCAGCTCCTTTCATTCAGTCAGTAGCTTCAAACATTTCTGGTATATGAATAACATGATGTTTTTCAATGGCAAAAATCAATGAATATTGTAAATGCACAAACAGTAATTTCTCCGCATTGCAAGGTGCAATTCTGAAATTTTTTGCTTTTTCCTGCTCCTCTTAGCATGATAAAGAAGATTCAAAGATAGTGAGATGCCAGCTCCTTTCATTCAGTCAGTAGCTTCAATCATTTCTGGACGTTTTTCAATGGCAAAAATCAATGAATATTGTAAATGCAAAAACAGTAATATCTCCACATTGCAAGGTGCAATTCTGAAATTTTTTGCTTTTTCCTGCTAATCCTACCATGATAAAGAAGATTCAAAGAGAGTGAGATGCCAGCTCCTTTCATTCAGTCAGTAGCTTCAAACATTTCTGGACGTTTTTCAATGGCAAAAATCAATGAATATTGTAAATGCACAAACAGTAATATCTCCACATTGCAAGGTGCAATTCTGAAATTTTTTGCTTTTTCCTGCTAATCCTAGCATGATAAAGAAGATTCAAAGAGAGTGAGATGCCAGCTCCTTTCATTCAGTCAGTAGCTTCAAACATTTCTGGTATATGAATAACATGATGTTTTTCAATGGCAAAAATCAATGAATATTGTAAATGCACAAACAGTAATATCTCCACATTGCAGGGTGCAATTCTGAAATTTTTTGCTTTTTCCTGCTAATCCTAGCATGATAAAGAAGATTCAAAGAGAGTGAGATGCCAGCTCCTTTCATTCAGTCAGTAGCTTCAAACATTTCTGGTATATGAATAACATGATGTTTTTCAATGGCAAAAATCAATGAATATTGTAAATGCACAAACAGTAATTTCTCCGCATTGCAAGGTGCAATTCTGAAATTTTTTGCTTTTTCCTGCTCCTCTTAGCATGATAAAGAAGATTCAAAGAGAGTGAGATGCCAGCTCCTTTCATTCAGTCAGTAGCATCAATCATTTCTGGATGTTTTTCAATGGCAAAAATCAATGAATATTGTAAATGCACAAACAGTAATTTCTCCGCATTGCAAGGTGCAATTCTGAAATTTTTTGCTTTTTCCTGCTCCTCTTAGCATGATAAAGAAGATTCAAAGAGAGTGAGATGCCAGCTCCTTTCATTCAGTCAGTAGCTTCAATCATTTCTGGACGTTTTTCAATGGCAAAAATCAATGAATATTGTAAATGCACAAACAGTAATATCTCCACATTGCAAGGTGCAATTCTGAAATTTTTTGCTTTCTCCTGCTAATCCTAGCATGATAAAGAAGATTCAAAGAGAGTGAGATGCCAGCTCCTTTCATTCAGTCAGTAGCTTCAAACATTTCTGGACGTTTTTCAATGGCAAAAATCAATGAATATTGTAAATGCACAAACAGTAATATCTCCATATTGCAAGGTGCAATTCTGAAATTTTTTGCTTTTTCCTGCTAATCCTAGCATGATAAAGAAGATTCAAAGAGAGTGAGATGCCAGCTCCTTTCATTCAGTCAGTAGCTTCAAACATTTCTGGTATATGAATAACATGATGTTTTTCAATGGCAAAAATCAATGAATATTGTAAATGCACAAACAGTAATATCTCCACATTGCAGGGTGCAATTCTGAAATTTTTTGCTTTTTCCTGCTAATCCTAGCATGATAAAGAAGATTCAAAGAGAGTGAGATGCCAGCTCCTTTCATTCAGTCAGTAGCTTCAAACATTTCTGGTATATGAATAACATGATGTTTTTCAATGGCAAAAATCAATGAATATTGTAAATGCACAAACAGTAATTTCTCCGCATTGCAAGGTGCAATTCTGAAATTTTTTGCTTTTTCCTGCTCCTCTTAGCATGATAAAGAAGATTCAAAGAGAGTGAGATGCCAGCTCCTTTCATTCAGTCAGTAGCTTCAATCATTTCTGGACGTTTTTCAATGGCAAAAATCAATGAATATTGTAAATGCACAAACAGTAATTTCTCCGCATTGCAAGGTGCAATTCTGAAATTTTTTGCTTTTTCCTGCTCCTCTTAGCATGATAAAGAAGATTCAAAGAGAGTGAGATGCCAGCTCCTTTCATTCAGTCAGTAGCTTCAAACATTTCTGGACGTTTTTCAATGGCAAAAATCAATGAATATTGTAAATGCACAAACAGTAATTTCTCCGCATTGCAAGGTGCAATTCTGAAATTTTTTGCTTTTTCCTGCTCCTCTTAGCATGGTAAAGAAGATTCAAAGAGAGTGAGATGCCAGCTCCTTTCATTCAGTCAGTAGCTTCAAACATTTCTGGTATATGAATAACATGATGTTTTTCAATGGCAAAAATCAATGAATATTGTAAATGCACACACAGTAATATCTCCACATTGCAGGGTGCAATTCTGAAATTTTTTGCTTTTTCCTGCTAATCCTAGCATGATAAAGAAGATTCAAAGAGAGTGAGATGCCAGCTCCTTTCATTCAGTCAGTAGCTTCAAACATTTCTGGTATATGAATAACATGATGTTTTTCAATGGCAAAAATCAATGAATATTGTAAATGCACAAACAGTAATTTCTCCGCATTGCAAGGTGCAATTCTGAAATTTTTTGCTTTTTCCTGCTCCTCTTAGCATGATAAAGAAGATTCAAAGAGAGTGAGATGCCAGCTCCTTTCATTCAGTCAGTAGCTTCAATCATTTCTGGACGTTTTTCAATGGCAAAAATCAATGAATATTGTAAATGCACAAACAGTAATTTCTCCGCATTGCAAGGTGCAATTCTGAAATTTTTTGCTTTTTCCTGCTCCTCTTAGCATGATAAAGAAGATTCAAAGAGAGTGAGATGCCAGCTCCTTTCATTCAGTCAGTAGCTTCAATCATTTCTGGACGTTTTTCAATGGCAAAAATCAATGAATATTGTAAATGCACAAACAGTAATATCTACACATTGCAAGGTGCAATTCTGAAATTTTTTGCTTTTTCCTGCTAATCCTAGCATGATAAAGAAGATTCAAAGAGAGTGAGATGCCAGCTCCTTTCATTCAGTCAGTAGCTTCAAACATTTCTGGTATATGAATAACATGATGTTTTTCAATGGCAAAAATCAATGAATATTGTAAATGCACAAACAGTAATATCTCCACATTGCAGGGTGCAATTCTGAAATTTTTTGCTTTTTCCTGCTAATCCTAGCATGATAAAGAAGATTCAAAGAGAGTGAGATGCCAGCTCCTTTCATTCAGTCAGTAGCTTCAAACATTTCTGGTATATGAATAACATGATGTTTTTCAATGGCAAAAATCAATGAATATTGTAAATGCACAAACAGTAATTTCTCCGCATTGCAAGGTGCAATTCTGAAATTTTTTGCTTTTTCCTGCTCCTCTTAGCATGATAAAGAAGATTCAAAGAGAGTGAGATGCCAGCTCCTTTCATTCAGTCAGTAGCTTCAATCATTTCTGGACGTTTTTCAATGGCAAAAATCAATGAATATTGTAAATGCACAAACAGTAATTTCTCCGCATTGCAAGGTGCAATTCTGAAATTTTTTGCTTTTTCCTGCTCCTCTTAGCATGATAAAGAAGATTCAAAGAGAGTGAGATGCCAGCTCCTTTCATTCAGTCAGTAGCTTCAAACATTTCTGGACGTTTTTCAATGGCAAAAATCAATGAATATTGTAAATGCACAAACAGTAATTTCTCCGCATTGCAAGGTGCAATTCTGAAATTTTTTGCTTTTTCCTGCTCCTCTTAGCATGGTAAAGAAGATTCAAAGAGAGTGAGATGCCAGCTCCTTTCATTCAGTCAGTAGCTTCAAACATTTCTGGTATATGAATAACATGATGTTTTTCAATGGCAAAAATCAATGAATATTGTAAATGCACAAACAGTAATTTCTCCGCATTGCAAGGTGCAATTCTGAAATTTTTTGCTTTTTCCTGCTCCTCTTCGCATGATAAAGAAGATTCAAAGAGAGTGAGATGCCAGCTCCTTTCATTCAGTCAGTAGCTTCAAACATTTCTGGTATATGAATAACATGATGTTTTTCAATGGCAAAAATCAATGAATATTGTAAATGCACAAACAGTAATTTCTCCGCATTGCAAGGTGCAATTCTGAAATTTTTTGCTTTTTCCTGCTCCTCTTAGCATGATAAAGAAGATTCAAAGAGAGTGAGATGCCAGCTCCTTTCATTCAGTCAGTAGCTTCAATCATTTCTGGACGTTTTTCAATGGCAAAAATCAATGAATATTGTAAATGCACAAACAGTAATTTCTTCGCATTGCAAGGTGCAATTCTGAATTTTTTTGCTTTTTCCTGCTCCTCTTAGCATGATAAAGAAGATTCAAAGAGAGTGAGATGCCAGCTCCTTTCATTCAGTCAGTAGCTTCAAACATTTCTGGACGTTTTTCAATGGCAAAAATCAATGAATATTGTAAATGCACAAACAGTAATTTCTCCGCATTGCAAGGTGCAATTCTGAAATTTTTTGCTTTTTCCTGCTCCTCTTAGCATGATAAAGAAGATTCAAAGAGAGTGAGATGCCAGCTCCTTTCATTCAGTCAGTAGCTTCAATCATTTCTGGACGTTTTTCAATGGCAAAAATCAATGAATATTGTAAATGCACAAACAGTAATTTCTCCGCATTGCAAGGTGCAATTCTGAAATTTTTTGCTTTTTCCTGCTCCTCTTAGCATGATAAAGAAGATTCAAAGAGAGTGAGATGCCAGCTCCTTTCATTCATTCAGTAGCTTCAAACATTTCTGGACGTTTTTCAATGGCAAAAATCAATGAATATTGTAAATGCACAAACAGTAATCTCTCCGCATTGCAAGGTGCAATTCTGAAATTTTTTGCTTTTTCCTGCTCCTCTTAGCATGATAAAGAAGATTCAAAGAGAGTGAGATGCCAGCTCCTTTCATTCAGTCAGTAGCTTCAAACATTTCTGGTATATGAATAACATGCTGTTTTTCAATGACAAAAATCAATGAATATTGTAAATGCACAAACAGTAATTTCTCCGCATTGCAAGGTGCAATTCTGAAATTTTTTGCTTTTTCCTGCTCCTCTTAGCATGATAAAGAAGATTCAAAGAGAGTGAGATGCCAGCTCCTTTCATTCAGTCAGTAGCTTCAAACATTTCTGGTATATGAATAACATGATGTTTTTCAATGGCAAAAATCAATGAATATTGTAAATGCACAAACAGTAATTTCTCCGCATTGCAAGGTGCAATTCTGAAATTTTTTGCTTTTTCCTGCTCCTCTTAGCATGATAAAGAAGATTCAAAGAGAGTGAGATGCCAGCTCCTTTCATTCAGTCAGTAGCTTCAATCATTTCTGGACGTTTTTCAATGGCAAAAATCAATGAATATTGTAAATGCACAAACAGTAATTTCTCCGCATTGCAAGGTGCAATTCTGAAATTTTTTGCTTTTTCCTGCTCCTCTTAGCATGATAAAGAAGATTCAAAGAGAGTGAGATGCCAGCTCCTTTCATTCAGTCAGTAGCTTCAAGCATTTCTGGACGTTTTTCAATGGCAAAAATCAATGAATGTTGTAAATGCACAAACAGTAATTTCTCCGCATTGCAAGGTGCAATTCTGAAATTTTTTGCTTTTTCCTGCTCCTCTTAGCATGGTAAAGAAGATTCAAAGAGAGTGAGATGCCAGCTCCTTTCATTCAGTCAGTAGCTTCAAACATTTCTGGTATATGAATAACATGATGTTTTTCAATGGCAAAAATCAATGAATATTGTAAATGCACAATTAGTAATTTCTCCGCATTGCAAGGTGCAATTCTGAAATTTTTTGCTTTTTCCTGCTCCTCTTAGCATGATAAAGAAGATTCAAAGAGAGTGAGATGCCAGCTCCTTTCATTCAGTCAGTAGCTTCAAACATTTCTGGTATATGAATAACATGATGTTTTTCAATGGCAAAAATCAATGAATATTGTAAATGCACAAACAGTAATTTCTCCGCATTGCAAGGTGCAATTCTGAAATTTTTTGCTTTTTCCTGCTCCTCTTAGCATGATAAAGAAGATTCAAAGAGAGTGAGATGCCAGCTCCTTTCATTCAGTCAGTAGCTTCAATCATTTCTGGACGTTTTTCAATGGCAAAAATCAATGAATATTGTAAATGCACAAACAGTAATTTCTCCGCATTGCAAGGTGCAATTCTGAAATTTTTTGCTTTTTCCTGCTCCTCTTAGCATGATAAAGAAGATTCAAAGAGAGTGAGATGCCAGCTCCTTTCATTCAGTCAGTAGCTTCAAACATTTCTGGACGTTTTTCAATGGCAAAAATCAATGAATATTGTAAATGCACAAACAGTAATTTCTCCGCATTGCAAGGTGCAATTCTGAAATTTTTTGCTTTTTCCTGCTCCTCTTAGCATGATAAAGAAGATTCAAAGAGAGTGAGATGCCAGCTCCTTTCATTCAGTCAGTAGCTTCAATCATTTCTGGACGTTTTTCAATGGCAAAAATCAATGAATATTGTAAATGCACAAACAGTAATTTCTCCGCATTGCAAGGTGCAATTCTGAAATTTTTTGCTTTTTCCTGCTCCTCTTAGCATGATAAAGAAGATTCAAAGAGAGTGAGATGCCAGCTCCTTTCATTCAGTCAGTAGCTTCAAACATTTCTGGACGTTTTTCAATGGCAAAAATCAATGAATATTGTAAATGCACAAACAGTAATTTCTCCGCATTGCAAAGTGCAATTCTGAAATTTTTTGCTTTTTCCTGCTCCTCTTAGCATGGTAAAGAAGATTCAAAGAGAGTGAGATGCCAGCTCCTTTCATTCAGTCAGTAGCTTCAAACATTTCTGGTATATGAATAACATGATGTTTTTCAATGGCAAAAATCAATGAATATTGTAAATGCACAAACAGTAATTTCTCCGCATTGCAAGGTGCAATTCTGAAATTTTTTGCTTTTTCCTGCTCCTCTTAGCATGATAAAGAAGATTCAAAGAGAGTGAGATGCCAGCTCCTTTCATTCAGTCAGTAGCTTCAAATATTTCTGGTATATGAATAACATGATGTTTTTCAATGGCAAAAATCAATGAATATTGTAAATGCACAAACAGTAATTTCTCCGCATTGCAAGGTGCAATTCTGAAATTTTTTGCTTTTTCCTGCTCCTCTTAGCATGATAAAGAAGATTCAAAGAGAGTGAGATGCCAGCTCCTTTCATTCAGTCAGTAGCTTCAATCATTTCTGGACGTTTTTCAATGGCAAAAATCAATGAATATTGTAAATGCACAAACAGTAATTTCTCCGCATTGCAAGGTGCAATTCTGAAATTTTTTGCTTTTTCCTGCTCCTCTTAGCATGATAAAGAAGATTCAAAGAGAGTGAGATGCCAGCTCCTTTCATTCAGTCAGTAGCTTCAAACATTTCTGGACGTTTTTCAATGGCAAAAATCAATGAATATTGTAAATGCACAAACAGTAATTTCTCCGCATTGCAAGGTGCAATTCTGAATTTTTTTGCTTTTTCCTGCTCCTCTTAGCATGATAAAGAAGATTCAAAGAGAGTGAGATGCCAGCTCCTTTCATTCAGTCAGTAGCTTCAATCATTTCTGGACTTCTTTCAATGGCAAAAATCAATGAATATTGTAAATGCACAAACAGTAATTTCTCCGCATTGCAAGGTGCAATTCTGAAATTTTTTGCTTTTTCCTGCTCCTCTTAGCATGATAAAGAAGATTCAAAGAGAGTGAGATGCCAGCTCCTTTCATTCATTCAGTAGCTTCAAACATTTCTGGACGTTTTTCAATGGCAAAAATCAATGAATATTGTAAATGCACAAACAGTAATTTCTCCGCATTGCAAGGTGCAATTCTGAAATTTTTTGCTTTTTCCTGCTCCTCTTAGCATGATAAAGAAGATTCAAAGAGAGTGAGATGCCAGCTCCTTTCATTCAGTCAGTAGCTTCAAACATCTCTGGTATATGAATAACATGATGTTTTTCAATGGCAAAAATCAATGAATATTGTAAATGCACAAACAGTAATTTCTCCGCATTGCAAGGTGCAATTCTGAAATTTTTTGCTTTTTCCTGCTCCTCTTAGCATGATAAAGAAGATTCAAAGAGAGTGAGATGCCAGCTCCTTTCATTCAGTCAGTAGCTTCAAACATTTCTGGTATATGAATAACATGATGTTTTTCAATGGCAAAAATCAATGAATATTGTAAATGCACAAACAGTAATTTCTCCGCATTGCAAGGTGCAATTCTGAAATTTTTTGCTTTTTCCTGCTCCTCTTAGCATGATAAAGAAGATTCAAAGAGAGTGAGATGCCAGCTCCTTTCATTCAGTCAGTAGCTTCAATCATTTCTGGACGTTTTTCAATGGCAAAAATCAATGAATATTGTAAATGCACAAACAGTAATTTCTCCGCATTGCAAGGTGCAATTCTGAAATTTTTTGCTTTTTCCTGCTCCTTTTAGCATGATAAAGAAGATTCAAAGAGAGTGAGATGCCAGCTCCTTTCATTCAGTCAGTAGCTTCAATCATTTCTGGACGTTTTTCAATGGCAAAAATCAATGAATATTTTAAATGCACAAACAGTAATTTCTCCGCATTGCAAGGTGCAATTCTGAAATTTTTTGCTTTTTCCTGCTCCTCTTAGCATGATAAAGAAGATTCAAAGAGAGTGAGATGCCAGCTCCTTTCATTCAGTCAGTAGCTTCAAACATTTCTGGTATATGAATAACATGATGTTTTTCAATGGCAAAAATCAATGAATATTGTAAATGCACAAACAGTAATTTCTCCGCATTGCAAGGTGCAATTCTGAAATTTTTTGCTTTTTCCTGCTCCTCTTAGCATGATAAAGAAGATTCAAAGAGAGTGAGATGCCAGCTCCTTTCATTCAGTCAGTAGCTTCAATCATTTCTGGACGTTTTTCAATGGCAAAAATCAATGAATATTGTAAATGCACAAACAGTAATTTCTCCCCATTGCAAGGTGCAATTCTGAAATTTTTTGCTTTTTCCTGCTCCTCTTAGCATGATAAAGAAGATTCAAAGAGAGTGAGATGCCAGCTCCTTTCATTCAGTCAGTAGCTTCAATCATTTCTGGACGTTTTTCAATGGCAAAAATCAATGAATATTGTAAATGCACAAACAGTAATATCTCCACATTGCAAGGTGCAATTCTGAAATTTTTTGCTTTTTCCTGCTAATCCTAGCATGATAAAGAAGATTCAAAGAGAGTGAGATGCCAGCTCCTTTCAGTCAGTAGCTTCAAACATTTCTGGACGTTTTTCAATGGCAAAAATCAATGAATATTGTAAATGCACAAACAGTAATATCTCCATATTGCAAGGTGCAATTCTGAAATTTTTTGCTTTTTCCTGCTAATCCTAGCATGATAAAGAAGATTCAAAGAGAGTGAGATGCCAGCTCCTTTCATTCAGTCAGTAGCTTCAAACATTTCTGGTATATGAATAACATGATGTTTTTCAATGGCAAAAATCAATGAATATTGTAAATGCACAAACTAATATCTCCACATTGCAGGGTGCAATTCTGAAATTTTTTGCTTTTTCCTGCTAATCCTAGCATGATAAAGAAGATTCAAAGAGAGTGAGATGCCAGCTCCTTTCATTCAGTCAGTAGCTTCAAACATTTCTGGTATATGAATAACATGATATTTTTCAATGGCAAAAATCAATGAATATTGTAAATGCACAAACAGTAATTTCTCCGCATTGCAAGGTGCAATTCTGAAATTTTTTGCTTTTTCCTGCTCCTCTTAGCATGATAAAGAAGATTCAAAGAGAGTGAGATGCCAGCTCCTTTCATTCAGTCAGTAGCTTCAATCATTTCTGGACGTTTTTCAATGGCAAAAATCAATGAATATTGTAAATGCACAAACAGTAATTTCTCCGCATTGCAAGGTGCAATTCTGAAATTTTTTGCTTTTTCCTGCTCCTCTTAGCATGATAAAGAAGATTCAAAGAGAGTGAGATGCCAGCTCCTTTCATTCAGTCAGTAGCTTCAAACATTTCTGGACGTTTTTCAATGGCAAAAATCAATGAATATTGTAAATGCACAAACAGTAATTTCTCCGCATTGCAAGGTGCAATTCTGAAATTTTTTGCTTTTTCCTGCTCCTCTTAGCATGGTAAAGAAGATTCAAAGAGAGTGAGATGCCAGCTCCTTTCATTCAGTCAGTAGCTTCAAACATTTCTGGTATATGAATAACATGATGTTTTTCAGCGGCAAAAATCAATGAATATTGTAAATGCACAAACAGTAATTTCTCCGCATTGCAAGGTGCAATTCTGAATTTTTTTGCTTTTTCCTGCTCCTCTTCGCATGATAAAGAAGATTCAAAGAGAGTGAGATGCCAGCTCCTTTCATTCAGTCAGTAGCTTCAAACATTTCTGGTATATGAATAACATGATGTTTTTCAATGGCAAAAATCAATGAATATTGTAAATGCACAAACAGTAATTTCTCCGCATTGCAAGGTGCAATTCTGAAATTTTTTGCTTTTTCCTGCTCCTCTTAGCATGATAAAGAAGATTCAAAGAGAGTGAGATGCCAGCTCCTTTCATTCAGTCAGTAGCTTCAATCATTTCTGGACGTTTTTCAATGGCAAAAATCAATGAATATTGTAAATGCACAAACAGTAATTTCTCCGCATTGCAAGGTGCAATTCTGAAATTTTTTGCTTTTTCCTGCTCCTCTTAGCATGATAAAGAAGATTCAAAGAGAGTGAGATGCCAGCTCCTTTCATTCAGTCAGTAGCTTCAATCATTTCTGGACGTTTTTCAATGGCAAAAATCAATGAATATTGTAAATGCACAAACAGTAATATCTCCACATTGCAAGGTGCAATTCTGAAATTTTTTGCTTTTTCCTGCTAATCCTAGCATGATAAAGAAGATTCAAAGAGAGAGAGATGCCAGCTCCTTTCATTCAGTCAGTAGCTTCAAACATTTCTGGACGTTTTTCAATGGCAAAAATCAATGAATATTGTAAATGCACAAACAGTAATATCTCCACATTGCAAGGTGCAATTCTGAAATTTTTTGCTTTTTCCTGCTAATCCTAGCATGATAAAGAAGATTCAAAGAGAGTGAGATGCCAGCTCCTTTCATTCAGTCAGTAGCTTCAAACATTTCTGGTATATGAATAACATGATGTTTTTCAATGGCAAAAATCAATGAATATTGTAAATGCACAAACAGTAATATCTCCACATTGCAGGGTGCAATTCTGAAATTTTTTGCTTTTTCCTGCTAATCCTAGCATGATAAAGAATATTCAAAGAGAGTGAGATGCCAGCTCCTTTCATTCAGTCAGTAGCTTCAAACATTTCTGGTATATGAATAACATGATGTTTTTCAATGGCAAAAATCAATGAATATTGTAAATGCACAAACAGTAATTTCTCCGCATTGCAAGGTGCAATTCTGAAATTTTTTGCTTTTTCCTGCTCCTCTTAGCATGATAAAGAAGATTCAAAGAGAGTGAGATGCCAGCTCCTTTCATTCAGTCAGTAGCTTCAAACATTTCTGGACGTTTTTCAATGGCAAAAATCAATGAATATTGTAAATGCACAAACAGTAATTTCTCCGCATTGCAAGGTGCAATTCTGAAATTTTTTGCTTTTTCCTGCTCCTCTTAGCATGGTAAAGAAGATTCAAAGAGAGTGAGATGCCAGCTCCTTTCATTCAGTCAGTAGCTTCAAACATTTCTGGTATATGAATAACATGATGTTTTTCAATGGCAAAAATCAATGAATATTGTAAATGCACAAACAGTAATTTCTCCGCATTGCAAGGTGCAATTCTGAAATTTTTTGCTTTTTCCTGCTCCTCTTCGCATGATAAAGAAGATTCAAAGAGAGTGAGATGCCAGCTCCTTTCATTCAGTCAGTAGCTTCAAACATTTCTGGTATATGAATAACATGATGTTTTTCAATGGCAAAAATCAATGAATATTGTAAATGCACAAACAGTAATTTCTCCGCATTGCAAGGTGCAATTCTGAAATTTTTTGCTTTTTCCTGCTCCTCTTAGCATGATAAAGAAGATTCAAAGAGAGTGAGATGCCAGCTCCTTTCATTCAGTCAGTAGCTTCAATCATTTCTGGACGTTTTTCAATGGCAAAAATCAATGAATATTGTAAATGCACAAACAGTAATTTCTCCGCATTGCAAGGTGCAATTCTGAAATTTTTTGCTTTTTCCTGCTCCTCTTAGCATGATAAAGAAGATTCAAAGAGAGTGAGATGCCAGCTCCTTTCATTCAGTCAGTAGCTTCAAACATTTCTGGACGTTTTTCAATGGCAAAAATCAATGAATATTGTAAATGCACAAACAGTAATTTCTCCGCATTGCAAGGTGCAATTCTGAAATTTTTTGCTTTTTCCTGCTCCTCTTAGCATGATAAAGAAGATTCAAAGAGAGTGAGATGCCAGCTCCTTTCATTCAGTCAGTAGCTTCAATCATTTCTGGACGTTTTTCAATGGCAAAAATCAATGAATATTGTAAATGCACAAACAGTAGTTTCTCCGCATTGCAAGGTGCAATTCTGAAATTTTTTGCTTTTTCCTGCTCCTCTTAGCATGATAAAGAAGATTCAAAGAGAGTGAGATGCCAGCTCCTTTCATTCATTCAGTAGCTTCAAACATTTCTGGACGTTTTTCAATGGCAAAAATCAATGAATATTGTAAATGCACAAACAGTAATTTCTCCGCATTGCAAGGTGCAATTCTGAAATTTTTTGCTTTTTCCTGCTCCTCTTAGCATGATAAAGAAGATTCAAAGAGAGTGAGATGCCAGCTCCTTTCATTCAGTCAGTAGCTTCAAACATTTCTGGTATATGAATAACATGATGTTTTTCAATGGCAAAAATCAATGAATATTGTAAATGCACAAACAGTAATTTCTCCGCATTGCAAGGTGCAATTCTGAAATTTTTTGCTTTTTCCTGCTCCTCTTAGCATGATAAAGAAGATTCAAAGAGAGTGAGATGCCAGCTCCTTTCATTCAGTCAGTAGCTTCAAACATTTCTGGTATATGAATAACATGATGTTTTTCAATGGCAAAAATCAATGAATATTGTAAATGCACAAACAGTAATTTCTCCGCATTGCAAGGTGCAATTCTGAAATTTTTTGCTTTTTCCTGCTCCTCTTAGCATGATAAAGAAGATTCAAAGAGAGTGAGATGCCAGCTCCTTTCATTCAGTCAGTAGCTTCAATCATTTCTGGACGTTTTTCAATGGCAAAAATCAATGAATATTGTAAATGCACAAACAGTAATTTCTCCGCATTGCAAGGTGCAATTCTGAAATTTTTTGCTTTTTCCTGCTCCTCTTAGCATGATAAAGAAGATTCAAAGAGAGTGAGATGCCAGCTCCTTTCATTCAGTCAGTAGCTTCAAACATTTCTGGACGTTTTTCAATGGCAAAAATCAATGAATATTGTAAATGCACAAACAGTAATTTCTCCGCATTGCAAGGTGCAATTCTGAAATTTTTTGCTTTTTCCTGCTCCTCTTAGCATGGTAAAGAAGATTCAAAGAGAGTGAGATGCCAGCTCCTTTCATTCAGTCAGTAGCTTCAAACATTTCTGGTATATGAATAACATGATGTTTTTCAATGGCAAAAATCAATGAATATTGTAAATGCACAATTAGTAATTTCTCCGCATTGCAAGGTGCAATTCTGAAATTTTTTGCTTTTTCCTGCTCCTCTTAGCATGATAAAGAAGATTCAAAGAGAGTGAGATGCCAGCTCCTTTCATTCAGTCAGTAGCTTCAAACATTTCTGGTATATGAATAACATGATGTTTTTCAATGGCAAAAATCAATGAATATTGTAAATGCACAAACAGTAATTTCTCCGCATTGCAAGGTGCAATTCTGAAATTTTTTGCTTTTTCCTGCTCCTCTTAGCATGATAAAGAAGATTCAAAGAGAGTGAGATGCCAGCTCCTTTCATTCAGTCAGTAGCTTCAATCATTTCTGGACGTTTTTCAATGGCAAAAATCAATGAATATTGTAAATGCACAAACAGTAATTTCTCCGCATTGCAAGGTGCAATTCTGAAATTTTTTGCTTTTTCCTGCTCCTCTTAGCATGATAAAGAAGATTCAAAGAGAGTGAGATGCCAGCTCCTTTCATTCAGTCAGTAGCTTCAAACATTTCTGGACGTTTTTCAATGGCAAAAATCAATGAATATTGTAAATGCACAAACAGTAATTTCTCCGCATTGCAAGGTGCAATTCTGAAATTTTTTGCTTTTTCCTGCTCCTCTTGGCATGATAAAGAAGATTCAAAGAGAGTGAGATGCCAGCTCCTTTCATTCAGTCAGTAGCTTCAATCATTTCTGGACGTTTTTCAATGGCAAAAATCAATGAATATTGTAAATGCACAAACACTAATTTCTCCGCATTGCAAGGTGCAATTCTGAAATTTTTTGCTTTTTCCTGCTCCTCTTAGCATGATAAAGAAGATTCAAAGAGAGTGAGATGCCAGCTCCTTTCATTCAGTCAGTAGCTTCAAACATTTCTGGACGTTTTTCAATGGCAAAAATCAATGAATATTGTAAATGCACAAACAGTAATTTCTCCGCATTGCAAGGTGCAATTCTGAAATTTTTTGCTTTTTCCTGCTCCTCTTAGCATGGTAAAGAAGATTCAAAGAGAGTGAGTTGCCAGCTCCTTTCATTCAGTCAGTAGCTTCAAACATTTCTGGTATATGAATAACATGATGTTTTTCAATGGCAAAAATCAATGAATATTGTAAATGCACAAACAGTAATTTCTCCGCATTGCAAGGTGCAATTCTGAAATTTTTTGCTTTTTCCTGCTCCTCTTAGCATGATAAAGAAGATTCAAAGAGAGTGAGATGCCAGCTCCTTTCATTCAGTCAGTAGCTTCAATCATTTCTGGACGTTTTTCAATGGCAAAAATCAATGAATATTGTAAATGCACAAACAGTAATTTCTCCGCATTGCAAGGTGCAATTCTGAAATTTTTTGCTTTTTCCTGCTCCTCTTAGCATGATAAAGAAGATTCAAAGAGAGTGAGATGCCAGCTCCTTTCATTCAGTCAGTAGCTTCAAACATTTCTGGACCTTTTTCAATGGCAAGAATCAATGAATATTGTAAATGCACAAACAGTAATTTCTCCGCATTGCAAGGTGCAATTCTGAATTTTTTTGCTTTTTCCTGCTCCTCTTAGCATGATAAAGAAGATTCAAAGAGAGTGAGATGCCAGCTCCTTTCATTCAGTCAGTAGCTTCAATCATTTCTGGACGTTTTTCAATGGCAAAAATCAATGAATATTGTAAATGCACAAACAGTAATTTCTCCGCATTGCAAGGTGCAATTCTGAAATTTTTTGCTTTTTCCTGCTCCTCTTAGCATGATAAAGAAGATTCAAAGAGAGTGAGATGCCAGCTCCTTTCATTCATTCAGTAGCTTCAAACATTTCTGGACGTTTTGCAATGGCAAAAATCAATGAATATTGTAAATGCACAAACAGTAATTTCTCCGCATTGCAAGGTGCAATTCTGAAATTTTTTGCTTTTTCCTGCTCCTCTTAGCATGATAAAGAAGATTCAAAGAGAGTGAGATGCCAGCTCCTTTCATTCAGTCAGTAGCTTCAAACATTTCTGGTATATGAATAACATGATGTTTTTCAATGGCAAAAATCAATGAATATTGTAAATGCACAAACAGTAATTTCTCCGCATTGCAAGGTGCAATTCTGAAATTTTTTGCTTTTTCCTGCTCCTCTTAGCATGATAAAGAAGATTCAAAGAGAGTGAGATGCCAGCTCCTTTCATTCAGTCAGTAGCTTCAAACATTTCTGGTATATGAATAACATGATGTTTTTCAATGGCAAAAATCAATGAATATTGTAAATGCACAAACAGTAATTTCTCCGCATTGCAAGGTGCAATTCTGAAATTTTTTGCTTTTTCCTGCTCCTCTTAGCATGATAAAGAAGATTCAAAGAGAGTGAGATGCCAGCTCCTTTCATTCAGTCAGTAGCTTCAATCATTTCTGGACGTTTTTCAATGGCAAAAATCAATGAATATTGTAAATGCACAAACAGTAATTTCTCCGCATTGCAAGGTGCAATTCTGAAATTTTTTGCTTTTTCCTGCTCCTTTTAGCATGATAAAGATTCAAAGAGAGTGAGATGCCAGCTCCTTTCAGTCAGTAGCTTCAATCATTTCTGGACGTTTTTCAATGGCAAAAATCAATGAATATTGTAAATGCACAAACAGTAATTTCTCCGCATTGCAAGGTGCAATTCTGAAATTTTTTGCTTTTTCCTGCTCCTCTTAGCATGATAAAGAAGATTCAAAGAGAGTGAGATGCCAGCTCCTTTCATTCAGTCAGTAGCTTCAATCATTTCTGGTATATGAATAACATGATGTTTTTCAATGGCAAAAATCAATGAATATTGTAAATGCACAAATAGTAATTTCTCCGCATTGCAAGGTGCAATTCTGAAATTTTTTGCTTTTTCCTGCTCCTCTTAGCATGATAAAGAAGATTCAAAGAGAGTGAGATGCCAGCTCCTTTCATTCAGTCAGTAGCTTCAAACATTTCTGGTATATGAATAACATGATGTTTTTCAATGGCAAAAATCAATAAATATTGTAAATGCACAAACAGTAATTTCTCCGCATTGCAAGGTGCAATTCTGAAATTTTTTGCTTTTTCCTGCTCCTCTTAGCATGATAAAGAAGATTCAAAGAGAGTGAGATGCCAGCTCCTTTCATTCAGTCAGTAGCTTCAATCATTTCTGGACGTTTTTCAATGGCAAAAATCAATGAATATTGTAAATGCACAAACAGTAATTTCTCCGCATTGCAAGGTGCAATTCTGAAATTTTTTGCTTTTTCCTGCTCCTCTTAACATGATAAAGAAGATTCAAAGAGAGTGAGATGCCAGCTCCTTTCATTCAGTCAGTAGCTTCAATCATTTCTGGACGTTTTTCAATGGCAAAAATCAATGAATATTGTAAATGCACAAACAGTAATTTCTCCGCATTGCAAGGTGCAATTCTGAAATTTTTTGCTTTTTCCTGGTCCTCTTAGCATGATACAGAAGATTCAAAGAGAGTGAGATGCCAGCTCTTTTCATTCAGTCAGTTGCTTCAAACATTTCTGGTATATGAATAACATGTTTTTCAATGGCAAAAATCAATGAATATTGTAAATGCACAAACAGTAATTTCTCCGCATTGCAAGGTGCAATTCTGAAATTTTTTGCTTTTTCCTGCTCCTCTTAGCATGATAAAGAAGATTCAAAGAGAGTGAGATGCCAGCTCCTTTCATTCAGTCAGTAGCTTCAAACATTTCTGGTATATGAATAACATGATGTTTTTCAATGGCAAAAATCAATGAATATTGTAAATGCACAAACAGTAATTTCTCCGCATTGCAAGGTGCAATTCTGAAATTTTTTGCTTTTTCCTGCTCCTCTTAGCATGATAAAGAAGATTCAAAGAGAGTGAGATGCCAGCTCCTTTCATTCAGTCAGTAGCTTCAATCATTTCTGGACGTTTTTCAATGGCAAAAATCAATGAATATTGTAAATGCACAAACAGTAATTTCTCCACATTGCAAGGTGTAATTCTGAAATTTTTTGCTTTTTCCTGCTAATCTTAGCATGATAAAGAAGATTCAAAGAGAGTGAGATGCCAGCTCCTTTCATTCAGTCAGTAGCTTCAAACATTTCTGGACGTTTTTCAATGGCAAAAATCAATGAATATTGTAAATGCACAAACAGTAATTTCTCCGCATTGCAAGGTGCAATTCTGAAATTTTTTGCTTTTTCCTGCTCCTCTTAGCATGATAAAGAAGATTCAGAGAGTGAGATGCCAGCTCCTTTCATTCAGTCAGTAGCTTCAATCATTTCTGGACGTTTTTCAATGGCAAAAATCAATGAATATTGTAAATGCACAAACAGTAATTTCTCCGCATTGCAAGGTGCAATTCTGAAACTTTTTGCTTTTTCCTGCTCCTCTTAGCATGATAAAGAAGATTCAAAGAGAGTGAGATGCCAGCTCCTTTCATTCAGTCAGTAGCTTCAAACATTTCTGGTATATGAATAACATGATGTTTTTCAATGGCAAAAATCAATGAATATTGTAAATGCACAAACAGTAATTTCTCCGCATTGCAAGGTGCAATTCTGAAATTTTTTGCTTTTTCCTGCTCCTCTTAGCATGATAAAGAAGATTCAAAGAGAGTGAGATGCCAGCTCCTTTCATTCATTCAGTAGCTTCAAACATTTCTGGACGTTTTTCAATGGCAAAAATCAATGAATATTGTAAATGCACAAACAGTAATTTCTCCGCATTGCAAGGTGCAATTCTGAAATTTTTTGCTTTTTCCTGCTCCTCTTAGCATGATAAAGAAGATTCAAAGAGAGTGAGATGCCAGCTCCTTTCATTCAGTCAGTAGCTTCAAACATTTCTGGTATATGAATAACATGATGTTTTTCAATGGCAAAAATCAATGAATATTGTAAATGCACAAACAGTAATTTCTCCGCATTGCAAGGTGCAATTCTGAAATTTTTTGCTTTTTCCTGCTCCTCTTAGCATGATAAAGAAGATTCAAAGAGAGTGAGATGCCAGCTCCTTTCATTCAGTCAGTAGCTTCAAACATTTCTGGTATATGAATAACATGATGTTTTTCAATGGCAAAAATCAATGAATATTGTAAATGCACAAACAGTAATTTCTCCGCATTGCAAGGTGCAATTCTGAAATTTTTTGCTTTTTCCTGCTCCTCTTAGCATGATGAAGAAGATTCAAAGAGAGTGAGATGCCAGCTCCTTTCATTCAGTCAGTAGCTTCAATCATTTCTGGACGTTTTTCAATGGCAAAAATCAATGAATATTGTAAATGCACAAACAGTAATTTCTCCGCATTGCAAGGTGCAATTCTGAAATTTTTTGCTTTTTCCTGCTCCTCTTAGCATGATAAAGAAGATTCAAAGAGAGTGAGATGCCAGCTCCTTTCATTCAGTCAGTAGCTTCAAACATTTCTGGACGTTTTTCAATGGCAAAAATCAATGAATATTGTAAATGCACAAACAGTAATTTCTCCGCATTGCAAGGTGCAATTCTGAAATTTTTTGCTTTTTCCTGCTCCTCTTAGCATGGTAAAGAAGATTCAAAGAGAGTGAGATGCCAGCTCCTTTCATTCAGTCAGTAGCTTCAAACATTTCTGGTATATGAATAACATGATGTTTTTCAATGGCAAAAATCAATGAATATTGTAAATGCACAAACAGTAATTTCTCCGCATTGCAAGGTGCAATTCTGAAATTTTTTGCTTTTTCCTGCTCCTCTTAGCATGATAAAGAAGATTCAAAGAGAGTGAGATGCCAGCTCCTTTCATTCATTCAGTAGCTTCAAACATTTCTGGACGTTTTTCAATGGCAAAAATCAATGAATATTGTAAATGCACAAACAGTAATTTCTCCGCATTGCAAGGTGCAATTCTGAAATTTTTTGCTTTTTCCTGCTCCTCTTAGCATGATAAAGAAGATTCAAAGAGAGTGAGATGCCAGCTCCTTTCATTCAGTCAGTAGCTTCAAACATTTCTGGTATATGAATAACATGATGTTTTTCAATGGCAAAAATCAATGAATATTGTAAATGCACAAACAGTAATTTCTCCGCATTGCAAGGTGCAATTCTGAAATTTTTTGCTTTTTCCTGCTCCTCTTAGCATGATAAAGAAGATTCAAAGAGAGTGAGATGCCAGCTCCTTTCATTCAGTCAGTAGCTTCAAACATTTCTGGTATATGAATAACATGATGTTTTTCAATGGCAAAAATCAATGAATATTGTAAATGCACAAACAGTAATTTCTCCGCATTGCAAGGTGCAATTCTGAAATTTTTTGCTTTTTCCTGCTCCTCTTAGCATGATAAAGAAGATTCAAAGAGAGTGAGATGCCAGCTCCTTTCATTCAGTCAGTAGCTTCAATCATTTCTGGACGTTTTTCAATGGCAAAAATCAATGAATATTGTAAATGCACAAACAGTAATTTCTCCGCATTGCAAGGTGCAATTCTGAAATTTTTTGCTTTTTCCTGCTCCTCTTAGCATGATAAAGAAGATTCAAAGAGAGTGAGATGCCAGCTCCTTTCATTCAGTCAGTAGCTTCAAACATTTCTGGACGTTTTTCAATGGCAAAAATCAATGAATATTGTAAATGCACAAACAGTAATTTCTCCGCATTGCAAGGTGCAATTCTGAAATTTTTTGCTTTTTCCTGCTCCTCTTAGCATGGTAAAGAAGATTCAAAGAGAGTGAGATGCCAGCTCCTTTCATTCAGTCAGTAGCTTCAAACATTTCTGGTATATGAATAACATGATGTTTTTCAATGGCAAAAATCAATGAATATTGTAAATGCACAATTAGTAATTTCTCCGCATTGCAAGGTGCAATTCTGAAATTTTTTGCTTTTTCCTGCTCCTCTTAGCATGATAAAGAAGATTCAAAGAGAGTGAGATGCCAGCTCCTTTCATTCAGTCAGTAGCTTCAAACATTTCTGGTATATGAATAACATGATGTTTTTCAATGGCAAAAATCAATGAATATTGTAAATGCACAAACAGTAATTTCTCCGCATTGCAAGGTGCAATTCTGAAATTTTTTGCTTTTTCCTGCTCCTCTTAGCATGATAAAGAAGATTCAAAGAGAGTGAGATGCCAGCTCCTTTCATTCAGTCAGTAGCTTCAAACATTTCTGGACGTTTTTCAATGGCAAAAATCAATGAATATTGTAAATGCACAAACAGTAATTTCTCCGCATTGCAAGGTGCAATTCTGAAATTTTTTGCTTTTTCCTGCTCCTCTTAGCATGATAAAGAAGATTCAAAGAGAGTGAGATGCCAGCTCCTTTCATTCAGTCAGTAGCTTCAATCATTTCTGGACGTTTTTCAATGGCAAAAATCAATGAATATTGTAAATGCACAAACAGTAATTTCTCCGCATTGCAAGGTGCAATTCTGAAATTTTTTGCTTTTTCCTGCTCCTCTTAGCATGATAAAGAAGATTCAAAGAGAGTGAGATGCCAGCTCCTTTCATTCAGTCAGTAGCTTCAAACATTTCTGGACGTTTTTCAATGGCAAAAATCAATGAATATTGTAAATGCACAAACAGTAATTTCTCCGCATTGCAAGGTGCAATTCTGAAATTTTTTGCTTTTTCCTGCTCCTCTTAGCATGGTAAAGAAGATTCAAAGAGAGTGAGATGCCAGCTCCTTTCATTCAGTCAGTAGCTTCAAACATTTCTGGTATATGAATAACATGATGTTTTTCAATGGCAAAAATCAATGAATATTGTAAATGCACAAACAGTAATTTCTCCGCATTGCAAGGTGCAATTCTGAAATTTTTTGCTTTTTCCTGCTCCTCTTAGCATGATAAAGAAGATTCAAAGAGAGTGAGATGCCAGCTCCTTTCATTCAGTCAGTAGCTTCAAACATTTCTGGTATATGAATAACATGATGTTTTTCAATGGCAAAAATCAATGAATATTGTAAATGCACAAACAGTAATTTCTCCGCATTGCAAGGTGCAATTCTGAAATTTTTTGCTTTTTCCTGCTCCTCTTAGCATGATAAAGAAGATTCAAAGAGAGTGAGATGCCAGCTCCTTTCATTCATTCAGTAGCTTCAAACATTTCTGGACGTTTTTCAATGGCAAAAATCAATGAATATTGTAAATGCACAAACAGTAATTTCTCCGCATTGCAAGGTGCAATTCTGAAATTTTTTGCTTTTTCCTGCTCCTCTTAGCATGATAAAGAAGATTCAAAGAGAGTGAGATGCCAGCTCCTTTCATTCAGTCAGTAGCTTCAAACATTTCTGGTATATGAATAACATGATGTTTTTCAATGGCAAAAATCAATGAATATTGTAAATGCACAAACAGTAATTTCTCCGCATTGCAAGGTGCAATTCTGAAATTTTTTGCTTTTTCCTGCTCCTCTTAGCATGATAAAGAAGATTCAAAGAGAGTGAGATGCCAGCTCCTTTCATTCAGTCAGTAGCTTCAAACATTTCTGGTGTATGAATAACATGATGTTTTTCAACCTCAAAAATCAATGAATATTGTAAATGCACAAACAGTAATTTCTCCGCATTGCAAGGTGCAATTCTGAAATTTTTTGCTTTTTCCTGCTCCTCTTAGCATGATAAAGAAGATTCAAAGAGAGTGAGATGCCAGCTCCTTTCATTCAGTCAGTAGCTTCAATCATTTCTGGACGTTTTTCAATGGCAAAAATCAATGAATATTGTAAATGCACAAACAGTAATTTCTCCGCATTGCAAGGTGCAATTCTGAAATTTTTTGCTTTTTCCTGCTCCTCTTAGCATGATAAAGAAGATTCAAAGAGAGTGAGATGCCAGCTCCTTTCATTCAGTCAGTAGCTTCAAACATTTCTGGACGTTTTTCAATGGCAAAAATCAATGAATATTGTAAATGCACAAACAGTAATTTCTCCGCATTGCAAGGTGCAATTCTGAAATTTTTTGCTTTTTCCTGCTCCTCTTAGCATGGTAAAGAAGATTCAAAGAGAGTGAGATGCCAGCTCCTTTCATTCAGTCAGTAGCTTCAAACATTTCTGGTATATGAATAACATGATGTTTTTCAATGGCAAAAATCAATGAATATTGTAAATGCACAATTAGTAATTTCTCCGCATTGCAAGGTGCAATTCTGAAATTTTTTGCTTTTTCCTGCTCCTCTTAGCATGATAAAGAAGATTCAAAGAGAGTGAGATGCCAGCTCCTTTCATTCAGTCAGTAGCTTCAAACATTTCTGGTATATGAATAACATGATGTTTTTCAATGGCAAAAATCAATGAATATTGTAAATGCACAAACAGTAATTTCTCCGCATTGCAAGGTGCAATTCTGAAATTTTTTGCTTTTTCCTGCTCCTCTTAGCATGATAAAGAAGATTCAAAGAGAGTGAGATGCCAGCTCCTTTCATTCAGTCAGTAGCTTCAAACATTTCTGGACGTTTTTCAATGGCAAAAATCAATGAATATTGTAAATGCACAAACAGTAATTTCTCCGCATTGCAAGGTGCAATTCTGAAATTTTTTGCTTTTTCCTGCTCCTCTTAGCATGATAAAGAAGATTCAAAGAGAGTGAGATGCCAGCTCCTTTCATTCAGTCAGTAGCTTCAATCATTTCTGGACGTTTTTCAATGGCAAAAATCAATGAATATTGTAAATGCACAAACAGTAATTTCTCCGCATTGCAAGGTGCAATTCTGAAATTTTTTGCTTTTTCCTGCTCCTCTTAGCATGATAAAGAAGATTCAAAGAGAGTGAGATGCCAGCTCCTTTCATTCAGTCAGTAGCTTCAAACATTTCTGGACGTTTTTCAATGGCAAAAATCAATGAATATTGTAAATGCACAAACAGTAATTTCTCCGCATTGCAAGGTGCAATTCTGAAATTTTTTGCTTTTTCCTGCTCCTCTTAGCATGGTAAAGAAGATTCAAAGAGAGTGAGATGCCAGCTCCTTTCATTCAGTCAGTAGCTTCAAACATTTCTGGTATATGAATAACATGATGTTTTTCAATGGCAAAAATCAATGAATATTGTAAATGCACAAACAGTAATTTCTCCGCATTGCAAGGTGCAATTCTGAAATTTTTTGCTTTTTCCTGCTCCCCTTAGCATGATAAAGAAGATTCAAAGAGAGTGAGATGCCAGCTCCTTTCATTCAGTCAGTAGCTTCAAATATTTCTGGTATATGAATAACATGATGTTTTTCAATGGCAAAAATCAATGAATATTGTAAATGCACAAACAGTAATTTCTCCGCATTGCAAGGTGCAATTCTGAAATTTTTTGCTTTTTCCTGCTCCTCTTAGCATGATAAAGAAGATTCAAAGAGAGTGAGATGCCAGCTCCTTTCATTCAGTCAGTAGCTTCAATCATTTCTGGACGTTTTTCAATGGCAAAAATCAATGAATATTGTAAATGCACAAACAGTAATTTCTCCGCATTGCAAGGTGCAATTCTGAAATTTTTTGCTTTTTCCTGCTCCTCTTAGCATGATAAAGAAGATTCAAAGAGAGTGAGATGCCAGCTCCTTTCATTCAGTCAGTAGCTTCAAACATTTCTGGACGTTTTTCAATGGCAAAAATCAATGAATATTGTAAATGCACAAACAGTAATTTCTCCGCTTTGCAAGGTGCAATTCTGAATTTTTTTGCTTTTTCCTGCTCCTCTTAGCATGATAAAGAAGATTCAAAGAGAGTGAGATGCCAGCTCCTTTCATTCAGTCAGTAGCTTCAAACATTTCTGGTATATGAATAACATGATGTTTTTCAATGGCAAAAATCAATGAATATTGTAAATGCACAAACAGTAATTTCTCCGCATTGCAAGGTGCAATTCTGAAATTTTTTGCTTTTTCCTGCTCCTCTTAGCATGATAAAGAAGATTCAAAGAGAGTGAGATGCCAGCTCCTTTCATTCAGTCAGTAGCTTCAAACATTTCTGGTATATGAATAACATGATGTTTTTCAATGGCAAAAATCAATGAATATTGTAAATGCACAAACAGTAATTTCTCCGCATTGCAAGGTGCAATTCTGAAATTTTTTGCTTTTTCCTGCTCCTCTTAGCATGATAAAGATTCAAAGAGAGTGAGATGCCAGCTCCTTTCATTCAGTCAGTAGCTTCAATCATTTCTGGACGTTTTTCAATGGCAAAAATCAATGAATATTGTAAATGCACAAACAGTAATTTCTCCGCATTGCAAGGTGCAATTCTGAAATTTTTTGCTTTTTCCTGCTCCTTTTAGCATGATAAAGATTCAAAGAGAGTGAGATGCCAGCTCCTTTCAGTCAGTAGCTTCAATCATTTCTGGACGTTTTTCAATGGCAAAAATCAATGAATATTGTAAATGCACAAACAGTAATTTCTCCGCATTGCAAGGTGCAATTCTGAAATTTTTTGCTTTTTCCTGCTCCTCTTAGCATGATAAAGAAGATTCAAAGAGAGTGAGATGCCAGCTCCTTTCATTCAGTCAGTAGCTTCAATCATTTCTGGTATATGAATAACATGATGTTTTTCAATGGCAAAAATCAATGAATATTGTAAATGCACAAATAGTAATTTCTCCGCATTGCAAGGTGCAATTCTGAAATTTTTTGCTTTTCCTGCTCCTCTTAGCATGATAAAGAAGATTCAAAGAGAGTGAGATGCCAGCTCCTTTAATTCAGTCAGTAGCTTCAAACATTTCTGGTATATGAATAACATGATGTTTTTCAATGGCAAAAATCAATAAATATTGTAAATGCACAAACAGTAATTTCTCCGCATTGCAAGGTGCAATTCTGAAATTTTTTGCTTTTTCCTGCTCCTCTTAGCATGATAAAGAAGATTCAAAGAGAGTGAGATGCCAGCTCCTTTCATTCAGTCAGTAGCTTCAATCATTTCTGGATGTTTTTCAATGGCAAAAATCAATGAATATTGTAAATGCACAAACAGTAATTTCTCCGCATTGCAAGGTGCAATTCTGAAATTTTTTGCTTTTTCCTGCTCCTCTTAACATGATAAAGAAGATTCAAAGAGAGTGAGATGCCAGCTCCTTTCATTCAGTCAGTAGCTTCAATCATTTCTGGACGTTTTTCAATGGCAAAAATCAATGAATATTGTAAATGCACAAACAGTAATTTCTCCGCATTGCAAGGTGCAATTCTGAAATTTTTTGCTTTTTCCTGGTCCTCTTAGCATGATAAAGAAGATTCAAAGAGAGTGAGATGCCAGCTCTTTTCATTCAGTCAGTTGCTTCAAACATTTCTGGTATATGAATAACATGTTTTTCAATGGCAAAAATCAATGAATATTGTAAATGCACAAACAGTAATTTCTCCGCATTGCAAGGTGCAATTCTGAATTTTTTTGCTTTTTCCTGCTCCTCTTAGCATGATAAAGAAGATTCAAAGAGAGTGAGATGCCAGCTCCTTTCATTCAGTCAGTAGCTTCAAACATTTCTGGTATATGAATAACATGATGTTTTTCAATGGCAAAAATCAATGAATATTGTAAATGCACAAACAGTAATTTCTCCGCATTGCAAGGTGCAATTCTGAAATTTTTTGCTTTTTCCTGCTCCTCTTAGCATGATAAAGAAGATTCAAAGAGAGTGAGATGCCAGCTCCTTTCATTCAGTCAGTAGCTTCAATCATTTCTGGACGTTTTTCAATGGCAAAAATCAATGAATATTGTAAATGCACAAACAGTAATTTCTCCACATTGCAAGGTGTAATTCTGAAATTTTTTGCTTTTTCCTGCTAATCTTAGCATGATAAAGAAGATTCAAAGAGAGTGAGATGCCAGCTCCTTTCATTCAGTCAGTAGCTTCAAACATTTCTGGACGTTTTT
The DNA here is from genome assembly GCF_046119375.1 of Phyllobates terribilis. Classification (NCBI taxonomy): domain Eukaryota; kingdom Metazoa; phylum Chordata; class Amphibia; order Anura; family Dendrobatidae; genus Phyllobates; species Phyllobates terribilis. The sequence goes on along the minus strand of NW_027364051.1, from coordinate 290,125 downwards.
CAATGGCAAAAATCAATGAATATTGTAAATGCACAAACAGTAATTTCTCCGCATTGCAAGGTGCAATTCTGAAATTTATTGCTTTTTCCTGCTCCTCTTAGCATGATAAAGAAGATTCAGAGAGTGAGATGCCAGCTCCTTTCATTCAGTCAGTAGCTTCAATCATTTCTGGACGTTTTTCAATGGCAAAAATCAATGAATATTGTAAATGCACAAACAGTAATTTCTCCGCATTGCAAGGTGCAATTCTGAAACTTTTTGCTTTTTCCTGCTCCTCTTAGCATGATAAAGAAGATTCAAAGAGAGTGAGATGCCAGCTCCTTTCATTCAGTCAGTAGCTTCAAACATTTCTGGACGTTTTTCAATGGCAAAAATCAATGAATATTGTAAATGCACAAACAGTAATTTCTCCGCATTGCAAGTTGCAATTCTGAAATTTTTTGCTTTTTCCTGCTCCTCTTAGCATGATAAAGAAGATTCAAAGAGAGTGAGATGCCAGCTCCTTTCATTCAGTCAGTAGCTTCAAACATTTTTGGACGTTTTTCAATGGCAAAAATCAATGAATATTGTAAATGCACAAACAGTAATTTCTCCGCATTGCAAGGTGCAATTCTGAAATTTTTTGCTTTTTCCTGCTCCTCTTAGCATGATAAAGAAGATTCAAAGAGAGTGAGATGCCAGCTCCTTTCATTCAGTCAGTAGCTTCAAACATTTCTGGACGTTTTTCAATGGCAAAAATCAATGAATATTGTAAATGCACAAACAGTAATTTCTCCGCATTGCAAGGTGCAATACTGAAATTTTTTGCTTTTTCCTGCTCCTCTTAGCATGATAAAGAAGATTCAAAGAGAGTGAGATGCCAGCTCCTTTCATTCAGTCAGTAGCTTCAATCATTTCTGGACGTTTTTCAATGGCAAAAATCAATGAATATTGTAAATGCACAAACAGTAATTTCTCCGCATTGCAAGGTGCAATTCTGAAATTTTTTGCTTTTTCCTGCTCCTCTTAGCATGATAAAGAAGATTCAAAGAGAGTGAGATGCCAGCTCCTTTCATTCAGTCAGTAGCTTCAATCATTTCTGGTATATAAATAACATGATGTTTTTCAATGGCAAAAATCAATGAATATTGTAAATGCACAAACAGTAATTTCTCCGCATTGCAAGGTGCAATTCTGAAATTTTTTGCTTTTTCCTGCTCCTCTTAGCATCATAAAGAAGATTCAAAGAGAGTGAGATGCCAGCTCCTTTCATTCAGTCAGCAGCTTCAATCATTTCTGGTATATGAATAACATGATGTTTTTCAATGACAAAAATCAATGAATATTGTAAATGCACAAACAGTAATTTCTCCGCATTGCAATGTGCAATTCTGAAATTTTTTTGCTTTTTCCTGCTCCTCTTAGCATGATAAAGAAGATTCAAAGAGAGTGAGATGCCAGCTCCTTTCATTCAGTCAGTAGCTTCAAACATTTCTGGTATATGAATAACATGATGTTTTTCAATGTCAAAAATCAAATAATATTGTAAATGCACAAACAGTAATTTCTCCGCATTGCAAGGTGCAATTCTGAAATTTTTTGCTTTTTCCTGCTCCTCTTAGCATGATAAAGAAGATTCAAAGTGAGTGAGATGCCAGCTCCTTTCATTCAGTCAGTAGCTTCAATCATTTCTGGACGTTTTTCAATGGCAAAAACCAGTAAATATTGTAAATGCACAAACAGTAAATTCTCCGCATTGCAAGGTGCAATTCTGAAATTTTTTGCTTTTTCCTGCTCCTCTTAGCATGATAAAGAAGATTCAAAGAGATTGAGATGCCAGCTCCTTTCATTCAGTCAGTAGCTTCAATCATTTCTGGTATATGAATAACATGATGTTTTTCAATGGCAAAAATCAATGAATATTGTAAATGCACAAACAGTAATTTCTCCGCATTGCAAGGTGCAATTCTGAAATTTTTTGCTTTTTCCTGCTCCTCTTAGCATGATAAAGAAGATTCAAAGAGAGTGAGATGCCAGCTCCTTTCATTCAGTCAGTAGCTTCAAACATTTCTGGACGTTTTTCAATGGCAAAAATCAATAAATATTGTAAATGCACAAACAGTAATTTCTCCACATTGCAAGGTGCAATTCTGAAATTTTTTGCTTTTTCCTGCTCCTCTTAGCATGATAAAGAAGATTCAAAGAGAGTGAGATGCCAGCTCCTTTCATTCAGTCAGTAGCTTCAATAATTTCTGGACGTTTTTCAATGGCAAAAATCAATGAATATTGTAAATGCACAAACAGTAATTTCTCCGCATTGCAAGGAGCAATTCTGAAATTTTTTGCTTTTTCCTGCTCCTCTTAGCATGATAAAGAAGATTCAAAGAGAGTGAGATGCCAGCTCCTTTCATTCAGTCAGTAGCTTTAAACATTTCTGGACGTTTTTCAATGGCAAAAATCAATGAATATTGTAAATGCACAAACAGTAATTTCTCCACATTGCAAGGTGCAATTCTGAAATTTTTTGCTTTTCCCTGCTCCTCTTAGCATGATAAAGAAGATTCAAAGAGAGTGAGATGCCAGCTCCTTTCATTCAGTCAGTAGCTTCAAACATTTCTGGTATATGAATAACATGATGTTTTTCAGCGGCAAAAATCAATGAATATTGTAAATGCACAAACAGTAATTTCTCCGCATTGCAAGGTGCAATTCTGAATTTTTTTGCTTTTTCCTGCTCCTCTTCGCATGATAAAGAAGATTCAAAGAGAGTGAGATGCCAGCTCCTTTCATTCAGTCAGTAGCTTCAAACATTTCTGGTATATGAATAACATGATGTTTTTCAATGGCAAAAATCAATGAATATTGTAAATGCACAAACAGTAATTTCTCCGCATTGCAAGGTGCAATTCTGAAATTTTTTGCTTTTTCCTGCTCCTCTTAGCATGATAAAGAAGATTCAAAGAGAGTGAGATGCCAGCTCCTTTCATTCAGTCAGTAGCTTCAATCATTTCTGGACGTTTTTCAATGGCAAAAATCAATGAATATTGTAAATGCACAAACAGTAATTTCTCCGCATTGCAAGGTGCAATTCTGAAATTTTTTGCTTTTTCCTGCTCCTCTTAGCATGATAAAGAAGATTCAAAGAGAGTGAGATGCCAGCTCCTTTCATTCAGTCAGTAGCTTCAATCATTTCTGGACGTTTTTCAATGGCAAAAATCAATGAATATTGTAAATGCACAAACAGTAATATCTCCACATTGCAAGGTGCAATTCTGAAATTTTTTGCTTTTTCCTGCTAATCCTAGCATGATAAAGAAGATTCAAAGAGAGAGAGATGCCAGCTCCTTTCATTCAGTCAGTAGCTTCAAACATTTCTGGACGTTTTTCAATGGCAAAAATCAATGAATATTGTAAATGCACAAACAGTAATATCTCCACATTGCAAGGTGCAATTCTGAAATTTTTTGCTTTTTCCTGCTAATCCTAGCATGATAAAGAAGATTCAAAGAGAGTGAGATGCCAGCTCCTTTCATTCAGTCAGTAGCTTCAAACATTTCTGGTATATGAATAACATGATGTTTTTCAATGGCAAAAATCAATGAATATTGTAAATGCACAAACAGTAATATCTCCACATTGCAGGGTGCAATTCTGAAATTTTTTGCTTTTTCCTGCTAATCCTAGCATGATAAAGAATATTCAAAGAGAGTGAGATGCCAGCTCCTTTCATTCAGTCAGTAGCTTCAAACATTTCTGGTATATGAATAACATGATGTTTTTCAATGGCAAAAATCAATGAATATTGTAAATGCACAAACAGTAATTTCTCCGCATTGCAAGGTGCAATTCTGAAATTTTTTGCTTTTTCCTGCTCCTCTTAGCATGATAAAGAAGATTCAAAGAGAGTGAGATGCCAGCTCCTTTCATTCAGTCAGTAGCTTCAAACATTTCTGGACGTTTTTCAATGGCAAAAATCAATGAATATTGTAAATGCACAAACAGTAATTTCTCCGCATTGCAAGGTGCAATTCTGAAATTTTTTGCTTTTTCCTGCTCCTCTTAGCATGGTAAAGAAGATTCAAAGAGAGTGAGATGCCAGCTCCTTTCATTCAGTCAGTAGCTTCAAACATTTCTGGTATATGAATAACATGATGTTTTTCAATGGCAAAAATCAATGAATATTGTAAATGCACAAACAGTAATTTCTCCGCATTGCAAGGTGCAATTCTGAAATTTTTTGCTTTTTCCTGCTCCTCTTCGCATGATAAAGAAGATTCAAAGAGAGTGAGATGCCAGCTCCTTTCATTCAGTCAGTAGCTTCAAACATTTCTGGTATATGAATAACATGATGTTTTTCAATGGCAAAAATCAATGAATATTGTAAATGCACAAACAGTAATTTCTCCGCATTGCAAGGTGCAATTCTGAAATTTTTTGCTTTTTCCTGCTCCTCTTAGCATGATAAAGAAGATTCAAAGAGAGTGAGATGCCAGCTCCTTTCATTCAGTCAGTAGCTTCAATCATTTCTGGACGTTTTTCAATGGCAAAAATCAATGAATATTGTAAATGCACAAACAGTAATTTCTCCGCATTGCAAGGTGCAATTCTGAAATTTTTTGCTTTTTCCTGCTCCTCTTAGCATGATAAAGAAGATTCAAAGAGAGTGAGATGCCAGCTCCTTTCATTCAGTCAGTAGCTTCAAACATTTCTGGACGTTTTTCAATGGCAAAAATCAATGAATATTGTAAATGCACAAACAGTAATTTCTCCGCATTGCAAGGTGCAATTCTGAAATTTTTTGCTTTTTCCTGCTCCTCTTAGCATGATAAAGAAGATTCAAAGAGAGTGAGATGCCAGCTCCTTTCATTCAGTCAGTAGCTTCAATCATTTCTGGACGTTTTTCAATGGCAAAAATCAATGAATATTGTAAATGCACAAACAGTAGTTTCTCCGCATTGCAAGGTGCAATTCTGAAATTTTTTGCTTTTTCCTGCTCCTCTTAGCATGATAAAGAAGATTCAAAGAGAGTGAGATGCCAGCTCCTTTCATTCATTCAGTAGCTTCAAACATTTCTGGACGTTTTTCAATGGCAAAAATCAATGAATATTGTAAATGCACAAACAGTAATTTCTCCGCATTGCAAGGTGCAATTCTGAAATTTTTTGCTTTTTCCTGCTCCTCTTAGCATGATAAAGAAGATTCAAAGAGAGTGAGATGCCAGCTCCTTTCATTCAGTCAGTAGCTTCAAACATTTCTGGTATATGAATAACATGATGTTTTTCAATGGCAAAAATCAATGAATATTGTAAATGCACAAACAGTAATTTCTCCGCATTGCAAGGTGCAATTCTGAAATTTTTTGCTTTTTCCTGCTCCTCTTAGCATGATAAAGAAGATTCAAAGAGAGTGAGATGCCAGCTCCTTTCATTCAGTCAGTAGCTTCAAACATTTCTGGTATATGAATAACATGATGTTTTTCAATGGCAAAAATCAATGAATATTGTAAATGCACAAACAGTAATTTCTCCGCATTGCAAGGTGCAATTCTGAAATTTTTTGCTTTTTCCTGCTCCTCTTAGCATGATAAAGAAGATTCAAAGAGAGTGAGATGCCAGCTCCTTTCATTCAGTCAGTAGCTTCAATCATTTCTGGACGTTTTTCAATGGCAAAAATCAATGAATATTGTAAATGCACAAACAGTAATTTCTCCGCATTGCAAGGTGCAATTCTGAAATTTTTTGCTTTTTCCTGCTCCTCTTAGCATGATAAAGAAGATTCAAAGAGAGTGAGATGCCAGCTCCTTTCATTCAGTCAGTAGCTTCAAACATTTCTGGACGTTTTTCAATGGCAAAAATCAATGAATATTGTAAATGCACAAACAGTAATTTCTCCGCATTGCAAGGTGCAATTCTGAAATTTTTTGCTTTTTCCTGCTCCTCTTAGCATGGTAAAGAAGATTCAAAGAGAGTGAGATGCCAGCTCCTTTCATTCAGTCAGTAGCTTCAAACATTTCTGGTATATGAATAACATGATGTTTTTCAATGGCAAAAATCAATGAATATTGTAAATGCACAATTAGTAATTTCTCCGCATTGCAAGGTGCAATTCTGAAATTTTTTGCTTTTTCCTGCTCCTCTTAGCATGATAAAGAAGATTCAAAGAGAGTGAGATGCCAGCTCCTTTCATTCAGTCAGTAGCTTCAAACATTTCTGGTATATGAATAACATGATGTTTTTCAATGGCAAAAATCAATGAATATTGTAAATGCACAAACAGTAATTTCTCCGCATTGCAAGGTGCAATTCTGAAATTTTTTGCTTTTTCCTGCTCCTCTTAGCATGATAAAGAAGATTCAAAGAGAGTGAGATGCCAGCTCCTTTCATTCAGTCAGTAGCTTCAATCATTTCTGGACGTTTTTCAATGGCAAAAATCAATGAATATTGTAAATGCACAAACAGTAATTTCTCCGCATTGCAAGGTGCAATTCTGAAATTTTTTGCTTTTTCCTGCTCCTCTTAGCATGATAAAGAAGATTCAAAGAGAGTGAGATGCCAGCTCCTTTCATTCAGTCAGTAGCTTCAAACATTTCTGGACGTTTTTCAATGGCAAAAATCAATGAATATTGTAAATGCACAAACAGTAATTTCTCCGCATTGCAAGGTGCAATTCTGAAATTTTTTGCTTTTTCCTGCTCCTCTTGGCATGATAAAGAAGATTCAAAGAGAGTGAGATGCCAGCTCCTTTCATTCAGTCAGTAGCTTCAATCATTTCTGGACGTTTTTCAATGGCAAAAATCAATGAATATTGTAAATGCACAAACACTAATTTCTCCGCATTGCAAGGTGCAATTCTGAAATTTTTTGCTTTTTCCTGCTCCTCTTAGCATGATAAAGAAGATTCAAAGAGAGTGAGATGCCAGCTCCTTTCATTCAGTCAGTAGCTTCAAACATTTCTGGACGTTTTTCAATGGCAAAAATCAATGAATATTGTAAATGCACAAACAGTAATTTCTCCGCATTGCAAGGTGCAATTCTGAAATTTTTTGCTTTTTCCTGCTCCTCTTAGCATGGTAAAGAAGATTCAAAGAGAGTGAGTTGCCAGCTCCTTTCATTCAGTCAGTAGCTTCAAACATTTCTGGTATATGAATAACATGATGTTTTTCAATGGCAAAAATCAATGAATATTGTAAATGCACAAACAGTAATTTCTCCGCATTGCAAGGTGCAATTCTGAAATTTTTTGCTTTTTCCTGCTCCTCTTAGCATGATAAAGAAGATTCAAAGAGAGTGAGATGCCAGCTCCTTTCATTCAGTCAGTAGCTTCAATCATTTCTGGACGTTTTTCAATGGCAAAAATCAATGAATATTGTAAATGCACAAACAGTAATTTCTCCGCATTGCAAGGTGCAATTCTGAAATTTTTTGCTTTTTCCTGCTCCTCTTAGCATGATAAAGAAGATTCAAAGAGAGTGAGATGCCAGCTCCTTTCATTCAGTCAGTAGCTTCAAACATTTCTGGACGTTTTTCAATGGCAAGAATCAATGAATATTGTAAATGCACAAACAGTAATTTCTCCGCATTGCAAGGTGCAATTCTGAATTTTTTTGCTTTTTCCTGCTCCTCTTAGCATGATAAAGAAGATTCAAAGAGAGTGAGATGCCAGCTCCTTTCATTCAGTCAGTAGCTTCAATCATTTCTGGACGTTTTTCAATGGCAAAAATCAATGAATATTGTAAATGCACAAACAGTAATTTCTCCGCATTGCAAGGTGCAATTCTGAAATTTTTTGCTTTTTCCTGCTCCTCTTAGCATGATAAAGAAGATTCAAAGAGAGTGAGATGCCAGCTCCTTTCATTCATTCAGTAGCTTCAAACATTTCTGGACGTTTTGCAATGGCAAAAATCAATGAATATTGTAAATGCACAAACAGTAATTTCTCCGCATTGCAAGGTGCAATTCTGAAATTTTTTGCTTTTTCCTGCTCCTCTTAGCATGATAAAGAAGATTCAAAGAGAGTGAGATGCCAGCTCCTTTCATTCAGTCAGTAGCTTCAAACATTTCTGGTATATGAATAACATGATGTTTTTCAATGGCAAAAATCAATGAATATTGTAAATGCACAAACAGTAATTTCTCCGCATTGCAAGGTGCAATTCTGAAATTTTTTGCTTTTTCCTGCTCCTCTTAGCATGATAAAGAAGATTCAAAGAGAGTGAGATGCCAGCTCCTTTCATTCAGTCAGTAGCTTCAAACATTTCTGGTATATGAATAACATGATGTTTTTCAATGGCAAAAATCAATGAATATTGTAAATGCACAAACAGTAATTTCTCCGCATTGCAAGGTGCAATTCTGAAATTTTTTGCTTTTTCCTGCTCCTCTTAGCATGATAAAGAAGATTCAAAGAGAGTGAGATGCCAGCTCCTTTCATTCAGTCAGTAGCTTCAATCATTTCTGGACGTTTTTCAATGGCAAAAATCAATGAATATTGTAAATGCACAAACAGTAATTTCTCCGCATTGCAAGGTGCAATTCTGAAATTTTTTGCTTTTTCCTGCTCCTTTTAGCATGATAAAGATTCAAAGAGAGTGAGATGCCAGCTCCTTTCAGTCAGTAGCTTCAATCATTTCTGGACGTTTTTCAATGGCAAAAATCAATGAATATTGTAAATGCACAAACAGTAATTTCTCCGCATTGCAAGGTGCAATTCTGAAATTTTTTGCTTTTTCCTGCTCCTCTTAGCATGATAAAGAAGATTCAAAGAGAGTGAGATGCCAGCTCCTTTCATTCAGTCAGTAGCTTCAATCATTTCTGGTATATGAATAACATGATGTTTTTCAATGGCAAAAATCAATGAATATTGTAAATGCACAAATAGTAATTTCTCCGCATTGCAAGGTGCAATTCTGAAATTTTTTGCTTTTTCCTGCTCCTCTTAGCATGATAAAGAAGATTCAAAGAGAGTGAGATGCCAGCTCCTTTCATTCAGTCAGTAGCTTCAAACATTTCTGGTATATGAATAACATGATGTTTTTCAATGGCAAAAATCAATAAATATTGTAAATGCACAAACAGAAATTTCTCCGCATTGCAAGGTGCAATTCTGAAATTTTTTGCTTTTTCCTGCTCCTCTTAGCATGATAAAGAAGATTCAAAGAGAGTGAGATGCCAGCTCCTTTCATTCAGTCAGTAGCTTCAATCATTTCTGGACGTTTTTCAATGGCAAAAATCAATGAATATTGTAAATGCACAAACAGTAATTTCTCCGCATTGCAAGGTGCAATTCTGAAATTTTTTGCTTTTTCCTGCTCCTCTTAACATGATAAAGAAGATTCAAAGAGAGTGAGATGCCAGCTCCTTTCATTCAGTCAGTAGCTTCAATCATTTCTGGACGTTTTTCAATGGCAAAAATCAATGAATATTGTAAATGCACAAACAGTAATTTCTCCGCATTGCAAGGTGCAATTCTGAAATTTTTTGCTTTTTCCTGGTCCTCTTAGCATGATACAGAAGATTCAAAAGAGTGAGATGCCAGCTCTTTTCATTCAGTCAGTTGCTTCAAACATTTCTGGTATATGAATAACATGTTTTTCAATGGCAAAAATCAATGAATATTGTAAATGCACAAACAGTAATTTCTCCGCATTGCAAGGTGCAATTCTGAAATTTTTTGCTTTTTCCTGCTCCTCTTAGCATGATAAAGAAGATTCAAAGAGAGTGAGATGCCAGCTCCTTTCATTCAGTCAGTAGCTTCAAACATTTCTGGTATATGAATAACATGATGTTTTTCAATGGCAAAAATCAATGAATATTGTAAATGCACAAACAGTAATTTCTCCGCATTGCAAGGTGCAATTCTGAAATTTTTTGCTTTTTCCTGCTCCTCTTAGCATGATAAAGAAGATTCAAAGAGAGTGAGATGCCAGCTCCTTTCATTCAGTCAGTAGCTTCAATCATTTCTGGACGTTTTTCAATGGCAAAAATCAATGAATATTGTAAATGCACAAACAGTAATTTCTCCACATTGCAAGGTGTAATTCTGAAATTTTTTGCTTTTTCCTGCTAATCTTAGCATGATAAAGAAGATTCAAAGAGAGTGAGATGCCAGCTCCTTTCATTCAGTCAGTAGCTTCAAACATTTCTGGACGTTTTTCAATGGCAAAAATCAATGAATATTGTAAATGCACAAACAGTAATTTCTCCGCATTGCAAGGTGCAATTCTGAAATTTTTTGCTTTTTCCTGCTCCTCTTAGCATGATAAAGAAGATTCAGAGAGTGAGATGCCAGCTCCTTTCATTCAGTCAGTAGCTTCAATCATTTCTGGACGTTTTTCAATGGCAAAAATCAATGAATATTGTAAATGCACAAACAGTAATTTCTCCGCATTGCAAGGTGCAATTCTGAAATTTTTTGCTTTTTCCTGCTCCTCTTAGCATGATAAAGAAGATTCAAAGAGAGTGAGATGCCAGCTCCTTTCATTCATTCAGTAGCTTCAAACATTTCTGGACGTTTTTCAATGGCAAAAATCAATGAATATTGTAAATGCACAAACAGTAATTTCTCCGCATTGCAAGGTGCAATTCTGAAATTTTTTGCTTTTTCCTGCTCCTCTTAGCATGATAAAGAAGATTCAAAGAGAGTGAGATGCCAGCTCCTTTCATTCAGTCAGTAGCTTCAAACATTTCTGGTATATGAATAACATGATGTTTTTCAATGGCAAAAATCAATGAATATTGTAAATGCACAAACAGTAATTTCTCCGCATTGCAAGGTGCAATTCTGAAATTTTTTGCTTTTTCCTGCTCCTCTTAGCATGATAAAGAAGATTCAAAGAGAGTGAGATGCCAGCTCCTTTCATTCAGTCAGTAGCTTCAAACATTTCTGGTATATGAATAACATGATGTTTTTCAATGGCAAAAATCAATGAATATTGTAAATGCACAAACAGTAATTTCTCCGCATTGCAAGGTGCAATTCTGAAATTTTTTGCTTTTTCCTGCTCCTCTTAGCATGATAAAGAAGATTCAAAGAGAGTGAGATGCCAGCTCCTTTCATTCAGTCAGTAGCTTCAAACATTTCTGGTATATGAATAACATGATGTTTTTCAATGGCAAAAATCAATGAATATTGTAAATGCACAAACAGTAATTTCTCCGCATTGCAAGGTGCAATTCTGAAATTTTTTGCTTTTTCCTGCTCCTCTTAGCATGATGAAGAAGATTCAAAGAGAGTGAGATGCCAGCTCCTTTCATTCAGTCAGTAGCTTCAATCATTTCTGGACGTTTTTCAATGGCAAAAATCAATGAATATTGTAAATGCACAAACAGTAATTTCTCCGCATTGCAAGGTGCAATTCTGAAATTTTTTGCTTTTTCCTGCTCCTCTTAGCATGATAAAGAAGATTCAAAGAGAGTGAGATGCCAGCTCCTTTCATTCAGTCAGTAGCTTCAAACATTTCTGGACGTTTTTCAATGGCAAAAATCAATGAATATTGTAAATGCACAAACAGTAATTTCTCCGCATTGCAAGGTGCAATTCTGAAATTTTTTGCTTTTTCCTGCTCCTCTTAGCATGGTAAAGAAGATTCAAAGAGAGTGAGATGCCAGCTCCTTTCATTCAGTCAGTAGCTTCAAACATTTCTGGTATATGAATAACATGATGTTTTTCAATGGCAAAAATCAATGAATATTGTAAATGCACAAACAGTAATTTCTCCGCATTGCAAGGTGCAATTCTGAAATTTTTTGCTTTTTCCTGCTCCTCTTAGCATGATAAAGAAGATTCAAAGAGAGTGAGATGCCAGCTCCTTTCATTCATTCAGTAGCTTCAAACATTTCTGGACGTTTTTCAATGGCAAAAATCAATGAATATTGTAAATGCACAAACAGTAATTTCTCCGCATTGCAAGGTGCAATTCTGAAATTTTTTGCTTTTTCCTGCTCCTCTTAGCATGATAAAGAAGATTCAAAGAGAGTGAGATGCCAGCTCCTTTCATTCAGTCAGTAGCTTCAAACATTTCTGGTATATGAATAACATTATGTTTTTCAATGGCAAAAATCAATGAATATTGTAAATGCACAAACAGTAATTTCTCCGCATTGCAAGGTGCAATTCTGAAATTTTTTGCTTTTTCCTGCTCCTCTTAGCATGATAAAGAAGATTCAAAGAGAGTGAGATGCCAGCTCCTTTCATTCAGTCAGTAGCTTCAAACATTTCTGGTATATGAATAACATGATGTTTTTCAATGGCAAAAATCAATGAATATTGTAAATGCACAAACAGTAATTTCTCCGCATTGCAAGGTGCAATTCTGAAATTTTTTGCTTTTTCCTGCTCCTCTTAGCATGATAAAGAAGATTCAAAGAGAGTGAGATGCCAGCTCCTTTCATTCAGTCAGTAGCTTCAATCATTTCTGGACGTTTTTCAATGGCAAAAATCAATGAATATTGTAAATGCACAAACAGTAATTTCTCCGCATTGCAAGGTGCAATTCTGAAATTTTTTGCTTTTTCCTGCTCCTCTTAGCATGATAAAGAAGATTCAAAGAGAGTGAGATGCCAGCTCCTTTCATTCAGTCAGTAGCTTCAAACATTTCTGGACGTTTTTCAATGGCAAAAATCAATGAATATTGTAAATGCACAAACAGTAATTTCTCCGCATTGCAAGGTGCAATTCTGAAATTTTTTGCTTTTTCCTGCTCCTCTTAGCATGGTAAAGAAGATTCAAAGAGAGTGAGATGCCAGCTCCTTTCATTCAGTCAGTAGCTTCAAACATTTCTGGTATATGAATAACATGATGTTTTTCAATGGCAAAAATCAATGAATATTGTAAATGCACAATTAGTAATTTCTCCGCATTGCAAGGTGCAATTCTGAAATTTTTTGCTTTTTCCTGCTCCTCTTAGCATGATAAAGAAGATTCAAAGAGAGTGAGATGCCAGCTCCTTTCATTCAGTCAGTAGCTTCAAACATTTCTGGTATATGAATAACATGATGTTTTTCAATGGCAAAAATCAATGAATATTGTAAATGCACAAACAGTAATTTCTCCGCATTGCAAGGTGCAATTCTGAAATTTTTTGCTTTTTCCTGCTCCTCTTAGCATGATAAAGAAGATTCAAAGAGAGTGAGATGCCAGCTCCTTTCATTCAGTCAGTAGCTTCAAACATTTCTGGACGTTTTTCAATGGCAAAAATCAATGAATATTGTAAATGCACAAACAGTAATTTCTCCGCATTGCAAGGTGCAATTCTGAAATTTTTTGCTTTTTCCTGCTCCTCTTAGCATGATAAAGAAGATTCAAAGAGAGTGAGATGCCAGCTCCTTTCATTCAGTCAGTAGCTTCAATCATTTCTGGACGTTTTTCAATGGCAAAAATCAATGAATATTGTAAATGCACAAACAGTAATTTCTCCGCATTGCAAGGTGCAATTCTGAAATTTTTTGCTTTTTCCTGCTCCTCTTAGCATGATAAAGAAGATTCAAAGAGAGTGAGATGCCAGCTCCTTTCATTCAGTCAGTAGCTTCAAACATTTCTGGACGTTTTTCAATGGCAAAAATCAATGAATATTGTAAATGCACAAACAGTAATTTCTCCGCATTGCAAGGTGCAATTCTGAAATTTTTTGCTTTTTCCTGCTCCTCTTAGCATGGTAAAGAAGATTCAAAGAGAGTGAGATGCCAGCTCCTTTCATTCAGTCAGTAGCTTCAAACATTTCTGGTATATGAATAACATGATGTTTTTCAATGGCAAAAATCAATGAATATTGTAAATGCACAAACAGTAATTTCTCCGCATTGCAAGGTGCAATTCTGAAATTTTTTGCTTTTTCCTGCTCCTCTTAGCATGATAAAGAAGATTCAAAGAGAGTGAGATGCCAGCTCCTTTCATTCAGTCAGTAGCTTCAAACATTTCTGGTATATGAATAACATGATGTTTTTCAATGGCAAAAATCAATGAATATTGTAAATGCACAAACAGTAATTTCTCCGCATTGCAAGGTGCAATTCTGAAATTTTTTGCTTTTTCCTGCTCCTCTTAGCATGATAAAGAAGATTCAAAGAGAGTGAGATGCCAGCTCCTTTCATTCAGTCAGTAGCTTCAATCATTTCTGGACGTTTTTCAATGGCAAAAATCAATGAATATTGTAAATGCACAAACAGTAATTTCTCCGCATTGCAAGGTGCAATTCTGAAATTTTTTGCTTTTTCCTGCTCCTCTTAGCATGATAAAGAAGATTCAAAGAGAGTGAGATGCCAGCTCCTTTCATTCAGTCAGTAGCTTCAAACATTTCTGGACGTTTTTCAATGGCAAAAATCAATGAATATTGTAAATGCACAAACAGTAATTTCTCCGCATTGCAAGGTGCAATTCTGAAATTTTTTGCTTTTTCCTGCTCCTCTTAGCATGGTAAAGAAGATTCAAAGAGAGTGAGATGCCAGCTCCTTTCATTCAGTCAGTAGCTTCAAACATTTCTGGTATATGAATAACATGATGTTTTTCAATGGCAAAAATCAATGAATATTGTAAATGCACAAACAGTAATTTCTCCGCATTGCAAGGTGCAATTCTGAAATTTTTTGCTTTTTCCTGCTCCTCTTAGCATGATAAAGAAGATTCAAAGAGAGTGAGATGCCAGCTCCTTTCATTCAGTCAGTAGCTTCAAACATTTCTGGTATATGAATAACATGATGTTTTTCAATGGCAAAAATCAATGAATATTGTAAATGCACAAACAGTAATTTCTCCGCATTGCAAGGTGCAATTCTGAAATTTTTTGCTTTTTCCTGCTCCTCTTAGCATGATAAAGAAGATTCAAAGAGAGTGAGATGCCAGCTCCTTTCATTCATTCAGTAGCTTCAAACATTTCTGGACGTTTTTCAATGGCAAAAATCAATGAATATTGTAAATGCACAAACAGTAATTTCTCCGCATTGCAAGGTGCAATTCTGAAATTTTTTGCTTTTTCCTGCTCCTCTTAGCATGATAAAGAAGATTCAAAGAGAGTGAGATGCCAGCTCCTTTCATTCAGTCAGTAGCTTCAAACATTTCTGGTATATGAATAACATGATGTTTTTCAATGGCAAAAATCAATGAATATTGTAAATGCACAAACAGTAATTTCTCCGCATTGCAAGGTGCAATTCTGAAATTTTTTGCTTTTTCCTGCTCCTCTTAGCATGATAAAGAAGATTCAAAGAGAGTGAGATGCCAGCTCCTTTCATTCAGTCAGTAGCTTCAAACATTTCTGGTGTATGAATAACATGATGTTTTTCAACCCCAAAAATCAATGAATATTGTAAATGCACAAACAGTAATTTCTCCGCATTGCAAGGTGCAATTCTGAAATTTTTTGCTTTTTCCTGCTCCTCTTAGCATGATAAAGAAGATTCAAAGAGAGTGAGATGCCAGCTCCTTTCATTCAGTCAGTAGCTTCAATCATTTCTGGACGTTTTTCAATGGCAAAAATCAATGAATATTGTAAATGCACAAACAGTAATTTCTCCGCATTGCAAGGTGCAATTCTGAAATTTTTTGCTTTTTCCTGCTCCTCTTAGCATGATAAAGAAGATTCAAAGAGAGTGAGATGCCAGCTCCTTTCATTCAGTCAGTAGCTTCAAACATTTCTGGACGTTTTTCAATGGCAAAAATCAATGAATATTGTAAATGCACAAACAGTAATTTCTCCGCATTGCAAGGTGCAATTCTGAAATTTTTTGCTTTTTCCTGCTCCTCTTAGCATGGTAAAGAAGATTCAAAGAGAGTGAGATGCCAGCTCCTTTCATTCAGTCAGTAGCTTCAAACATTTCTGGTATATGAATAACATGATGTTTTTCAATGGCAAAAATCAATGAATATTGTAAATGCACAATTAGTAATTTCTCCGCATTGCAAGGTGCAATTCTGAAATTTTTTGCTTTTTCCTGCTCCTCTTAGCATGATAAAGAAGATTCAAAGAGAGTGAGATGCCAGCTCCTTTCATTCAGTCAGTAGCTTCAAACATTTCTGGTATATGAATAACATGATGTTTTTCAATGGCAAAAATCAATGAATATTGTAAATGCACAAACAGTAATTTCTCCGCATTGCAAGGTGCAATTCTGAAATTTTTTGCTTTTTCCTGCTCCTCTTAGCATGATAAAGAAGATTCAAAGAGAGTGAGATGCCAGCTCCTTTCATTCAGTCAGTAGCTTCAAACATTTCTGGACGTTTTTCAATGGCAAAAATCAATGAATATTGTAAATGCACAAACAGTAATTTCTCCGCATTGCAAGGTGCAATTCTGAAATTTTTTGCTTTTTCCTGCTCCTCTTAGCATGATAAAGAAGATTCAAAGAGAGTGAGATGCCAGCTCCTTTCATTCAGTCAGTAGCTTCAATCATTTCTGGACGTTTTTCAATGGCAAAAATCAATGAATATTGTAAATGCACAAACAGTAATTTCTCCGCATTGCAAGGTGCAATTCTGAAATTTTTTGCTTTTTCCTGCTCCTCTTAGCATGATAAAGAAGATTCAAAGAGAGTGAGATGCCAGCTCCTTTCATTCAGTCAGTAGCTTCAAACATTTCTGGACGTTTTTCAATGGCAAAAATCAATGAATATTGTAAATGCACAAACAGTAATTTCTCCGCATTGCAAGGTGCAATTCTGAAATTTTTTGCTTTTTCCTGCTCCTCTTAGCATGGTAAAGAAGATTCAAAGAGAGTGAGATGCCAGCTCCTTTCATTCAGTCAGTAGCTTCAAACATTTCTGGTATATGAATAACATGATGTTTTTCAATGGCAAAAATCAATGAATATTGTAAATGCACAAACAGTAATTTCTCCGCATTGCAAGGTGCAATTCTGAAATTTTTTGCTTTTTCCTGCTCCCCTTAGCATGATAAAGAAGATTCAAAGAGAGTGAGATGCCAGCTCCTTTCATTCAGTCAGTAGCTTCAAATATTTCTGGTATATGAATAACATGATGTTTTTCAATGGCAAAAATCAATGAATATTGTAAATGCACAAACAGTAATTTCTCCGCATTGCAAGGTGCAATTCTGAAATTTTTTGCTTTTTCCTGCTCCTCTTAGCATGATAAAGAAGATTCAAAGAGAGTGAGATGCCAGCTCCTTTCATTCAGTCAGTAGCTTCAATCATTTCTGGACGTTTTTCAATGGCAAAAATCAATGAATATTGTAAATGCACAAACAGTAATTTCTCCGCATTGCAAGGTGCAATTCTGAAATTTTTTGCTTTTTCCTGCTCCTCTTAGCATGATAAAGAAGATTCAAAGAGAGTGAGATGCCAGCTCCTTTCATTCAGTCAGTAGCTTCAAACATTTCTGGACGTTTTTCAATGGCAAAAATCAATGAATATTGTAAATGCACAAACAGTAATTTCTCCGCATTGCAAGGTGCAATTCTGAATTTTTTTGCTTTTTCCTGCTCCTCTTAGCATGATAAAGAAGATTCAAAGAGAGTGAGATGCCAGCTCCTTTCATTCAGTCAGTAGCTTCAAACATTTCTGGTATATGAATAACATGATGTTTTTCAAAGGCAAAAATCAATGAATATTGTAAATGCACAAACAGTAATTTCTCCGCATTGCAAGGTGCAATTCTGAAATTTTTTGCTTTTTCCTGCTCCTCTTAGCATGATAAAGAAGATTCAAAGAGAGTGAGATGCCAGCTCCTTTCATTCAGTCAGTAGCTTCAAACATTTCTGGTATATGAATAACATGATGTTTTTCAATGGCAAAAATCAATGAATATTGTAAATGCACAAACAGTAATTTCTCCGCATTGCAAGGTGCAATTCTGAAATTTTTTGCTTTTTCCTGCTCCTCTTAGCATGATAAAGATTCAAAGAGAGTGAGATGCCAGCTCCTTTCATTCAGTCAGTAGCTTCAATCATTTCTGGACGTTTTTCAATGGCAAAAATCAATGAATATTGTAAATGCACAAACAGTAATTTCTCCGCATTGCAAGGTGCAATTCTGAAATTTTTTGCTTTTTCCTGCTCCTTTTAGCATGATAAAGATTCAAAGAGAGTGAGATGCCAGCTCCTTTCAGTCAGTAGCTTCAATCATTTCTGGACGTTTTTCAATGGCAAAAATCAATGAATATTGTAAATGCACAAACAGTAATTTCTCCGCATTGCAAGGTGCAATTCTGAAATTTTTTGCTTTTTCCTGCTCCTCTTAGCATGATAAAGAAGATTCAAAGAGAGTGAGATGCCAGCTCCTTTCATTCAGTCAGTAGCTTCAATCATTTCTGGTATATGAATAACATGATGTTTTTCAATGGCAAAAATCAATGAATATTGTAAATGCACAAATAGTAATTTCTCCGCATTGCAAGGTGCAATTCTGAAATTTTTTGCTTTTCCTGCTCCTCTTAGCATGATAAAGAAGATTCAAAGAGAGTGAGATGCCAGCTCCTTTCATTCAGTCAGTAGCTTCAAACATTTCTGGTATATGAATAACATGATGTTTTTCAATGGCAAAAATCAATAAATATTGTAAATGCACAAACAGTAATTTCTCCGCATTGCAAGGTGCAATTCTGAAATTTTTTGCTTTTTCCTGCTCCTCTTAGCATGATAAAGAAGATTCAAAGAGAGTGAGATGCCAGCTCCTTTCATTCAGTCAGTAGCTTCAATCATTTCTGGATGTTTTTCAATGGCAAAAATCAATGAATATTGTAAATGCACAAACAGTAATTTCTCCGCATTGCAAGGTGCAATTCTGAAATTTTTTGCTTTTTCCTGCTCCTCTTAACATGATAAAGAAGATTCAAAGAGAGTGAGATGCCAGCTCCTTTCATTCAGTCAGTAGCTTCAATCATTTCTGGACGTTTTTCAATGGCAAAAATCAATGAATATTGTAAATGCACAAACAGTAATTTCTCCGCATTGCAAGGTGCAATTCTGAAATTTTTTGCTTTTTCCTGGTCCTCTTAGCATGATAAAGAAGATTCAAAGAGAGTGAGATGCCAGCTCTTTTCATTCAGTCAGTTGCTTCAAACATTTCTGGTATATGAATAACATGTTTTTCAATGGCAAAAATCAATGAATATTGTAAATGCACAAACAGTAATTTCTCCGCATTGCAAGGTGCAATTCTGAATTTTTTTGCTTTTTCCTGCTCCTCTTAGCATGATAAAGAAGATTCAAAGAGAGTGAGATGCCAGCTCCTTTCATTCAGTCAGTAGCTTCAAACATTTCTGGTATATGAATAACATGATGTTTTTCAATGGCAAAAATCAATGAATATTGTAAATGCACAAACAGTAATTTCTCCGCATTGCAAGGTGCAATTCTGAAATTTTTTGCTTTTTCCTGCTCCTCTTAGCATGATAAAGAAGATTCAAAGAGAGTGAGATGCCAGCTCCTTTCATTCAGTCAGTAGCTTCAATCATTTCTGGACGTTTTTCAATGGCAAAAATCAATGAATATTGTAAATGCACAAACAGTAATTTCTCCACATTGCAAGGTGTAATTCTGAAATTTTTTGCTTTTTCCTGCTAATCTTAGCATGATAAAGAAGATTCAAAGAGAGTGAGATGCCAGCTCCTTTCATTCAGTCAGTAGCTTCAAACATTTCTGGACGTTTTTCAATGGCAAAAATCAATGAATATTGTAAATGCACAAACAGTAATTTCTCCGCATTGCAAGGTGCAATTCTGAAATTTATTGCTTTTTCCTGCTCCTCTTAGCATGATAAAGAAGATTCAGAGAGTGAGATGCCAGCTCCTTTCATTCAGTCAGTAGCTTCAATCATTTCTGGACGTTTTTCAATGGCAAAAATCAATGAATATTGTAAATGCACAAACAGTAATTTCTCCGCATTGCAAGGTGCAATTCTGAAACTTTTTGCTTTTTCCTGCTCCTCTTAGCATGATAAAGAAGATTCAAAGAGAGTGAGATGCCAGCTCCTTTCATTCAGTCAGTAGCTTCAAACATTTCTGGACGTTTTTCAATGGCAAAAATCAATGAATATTGTAAATGCACAAACAGTAATTTCTCCGCATTGCAAGTTGCAATTCTGAAATTTTTTGCTTTTTCCTGCTCCTCTTAGCATGATAAAGAAGATTCAAAGAGAGTGAGATGCCAGCTCCTTTCATTCAGTCAGTAGCTTCAAACATTTTTGGACGTTTTTCAATGGCAAAAATCAATGAATATTGTAAATGCACAAACAGTAATTTCTCCGCATTGCAAGGTGCAATTCTGAAATTTTTTGCTTTTTCCTGCTCCTCTTAGCATGATAAAGAAGATTCAAAGAGAGTGAGATGCCAGCTCCTTTCATTCAGTCAGTAGCTTCAAACATTTCTGGACGTTTTTCAATGGCAAAAATCAATGAATATTGTAAATGCACAAACAGTAATTTCTCCGCATTGCAAGGTGCAATACTGAAATTTTTTGCTTTTTCCTGCTCCTCTTAGCATGATAAAGAAGATTCAAAGAGAGTGAGATGCCAGCTCCTTTCATTCAGTCAGTAGCTTCAATCATTTCTGGACGTTTTTCAATGGCAAAAATCAATGAATATTGTAAATGCACAAACAGTAATTTCTCCGCATTGCAAGGTGCAATTCTGAAATTTTTTGCTTTTTCCTGCTCCTCTTAGCATGATAAAGAAGATTCAAAGAGAGTGAGATGCCAGCTCCTTTCATTCAGTCAGTAGCTTCAATCATTTCTGGTATATGAATAACATGATGTTTTTCAATGGCAAAAATCAATGAATATTGTAAATGCACAAAAAGTAATTTCTCCGCATTGCAAGGTGCAATCCTGAAATTTTTTGCTTTTTCCTGCTCCTCTTAGCATGATAAAGATTCAAAGAGAGTGAGATGCCAGCTACTTTCATTCAGTCAGTAGCTTCAAACATTTCTGGTATATAAATAACATGATGTTTTTCAATGGCAAAAATCAATGAATATTGTAAATGCACAAACAGTAATTTCTCCGCATTGCAAGGTGCAATTCTGAAATTTTTTGCTTTTTCCTGCTCCTCTTAGCATCATAAAGAAGATTCAAAGAGAGTGAGATGCCAGCTCCTTTCATTCAGTCAGTAGCTTCAAACATTTCTGGTATATGAATAACATGATGTTTTTCAATGTCAAAAATCAAATAATATTGTAAATGCACAAACAGTAATTTCTCCGCATTGCAAGGTGCAATTCTGAAATTTTTTGCTTTTTCCTGCTCCTCTTAGCATGATAAAGAAGATTCAAAGTGAGTGAGATGCCAGCTCCTTTCATTCAGTCAGTAGCTTCAATCATTTCTGGACGTTTTTCAATGGCAAAAACCAGTAAATATTGTAAATGCACAAACAGTAAATTCTCCGCATTGCAAGGTGCAATTCTGAAATTTTTTGCTTTTTCCTGCTCCTCTTAGCATGATAAAGAAGATTCAAAGAGATTGAGATGCCAGCTCCTTTCATTCAGTCAGTAGCTTCAATCATTTCTGGTATATGAATAACATGATGTTTTTCAATGGCAAAAATCAATGAATATTGTAAATGCACAAACAGTAATTTCTCCGCATTGCAAGGTGCAATTCTGAAATTTTTTGCTTTTTCCTGCTCCTCTTAGCATGATAAAGAAGATTCAAAGAGAGTGAGATGCCAGCTCCTTTCATTCAGTCAGTAGCTTCAAACATTTCTGGACGTTTTTCAATGGCAAAAATCAATAAATATTGTAAATGCACAAACAGTAATTTCTCCACATTGCAAGGTGCAATTCTGAAATTTTTTGCTTTTTCCTGCTCCTCTTAGCATGATAAAGAAGATTCAAAGAGAGTGAGATGCCAGCTCCTTTCATTCAGTCAGTAGCTTCAATAATTTCTGGACGTTTTTCAATGGCAAAAATCAATGAATATTGTAAATGCACAAACAGTAATTTCTCCGCATTGCAAGGAGCAATTCTGAAATTTTTTGCTTTTTCCTGCTCCTCTTAGCATGATAAAGAAGATTCAAAGAGAGTGAGATGCCAGCTCCTTTCATTCAGTCAGTAGCTTTAAACATTTCTGGACGTTTTTCAATGGCAAAAATCAATGAATATTGTAAATGCACAAACAGTAATTTCTCCACATTGCAAGGTGCAATTCTGAAATTTTTTGCTTTTTCCTGCTCCTCTTAGCATGATAAAGAAGATTCAAAGAGAGTGAGATGCCAGCTCCTTTCATTCAGTCAGTAGCTTCAAACATTTCTGGACGTTTTTCAATGGCAAAAATCAATGAATATTGTAAATGCACAAACAGTAATTTCTCCGCATTGCAAGGTGCAATTCTGAAATTTTTTGCTTTTTCCTGCTCCTCTTAGCATGATAAAGAAGATTCAAAGAGAGTGAGATGCCAGCTCCTTTCATTCAGTCAGTAGCTTCAAACATTTCTGGACGTTTTTCAATGGCAATAATCAATGAATATTGTAAATGCACAAACAGTAATTTCTCCGCATTGCAAGGTGCAATTCTGAAATTTTTTGCTTTTTCCTGCTCCTCTTAGCATGATAAAGAAGATTCAAAGAGAGTGAGATGCCAGCTACTTTCATTCAGTCAGTAGCTTCAAACATTTCTGGTATATGAATAACATGATGTTTTTCAATGGCAAAAATCAATGAATATTGTAAATGCACAAACAGTAATTTCTCCGCATTGCAAGGTGCAATTCTGAAATTTTTTGCTTTTTCCTGCTCCTCTTAGCATGATAAAGAAGATTCAAAGAGAGTGAGATGCCAGCTCCTTTCATTCAGTCAGTAGCTTCAATCATTTCTGGTATATGAATAACATGATGTTTTTCAATGGCAAAAATCAATGAATATTGTAAATGCACAAACAGTAATTTCTCCGCATTGCAAGGTGCAATTCTGAAATTTTTTAGTTTTTCCTGCTCCTCTTAGCATGATAAAGAAGATTCAAAGAGAGTGAGATGCCAGCTCCTTTCATTCAGTCAGTAGCTTCAAACATTTCTGGTATATGAATAACATGATGTTTTTCAATGGCAAAAATCAATGAATATTGTAAATGCACAAACAGTAATTTCTCCGCATTGCAAGGTGCAATTCTGAAATTTTTCGCTTTTTCCTGCTCCTCTTAGCATGATAAAGAAGATTCAAAGAGAGTGAGATGCCAGCTCCTTTCATTCAGTCAGTAGCTTCAATCATTTCTGGACGTTTTTCAATGGCAAAAATCAATGAATATTGTAAATGCACAAACAGTAATTTCTCCGCATTGCAAGGTGCAATTCTGAAATTTTTTGCTTTTTCCTGCTCCTCTTAACATGATAAAGAAGATTCAAAGAGAGTGAGATGCCAGCTCCTTTCATTCAGTCAGTAGCTTCAATCATTTCTGGACGTTTTTCAATGGCAAAAATCAATGAATATTGTAAATGCACAAACAGTAATTTCTCCGCATTGCAAGGTGCAATTCTGAAATTTTTTGCTTTTTCCTGGTCCTCTTAGCATGATAAAGAAGATTCAAAGAGAGTGAGATGCCAGCTCTTTTCATTCAGTCAGTTGCTTCAAACATTTCTGGTATATGAATAACATGTTTTTCAATGGCAAAAATCAATGAATATTGTAAATGCACAAACAGTAATTTCTCCGCATTGCAAGGTGCAATTCTGAATTTTTTTGCTTTTTCCTGCTCCTCTTAGCATGATAAAGAAGATTCAAAGAGAGTGAGATGCCAGCTCCTTTCATTCAGTCAGTAGCTTCAAACATTTCTGGTATATGAATAACATGATGTTTTTCAATGGCAAAAATCAATGAATATTGTAAATGCACAAACAGTAATTTCTCCGCATTGCAAGGTGCAATTCTGAAATTTTTTGCTTTTTGCTGCTCCTCTTAGCATGATAAAGAAGATTCAAAGAGAGTGAGATGCCAGCTCCTTTCATTCAGTCAGTAGCTTCAATCATTTCTGGACGTTTTTCAATGGCAAAAATCAATGAATATTGTAAATGCACAAACAGTAATTTCTCCACATTGCAAGGTGTAATTCTGAAATTTTTTGCTTTTTCCTGCTAATCTTAGCATGATAAAGAAGATTCAAAGAGAGTGAGATGCCAGCTCCTTTCATTCAGTCAGTAGCTTCAAACATTTCTGGACGTTTTTCAATGGCAAAAATCAATGAATATTGTAAATGCACAAACAGTAATTTCTCCGCATTGCAAGGTGCAATTCTGAAATTTTTTGCTTTTTCCTGCTCCTCTTAGCATGATAAAGAAGATTCAGAGAGTGAGATGCCAGCTCCTTTCATTCAGTCAGTAGCTTCAATCATTTCTGGACGTTTTTCAATGGCAAAAATCAATGAATATTGTAAATGCACAAACAGTAATTTCTCCGCATTGCAAGGTGCAATTCTGAAACTTTTTGCTTTTTCCTGCTCCTCTTAGCATGATAAAGAAGATTCAAAGAGATTGAGATGCCAGCTCCTTTCATTCAGTCAGTAGCTTCAAACATTTCTGGTATATGAATAACATGATGTTTTTCAATGGCAAAAATCAATGAATATTGTAAATGCACAAACAGTAATTTCTCCGCATTGCAAGGTGCAATTCTGAAATTTTTTGCTTTTTCCTGCTCCTCTTAGCATGATAAAGAAGATTCAAAGAGAGTGAGATGCCAGCTCCTTTCATTCAGTCAGTAGCTTCAAACATTTCTGGACGTTTTTCAATGGCAAAAATCAATGAATATTGTAAATGCACAAACAGTAATTTCTCCGCATTGCAAGTTGCAATTCTGAAATTTTTTGCTTTTTCCTGCTCCTCTTAGCATGATAAAGAAGATTCAAAGAGAGTGAGATGCCAGCTCCTTTCATTCAGTCAGTAGCTTCAAACATTTTTGGACGTTTTTCAATGGCAAAAATCAATGAATATTGTAAATGCACAAACAGTAATTTCTCCGCATTGCAAGGTGCAATTCTGAAATTTTTTGCTTTTTCCTGCTCCTCTTAGCATGATAAAGAAGATTCAAAGAGAGTGAGATGCCAGCTCCTTTCATTCAGTCAGTAGCTTCAAACATTTCTGGACGTTTTTCAATGGCAAAAATCAATGAATATTGTAAATGCACAAACAGTAATTTCTCCGCATTGCAAGGTGCAATACTGAAATTTTTTGCTTTTTCCTGCTCCTCTTAGCATGATAAAGAAGATTCAAAGAGAGTGAGATGCCAGCTCCTTTCATTCAGTCAGTAGCTTCAATCATTTCTGGACGTTTTTCAATGGCAAAAATCAATGAATATTGTAAATGCACAAACAGTAATTTCTCCGCATTGCAAGGTGCAATTCTGAAATTTTTTGCTTTTTCCTGCTCCTCTTAGCATGATAAAGAAGATTCAAAGAGAGTGAGATGCCAGCTCCTTTCATTCAGTCAGTAGCTTCAATCATTTCTGGTATATGAATAACATGATGTTTTTCAATGGCAAAAATCAATGAATATTGTAAATGCACAAAAAGTAATTTCTCCGCATTGCAAGGTGCAATCCTGAAATTTTTTGCTTTTTCCTGCTCCTCTTAGCATGATAAAGAAGATTCAAAGAGAGTGAGATGCCAGCTACTTTCATTCAGTCAGTAGCTTCAAACATTTCTGGTATATAAATAACATGATGTTTTTCAATGGCAAAAATCAATGAATATTGTAAATGCACAAACAGTAATTTCTCCGCATTGCAAGGTGCAATTCTGAAATTTTTTGCTTTTTCCTGTTCCTCTTAGCATCATAAAGAAGATTCAAAGAGAGTGAGATGCCAGCTCCTTTCATTCAGTCAGCAGCTTCAATCATTTCTGGTATATGAATAACATGATGTTTTTCAATGACAAAAATCAATGAATATTGTAAATGCACAAACAGTAATTTCTCCGCATTGCAATGTGCAATTCTGAAATTTTTTTGCTTTTTCCTGCTCCT
Organism: Phyllobates terribilis; assembly: GCF_046119375.1. NCBI lineage: Eukaryota > Metazoa > Chordata > Amphibia > Anura > Dendrobatidae > Phyllobates > Phyllobates terribilis. The sequence continues at coordinate 264,262 of NW_027364051.1, read as the reverse complement.
CTTAGCATGATAAAGAAGATTCAAAGAGAGTGAGATGCCAGCTCCTTTCATTCAGTCAGTAGCTTCAAACATTTCTGGTATATGAATAACATGATGTTTTTCAATGTCAAAAATCAAATAATATTGTAAATGCACAAACAGTAATTTCTCCGCATTGCAAGGTGCAATTCTGAAATTTTTTGCTCTTTCCTGCTCCTCTTAGCATGATAAAGAAGATTCAAAGTGAGTGAGATGCCAGCTCCTTTCATTCAGTCAGTAGCTTCAATCATTTCTGGACGTTTTTCAATGGCAAAAACCAGTAAATATTGTAAATGCACAAACAGTAAATTCTCCGCATTGCAAGGTGCAATTCTGAAATTTTTTGCTTTTTCCTGCTCCTCTTAGCATGATAAAGAAGATTCAAAGAGATTGAGATGCCAGCTCCTTTCATTCAGTCAGTAGCTTCAATCATTTCTGGTATATGAATAACATGATGTTTTTCAATGGCAAAAATCAATGAATATTGTAAATGCACAAACAGTAATTTCTCCGCATTGCAAGGTGCAATTCTGAAATTTTTTGCTTTTTCCTGCTCCTCTTTGCATGATAAAGAAGATTCAAAGAGAGTGAGATGCCAGCTCCTTTCATTCAGTCAGTAGCTTCAAACATTTCTGGACGTTTTTCAATGGCAAAAATCAATAAATATTGTAAATGCACAAACAGTAATTTCTCCACATTGCAAGGTGCAATTCTGAAATTTTTTGCTTTTTCCTGCTCCTCTTAGCATGATAAAGAAGATTCAAAGAGAGTGAGATGCCAGCTCCTTTCATTCAGTCAGTAGCTTCAATAATTTCTGGACGTTTTTCAATGGCAAAAATCAATGAATATTGTAAATGCACAAACAGTAATTTCTCCGCATTGCAAGGAGCAATTCTGAAATTTTTTGCTTTTTCCTGCTCCTCTTAGCATGATAAAGAAGATTCAAAGAGAGTGAGATGCCAGCTCCTTTCATTCAGTCAGTAGCTTTAAACATTTCTGGACGTTTTTCAATGGCAAAAATCAATGAATATTGTAAATGCACAAACAGTAATTTCTCCACATTGCAAGGTGCAATTCTGAAATTTTTTGCTTTTTCCTGCTCCTCTTAGCATGATAAAGAAGATTCAAAGAGAGTGAGATGCCAGCTCCTTTCATTCAGTCAGTAGCTTCAAACATTTCTGGACGTTTTTCAATGGCAAAAATCAATGAATATTGTAAATGCACAAACAGTAATTTCTCCGCATTGCAATGTGCAATTCTGAAATTTTTTGCTTTTTCCTGCTCCTCTTAGCATGATAAAGAAGATTCAAAGAGAGTGAGATGCCAGCTCCTTTCATTCAGTCAGTAGCTTCAAACATTTCTGGACGTTTTTCAATGGCAATAATCAATGAATATTGTAAATGCACAAACAGTAATTTCTCCGCATTGCAAGGTGCAATTCTGAAATTTTTTGCTTTTTCCTGCTCCTCTTAGCATGATAAAGAAGATTCAAAGAGAGTGAGATGCCAGCTACTTTCATTCAGTCAGTAGCTTCAAACATTTCTGGTATATGAATAACATGATGTTTTTCAATGGCAAAAATCAATGAATATTGTAAATGCACAAACAGTAATTTCTCCGCATTGCAAGGTGCAATTCTGAAATTTTTTGCTTTTTCCTGCTCCTCTTAGCATGATAAAGAAGATTCAAAGAGAGTGAGATGCCAGCTCCTTTCATTCAGTCAGTAGCTTCAATCATTTCTGGTATATGAATAACATGATGTTTTTCAATGGCAAAAATCAATGAATATTGTAAATGCACAAACAGTAATTTCTCCGCATTGCAAGGTGCAATTCTGAAATTTTTTAGTTTTTCCTGCTCCTCTTAGCATGATAAAGAAGATTCAAAGAGAGTGAGATGCCAGCTCCTTTCATTCAGTCAGTAGCTTCAAACATTTCTGGTATATGAATAACATGATGTTTTTCAATGGCAAAAATCAATGAATATTGTAAATGCACAAACAGTAATTTCTCCGCATTGCAAGGTGCAATTCTGAAATTTTTCGCTTTTTCCTGCTCCTCTTAGCATGATAAAGAAGATTCAAAGAGAGTGAGATGCCAGCTCCTTTCATTCAGTCAGTAGCTTCAATCATTTCTGGACGTTTTTCAATGGCAAAAATCAATGAATATTGTAAATGCACAAACAGTAATTTCTCCGCATTGCAAGGTGCAATTCTGAAATTTTTTGCTTTTTCCTGCTCCTCTTAGCATGATAAAGAAGATTCAAAGAGAGTGAGATGCCAGCTCCTTTCATTCAGTCAGTAGCTTCAATCATTTCTGGTATATGAATAACATGATGTTTTTCAATGGCAAAAATCAATGAATATTGTAAATGCACAAACAGTAATTTCTCCGCATTGCAAGGTGCAATTCTGAAATTTTTTGCTTTTTCCTGCTCCTCTTAGCATGATAAAGAAGATTCAAAGGGAGTGAGATGCCAGCTCCTTTCATTCAGTCAGTAGCTTCAATCATTTCTGGACGTTTTTCAATGGCAAAAATCAATGAATATTGTAAATGCACAAACAGTAATTTCTCCGCATTGCAAGGTGCAATTCTGATATTTTTTGCTTTTTCCTGCTCCTCTTAGCATGATAAAGAAGATTCAAAGAGAGTGAGATGCCAGCTCCTTTCATTCAGTCAGTAGCTTCAATCATTTCTGGACGTTTTTCAATGGCAAAAATCAATGAATATTGTAAATGCACAAACAGTAATTTCTCCGCATTGCAAGGTGCAATTCTGAAATTTTTTGCTTTTTCCTGCTCCTCTTAGCATGATAAAGAAGATTCAAAGAGAGTGAGATACCAGCTCCTTTCATTCAGTCAGTAGCTTCAATCATTTCTGGACGTTTTTCAATGGCAAAAATCAATGAATATTGTAAATGCACAAACAGTAATTTCTCCGCATTGCAAGGTGCAATTCTGAAATTTTTTGCTTTTTCCTGCTCCTCTTAGCATGAAAAAGATGATTCAAAGAGAGTGAGATGCCAGCTCCTTTCATTCAGTCAGTAGCTTCAAACATTTCTGGACGTTTTTCAATGGCAAAAATCAATGAATATTGTAAATGCACAAACAGTAATTTCTCCGCATTGCAAAGTGCAATTCTGAAATTTTTTGCTTTTTCCTGCTCCTCTTAGCATGATAAAGAAGATTCAAAGAGAGTGAGATGCCAGCTCCTTTCATTCAGTCAGTAGCTTCAAACATTTCTGGTATATGAATAACATGTTTTTCAATGGCAAAAATCAATGAATATTTTAAATGCACAAACAGTAATTTCTCCGCATTGCAAAGTGCAATTCTGAAATTTTTTGCTTTTTCCTGCTCCTCTTAGCATGATAAAGAAGATTCAAAGAGAGTGAGATGCCAGCTCCTTTCATTCAGTCAGTAGCTTCAAACATTTCTGGTATATGAATAACATGATGTTTTTCAATGGCAAAAATCAATGAATATTTTAAATGCACAAACAGTAATTTCTCCGCATTGCAAGCTGCAATTCTGAAATTGTTTGCTTTTTCCTGCTCCTCTTAGCATGATAAAGAAGATTCAAAGAGAGTGAGATACCAGCTCCTTTCATTCAGTCAGTAGCTTCAATCATTTCAGGACGTTTTTCAATGGCAAAAATCAATGAATATTGTAAATGCACAAACAGTAATTTCTCCGCATTGCAAGGTGCAATTCTGAAATTTTTTGCTTTTTCCTGCTCCTCTTAGCATGATAAAGAAGATTCAAAGAGAGTGAGATGCCAGCTCCTTTCATTCAGTCAGTAGCTTCAATCATTTCTGGACGTTTTTCAATGGCAAAAATCAATGAATATTGTAAATGCACAAACAGTAATTTCTCCGCATTGCAAGGTGCAATTCTGAAATTTTTTGCTTTTTCCTGCTCCTCTTAGCATGATAAAGAAGATTCAAAGAGAGTGAGATGCCAGCTCCTTTCATTCAGTCAGTAGCTTCAATCATTTCTGAACGTTTTTCAATGGCAAAAATCAATGAATATTGTAAATGCACAAACAGTAATTTCTCCGCATTGCAAGGTGCAATTCTGAAATTTTTTGCTTTTTCCTGCTCCTCTTAGCATGATAAAGAAGATTCAAAGAGAGTGAGATGCCAGCTCCTTTCATTCAGTCAGTAGCTTCAAACATTTCTGGTATATGAATAACATGATGTTTTTCAATGGCAAAAATCAATGAATATTGTAAATGCACAAACAGTAATTTCTCCGCATTGCAAGGTGCAATTCTGAAATTTTTTGCTTTTTCCTGCTCCTCTTAGCATGATAAAGAAGATTCAAAGAGAGTGAGATGCCAGCTCCTTTCATTCAGTCAGTAGCTTCAATCATTTCTGGACGTTTTTCAATGGCAAAAATCAATGAATATTGTAAATGCACAAACAGTAATTTCTCCGCATTGCAAGGTGCAATTCTGAAATTTTTTGCTTTTTCCTGCTCCTCTTAGCATGATAAAGAAGATTCAAAGAGAGTGAGATGCCAGCTCCTTTCATTCAGTCAGTAGCTTCAATCATTTCTGGTATATGAATAACATGATGTTTTTCAATGGCAAAAATCAATGAATATTGTAAATGCACAAACAGTAATTTCTCCGCATTGCAAGGTGCAATTCTGAAATTTTTTGCTTTTTCCTGCTCCTCTTAGCATGATAAAGAAGATTCAAAGAGAGTGATATGCCAGCTCCTTTCATTCAGTCAGTAGCTTCAATCATTTCTGGACGTTTTTCAATGGCAAAAATCAATGAATATTAAAAATGCACAAACAGTAATTTCTCCGCATTGCAAGGTGCAATTCTGAATTTTTTTGCTTTTTCCTGCTCCTCTTAGCATGATAAAGAAGATTCAAAGAGAGTGAGATGCCAGCTCCTTTCATTCAGTCAGTAGCTTCAATCATTTCTGGATGTTTATCAATGGCAAAAATCAATGAATATTGTAAATGCACAAACAGTAATTTCTCCGCATTGCAAGGTGCAATTCTGAAATTTTTTGCTTTTTCCTGCTCCTCTTAGCATGATAAAGAAGATTCAAAGAGAGTGAGATGCCAGCTCCTTTCATTCAGTCAGTAGCTTCAAACATTTCTGGTATATGAATAACATGATGTTTTTCAATGGCAAAAATCAATGAATATTGTAAATGCACAAACAGTAATTTCTCCGCATTGCAAGGTGCAATTCTGAAATTTTTTGCTTTTTCCTGCTCCTCTTAGCATGATAAAGAAGATTCAAAGAGAGTGAGATGCCAGCTCCTTTCATTCAGTCAGTAGCTTCAATCATTTCTGGACGTTTTTCAATGGCAAAAATCAATGAATATTTTAAATGCACAAACAGTAATTTCTCCGCATTGCAAGGTGCAATTCTGAAATTTTTTGCTTTTTCCTGCTCCTCTTAGCATGATAAAGAAGATTCAAAGAGAGTGAGATGCCAGCTCCTTTCATTCAGTCAGTAGCTTCAATCATTTCTGGACGTTTTTCAATGGCAAAAAGTCAATGAATATTGTAAATGCACAGACAGTAATTTCTCCGCATTGCAAGGTGCAATTCTGAAATTTTTTGCTTTTTCCTGCTCCTCTTAGCATGATAAAGAAGATTCAAAGAGTGTGAGATGTCAGCTCCTTTCATTCAGTCAGTAGCTTCAAACATTTCTGGTATATGAATAACATGACGTTTTTCAATGGCAAAAATCAATGAATATTGTAAATGCACAAACAGTAATTTCTCCGCATTGCAAGGTGCAATTCTGAAATTTTTTGCTTTTTCCTGCTCCTCTTAGCATGATAAAGAAGATTCAAAGAGAGTGAGATGCCAGCTCCTTTCATTCAGTCAGTAGCTTCAATCATTTCTGGACGTTTTTCAATTGCAAAAATGAATGAAAATTGTAAATGCACAAACAGTAATTTCTCCGCATTGCAAGGTGCAATTCTGAAATTTTTTGCTTTTTTCTGCTCCTCTTAGCATGATAAAGAAGATTCAATGAGAGTGAGATGCCAGCTCCTTTCATTCAGTCAGTAGCTTCAAACATTTCTGGTATATGAATAACATGATGTTTTTCAATGGCAAAAATCAATGAATATTGTAAATGCACAAACAGTAATTTCTCCGCATTGCAAGGTGCAATTCTGAAATTTTTTGCTTTTTCCTGCTCCTCTTAGCATGATAAAGAAGATTCAAAGAGAGTGAGATGCCAGCTCCTTTCATTCAGTCAGTAGCTTCAATCATTTCTGGTATATGAATAACATGATGTTTTTCAATGGCAAAAATCAATGAATATTGTAAATGCACAAACAGTAATTTCTCCGCATTGCAAGGTGCAATTCTGAAATTTTTTAGTTTTTCCTGCTCCTCTTAGCATGATAAAGAAGATTCAAAGAGAGTGAGATGCCAGCTCCTTTCATTCAGTCAGTAGCTTCAAACATTTCTGGTATATGAATAACATGATGTTTTTCAATGGCAAAAATCAATGAATATTGTAAATGCACAAACAGTAATTTCTCCGCATTGCAAGGTGCAATTCTGAAATTTTTCGCTTTTTCCTGCTCCTCTTAGCATGATAAAGAAGATTCAAAGAGAGTGAGATGCCAGCTCCTTTCATTCAGTCAGTAGCTTCAATCATTTCTGGACGTTTTTCAATGGCAAAAATCAATGAATATTGTAAATGCACAAACAGTAATTTCTCCGCATTGCAAGGTGCAATTCTGAAATTTTTTGCTTTTTCCTGCTCCTCTTAGCATCATAAAGAAGATTCAAAGAGAGTGAGATGCCAGCTCCTTTCATTCAGTCAGCAGCTTCAATCATTTCTGGTATATGAATAACATGATGTTTTTCAATGACAAAAATCAATGAATATTGTAAATGCACAAACAGTAATTTCTCCGCATTGCAATGTGCAATTCTGAAATTTTTTTGCTTTTTCCTGCTCCTCTTAGCATGATAAAGAAGATTCAAAGAGAGTGAGATGCCAGCTCCTTTCATTCAGTCAGTAGCTTCAAACATTTCTGGTATATGAATAACATGATGTTTTTCAATGTCAAAAATCAAATAATATTGTAAATGCACAAACAGTAATTTCTCCGCATTGCAAGGTGCAATTCTGAAATTTTTTGCTTTTTCCTGCTCCTCTTAGCATGATAAAGAAGATTCAAAGAGAGTGAGATGCCAGCTCCTTTCATTCAGTCAGTAGCTTCAATCATTTCTGGACGTTTTTCAATGGCAAAAATCAATGAATATTGTAAATGCACAAACAGTAATTTCTCCGCATTGCAAGGTGCAATTCTGAAATTTTTTGCTTTTTCCTGCTCCTCTTAGCATCATAAAGAAGATTCAAAGAGAGTGAGATGCCAGCTCCTTTCATTCAGTCAGCAGCTTCAATCATTTCTGGTATATGAATAACATGATGTTTTTCAATGACAAAAATCAATGAATATTGTAAATGCACAAACAGTAATTTCTCCGCATTGCAATGTGCAATTCTGAAATTTTTTTGCTTTTTCCTGCTCCTCTTAGCATGATAAAGAAGATTCAAAGAGAGTGAGATGCCAGCTCCTTTCATTCAGTCAGTAGCTTCAAACATTTCTGGTATATGAATAACATGATGTTTTTCAATGTCAAAAATCAAATAATATTGTAAATGCACAAACAGTAATTTCTCCGCATTGCAAGGTGCAATTCTGAAATTTTTTGCTTTTTCCTGCTCCTCTTAGCATGATAAAGAAGATTCAAAGTGAGTGAGATGCCAGCTCCTTTCATTCAGTCAGTAGCTTCAATCATTTCTGGACGTTTTTCAATGGCAAAAACCAGTAAATATTGTAAATGCACAAACAGTAAATTCTCCGCATTGCAAGGTGCAATTCTGAAATTTTTTGCTTTTTCCTGCTCCTCTTAGCATGATAAAGAAGATTCAAAGAGATTGAGATGCCAGCTCCTTTCATTCAGTCAGTAGCTTCAATCATTTCTGGTATATGAATAACATGATGTTTTTCAATGGCAAAAATCAATGAATATTGTAAATGCACAAACAGTAATTTCTCCGCATTGCAAGGTGCAATTCTGAAATTTTTTGCTTTTTCCTGCTCCTCTTAGCATGATAAAGAAGATTCAAAGAGAGTGAGATGCCAGCTCCTTTCATTCAGTCAGTAGCTTCAAACATTTCTGGACGTTTTTCAATGGCAAAAATCAATAAATATTGTAAATGCACAAACAGTAATTTCTCCACATTGCAAGGTGCAATTCTGAAATTTTTTGCTTTTTCCTGCTCCTCTTAGCATGATAAAGAAGATTCAAAGAGAGTGAGATGCCAGCTCCTTTCATTCAGTCAGTAGCTTCAATAATTTCTGGACGTTTTTCAATGGCAAAAATCAATGTATATTGTAAATGCACAAACAGTAATTTCTCCGCATTGCAAGGAGCAATTCTGAAATTTTTTGCTTTTTCCTGCTCCTCTTAGCATGATAAAGAAGATTCAAAGAGAGTGAGATGCCAGCTCCTTTCATTCAGTCAGTAGCTTTAAACATTTCTGGACGTTTTTCAATGGCAAAAATCAATGAATATTGTAAATGCACAAACAGTAATTTCTCCACATTGCAAGGTGCAATTCTGAAATTTTTTGCTTTTTCCTGCTCCTCTTAGCATGATAAAGAAGATTCAAAGAGAGTGAGATGCCAGCTCCTTTCATTCAGTCAGTAGCTTCAAACATTTCTGGACGTTTTTCAATGGCAAAAATCAATGAATATTGTAAATGCACAAACAGTAATTTCTCCGCATTGCAAGGTGCAATTCTGAAATTTTTTGCTTTTTCCTGCTCCTCTTAGCATGATAAAGAAGATTCAAAGAGAGTGAGATGCCAGCTCCTTTCATTCAGTCAGTAGCTTCAAACATTTCTGGACGTTTTTCAATGGCAATAATCAATGAATATTGTAAATGCACAAACAGTAATTTCTCCGCATTGCAAGGTGCAATTCTGAAATTTTTTGCTTTTTCCTGCTCCTCTTAGCATGATAAAGAAGATTCAAAGAGAGTGAGATGCCAGCTACTTTCATTCAGTCAGTAGCTTCAAACATTTCTGGTATATGAATAACATGATGTTTTTCAATGGCAAAAATCAATGAATATTGTAAATGCACAAACAGTAATTTCTCCGCATTGCAAGGTGCAATTCTGAAATTTTTTGCTTTTTCCTGCTCCTCTTAGCATGATAAAGAAGATTCAAAGAGAGTGAGATGCCAGCTCCTTTCATTCAGTCAGTAGCTTCAATCATTTCTGGTATATGAATAACATGATGTTTTTCAATGGCAAAAATCAATGAATATTGTAAATGCACAAACAGTAATTTCTCCGCATTGCAAGGTGCAATTCTGAAATTTTTTAGTTTTTCCTGCTCCTCTTAGCATGATAAAGAAGATTCAAAGAGAGTGAGATGCCAGCTCCTTTCATTCAGTCAGTAGCTTCAAACATTTCTGGTATATGAATAACATGATGTTTTTCAATGGCAAAAATCAATGAATATTGTAAATGCACAAACAGTAATTTCTCCGCATTGCAAGGTGCAATTCTGAAATTTTTCGCTTTTTCCTGCTCCTCTTAGCATGATAAAGAAGATTCAAAGAGAGTGAGATGCCAGCTCCTTTCATTCAGTCAGTAGCTTCAATCATTTCTGGACGTTTTTCAATGGCAAAAATCAATGAATATTGTAAATGCACAAACAGTAATTTCTCCGCATTGCAAGGTGCAATTCTGAAATTTTTTGCTTTTTCCTGCTCCTCTTAGCATGATAAAGAAGATTCAAAGAGAGTGAGATGCCAGCTCCTTTCATTCAGTCAGTAGCTTCAATCATTTCTGGTATATGAATAACATGATGTTTTTCAATGGCAAAAATCAATGAATATTGTAAATGCACAAACAGTAATTTCTCCGCATTGCAAGGTGCAATTCTGAAATTTTTTGCTTTTTCCTGCTCCTCTTAGCATGATAAAGAAGATTCAAAGGGAGTGAGATGCCAGCTCCTTTCATTCAGTCAGTAGCTTCAATCATTTCTGGACGTTTTTCAATGGCAAAAATCAATGAATATTGTAAATGCACAAACAGTAATTTCTCCGCATTGCAAGGTGCAATTCTGATATTTTTTGCTTTTTCCTGCTCCTCTTAGCATGATAAAGAAGATTCAAAGAGAGTGAGATGCCAGCTCCTTTCATTCAGTCAGTAGCTTCAATCATTTCTGGACGTTTTTCAATGGCAAAAATCAATGAATATTGTAAATGCACAAACAGTAATTTCTCCGCATTGCAAGGTGCAATTCTGAAATTTTTTGCTTTTTCCTGCTCCTCTTAGCATGATAAAGAAGATTCAAAGAGAGTGAGATACCAGCTCCTTTCATTCAGTCAGTAGCTTCAATCATTTCTGGACGTTTTTCAATGGCAAAAATCAATGAATATTGTAAATGCACAAACAGTAATTTCTCCGCATTGCAAGGTGCAATTCTGAAATTTTTTGCTTTTTCCTGCTCCTCTTAGCATGAAAAAGATGATTCAAAGAGAGTGAGATGCCAGCTCCTTTCATTCAGTCAGTAGCTTCAAACATTTCTGGACGTTTTTCAATGGCAAAAATCAATGAATATTGTAAATGCACAAACAGTAATTTCTCCGCATTGCAAAGTGCAATTCTGAAATTTTTTGCTTTTTCCTGCTCCTCTTAGCATGATAAAGAAGATTCAAAGAGAGTGAGATGCCAGCTCCTTTCATTCAGTCAGTAGCTTCAAACATTTCTGGTATATGAATAACATGTTTTTCAATGGCAAAAATCAATGAATATTTTAAATGCACAAACAGTAATTTCTCCGCATTGCAAAGTGCAATTCTGAAATTTTTTGCTTTTTCCTGCTCCTCTTAGCATGATAAAGAAGATTCAAAGAGAGTGAGATGCCAGCTCCTTTCATTCAGTCAGTAGCTTCAAACATTTCTGGTATATGAATAACATGATGTTTTTCAATGGCAAAAATCAATGAATATTGTAAATGCACAAACAGTAATTTCTCCGCATTGCAAGGTGCAATTCTGAAATTTTTTGCTTTTTCCTGCTCCTCTTAGCATGATAAAGAAGATTCAAAGAGAGTGAGATGCCAGCTCCTTTCATTCAGTCAGTAGCTTCAATCATTTCTGGACGTTTTTCAATGGCAAAAATCAATGAATATTGTAAATGCACAAACAGTAATTTCTCCGCATTGCAAGGTGCAATTCTGAAATTTTTTGCTTTTTCCTGCTCCTCTTAGCATGATAAAGAAGATTCAAAGAGAGTGAGATGCCAGCTCCTTTCATTCAGTCAGTAGCTTCAATCATTTCTGGTATATGAATAACATGATGTTTTTCAATGGCAAAAATCAATGAATATTGTAAATGCACAAACAGTAATTTCTCCGCATTGCAAGGTGCAATTCTGAAATTTTTTGCTTTTTCCTGCTCCTCTTAGCATGATAAAGAAGATTCAAAGAGAGTGATATGCCAGCTCCTTTCATTCAGTCAGTAGCTTCAATCATTTCTGGACGTTTTTCAATGGCAAAAATCAATGAATATTAGAAATGCACAAACAGTAATTTCTCCGCATTGCAAGGTGCAATTCTGAATTTTTTTGCTTTTTCCTGCTCCTCTTAGCATGATAAAGAAGATTCAAAGAGAGTGAGATGCCAGCTCCTTTCATTCAGTCAGTAGCTTCAATCATTTCTGGACGTTTATCAATGGCAAAAATCAATGAATATTGTAAATGCACAAACAGTAATTTCTCCGCATTGCAAGGTGCAATTCTGAAATTTTTTGCTTTTTCCTGCTCCTCTTAGCATGATAAAGAAGATTCAAAGAGAGTGAGATGCCAGCTCCTTTCATTCAGTCAGTAGCTTCAAACATTTCTGGTATATGAATAACATGATGTTTTTCAATGGCAAAAATCAATGAATATTGTAAATGCACAAACAGTAATTTCTCCGCATTGCAAGGTGCAATTCTGAAATTTTTTGCTTTTTCCTGCTCCTCTTAGCATGATAAAGAAGATTCAAAGAGAGTGAGATGCCAGCTCCTTTCATTCAGTCAGTAGCTTCAATCATTTCTGGACGTTTTTCAATGGGAAAAATCAATGAATATTGTAAATGCACAAACAGTAATTTCTCCGCATTGCAAGGTGCAATTCTGAAATTTTTTGCTTTTTCCTGCTCCTCTTAGCATGATAAAGAAGATTCAAAGAGAGTGAGATGCCAGCTCCTTTCATTCAGTCAGTAGCTTCAATCATTTCTGGACGTTTTTCAATGGCAAAAAGTCAATGAATATTGTAAATGCACAGACAGTAATTTCTCCGCATTGCAAGGTGCAATTCTGAAATTTTTTGCTTTTTCCTGCTCCTCTTAGCATGATAAAGAAGATTCAAAGAGTGTGAGATGTCAGCTCCTTTCATTCAGTCAGTAGCTTCAAACATTTCTGGTATATGAATAACATGACGTTTTTCAATGGCAAAAATCAATGAATATTGTAAATGCACAAACAGTAATTTCTCCGCATTGCAAGGTGCAATTCTGAAATTTTTTGCTTTTTCCTGCTCCTCTTAGCATGATAAAGAAGATTCAAAGAGAGTGAGATGCCAGCTCCTTTCATTCAGTCAGTAGCTTCAATCATTTCTGGACGTTTTTCAATTGCAAAAATGAATGAAAATTGTAAATGCACAAACAGTAATTTCTCCGCATTGCAAGGTGCAATTCTGAAATTTTTTGCTTTTTTCTGCTCCTCTTAGCATGATAAAGAAGATTCAATGAGAGTGAGATGCCAGCTCCTTTCATTCAGTCAGTAGCTTCAAACATTTCTGGTATATGAATAACATGATGTTTTTCAATGGCAAAAATCAATGAATATTGTAAATGCACAAACAGTAATTTCTCCGCATTGCAAGGTGCAATTCTGAAATTTTTTGCTTTTTCCTGCTCCTCTTAGCATGATAAAGAAGATTCAAAGAGAGTGAGATGCCAGCTCCTTTCATTCAGTCAGTAGCTTCAATCATTTCTGGTATATGAATAACATGATGTTTTTCAATGGCAAAAATCAATGAATATTGTAAATGCACAAACAGTAATTTCTCCGCATTGCAAGGTGCAATTCTGAAATTTTTTAGTTTTTCCTGCTCCTCTTAGCATGATAAAGAAGATTCAAAGAGAGTGAGATGCCAGCTCCTTTCATTCAGTCAGTAGCTTCAAACATTTCTGGTATATGAATAACATGATGTTTTTCAATGGCAAAAATCAATGAATATTGTAAATGCACAAACAGTAATTTCTCCGCATTGCAAGGTGCAATTCTGAAATTTTTCGCTTTTTCCTGCTCCTCTTAGCATGATAAAGAAGATTCAAAGAGAGTGAGATGCCAGCTCCTTTCATTCAGTCAGTAGCTTCAATCATTTCTGGACGTTTTTCAATGGCAAAAATCAATGAATATTGTAAATGCACAAACAGTAATTTCTCCGCATTGCAAGGTGCAATTCTGAAATTTTTTGCTTTTTCCTGCTCCTCTTAGCATGATAAAGAAGATTCAAAGAGAGTGAGATGCCAGCTCCTTTCATTCAGTCAGTAGCTTCAATCATTTCTGGTATATGAATAACATGATGTTTTTCAATGGCAAAAATCAATGAATATTGTAAATGCACAAACAGTAATTTCTCCGCATTGCAAGGTGCAATTCTGAAATTTTTTGCTTTTTCCTGCTCCTCTTAGCATGATAAAGAAGATTCAAAGGGAGTGAGATGCCAGCTCCTTTCATTCAGTCAGTAGCTTCAATCATTTCTGGACGTTTTTCAATGGCAAAAATCAATGAATATTGTAAATGCACAAACAGTAATTTCTCCGCATTGCAAGGTGCAATTCTGAAATTTTTTGCTTTTTCCTGCTCCTCTTAGCATGATAAAGAAGATTCAAAGAGAGTGAGATGCCAGCTCCTTTCATTCAGTCAGTAGCTTCAATCATTTCTGGACGTTTTTCAATGGCAAAAATCAATGAATATTGTAAATGCACAAACAGTAATTTCTCCGCATTGCAAGGTGCAATTCTAAAATTTTTTGCTTTTTCCTGCTCCTCTTAGCATGATAAAGAAGATTCAAAGAGAGTGAGATACCAGCTCCTTTCATTCAGTCAGTAGCTTCAATCATTTCTGGACGTTTTTCAATGGCAAAAATCAATGAATATTGTAAATGCACAAACAGTAATTTCTCCGCATTGCAAGGTGCAATTCTGAAATTTTTTGCTTTTTCCTGCTCCTCTTAGCATGAAAAAGACGATTCAAAGAGAGTGAGATGCCAGCTCCTTTCATTCAGTCAGTAGCTTCAAACATTTCTGGACGTTTTTCAATGGCAAAAATCAATGAATATTGTAAATGCACAAACAGTAATTTCTCCGCATTGCAAAGTGCAATTCTGAAATTTTTTGCTTTTTCCTGCTCCTCTTAGCATGATAAAGAAGATTCAAAGAGAGTGAGATGCCAGCTCCTTTCATTCAGTCAGTAGCTTCAAACATTTCTGGTATATGAATAACATGTTTTTCAATGGCAAAAATCAATGAATATTGTAAATGCACAGACAGTAATTTCTCCGCATTGCAAAGTGCAATTCTGAAATTTTTTGCTTTTTCCTGCTCCTCTTAGCATGATAAAGAAGATTCAAAGAGAGTGAGATGCCAGCTCCTTTCATTCAGTCAGTAGCTTCAAACATTTCTGGTATATGAATAACATGATGTTTTTCAATGGCAAAAATCAATGAATATTGTAAATGCACAAACAGTAATTTCTCCGCATTGCAAGGTGCAATTCTGAAATTTTTTGCTTTATCCTGCTCCTCTTAGCATGATAAAGAAGATTCAAAGAGAGTGAGATGCCAGCTCCTTTCATTCAGTCAGTAGCTTTAATCATTTCTGGACGTTTTTCAATGGCAAAAATCAATGAATATTGTAAATGCACAAACAGTAATTTCTCCGCATTGCAAGGTGCAATTCTGAAATTTTTTGCTTTTTCCTGCTCCGCTTAGCATGATAAAGAAGATTCAAAGAGAGTGAGATGCCAGCTCCTTTAATTCAGTCAGTAGCTTCAATCATTTCTGGACGTTTTTCAATGGCAAAAATCAATGAATATTGTAAATGCACAAACAGTAATTTCTCCGCATTGCAAAGTGCAATTCTGAAATTTTTTGCTTTTTCCTGCTCCTCTTAGCATGATAAAGAAGATTCAAAGAGAGTGAGATGCCAGCTCCTTTCATTCAGTCAGTAGCTTCAAACATTTCTGGTATATGAATAACATGATGTTTTTCAATGGCAAAAATCAATGAATATTTTAAATGCACAAACAGTAATTTCTCCGCATTGCAAGCTGCAATTCTGAAATTGTTTGCTTTTTCCTGCTCCTCTTAGCATGATAAAGAAGATTCAAAGAGAGTGAGATACCAGCTCCTTTCATTCAGTCAGTAGCTTCAATCATTTCTGGACGTTTTTCAATGGCAAAAATCAATGAATATTGTAAATGCACAAACAGTAATTTCTCCGCATTGCAAGGTGCAATTCTGAAATTTTTTGCTTTTTCCTGCTCCTCTTAGCATGATAAAGAAGATTCAAAGAGAGTGAGATGCCAGCTCCTTTCATTCAGTCAGTAGCTTCAATCATTTCTGGACGTTTTTCAATGGCAAAAATCAATGAATATTGTAAATGCACAAACAGTAATTTCTCCGCATTGCAAGGTGCAATTCTGAAATTTTTTGCTTTTTCCTGCTCCTCTTAGCATGATAAAGAAGATTCAAAGAGAGTGAGATGCCAGCTCCTTTCATTCAGTCAGTAGCTTCAATCATTTCTGAACGTTTTTCAATGGCAAAAATCAATGAATATTGTAAATGCACAAACAGTAATTTCTCCGCATTGCAAGGTGCAATTCTGAAATTTTTTGCTTTTTCCTGCTCCTCTTAGCATGATAAAGAAGATTCAAAGAGAGTGAGATGCCAGCTCCTTTCATTCAGTCAGTAGCTTCAAACATTTCTGGTATATGAATAACATGATGTTTTTCAATGGCAAAAATCAATGAATATTGTAAATGCACAAACAGTAATTTCTCCGCATTGCAAGGTGCAATTCTGAAATTTTTTGCTTTTTCCTGCTCCTCTTAGCATGATAAAGAAGATTCAAAGAGAGTGAGATTCCAGCTCCTTTCATTCAGTCAGTAGCTTCAATCATTTCTGGACGTTTTTCAATGGCAAAAATCAATGAATATTGTAAATGCACAAACAGTAATTTCTCCGCATTGCAAGGTGCAATTCTGAAATTTTTTGCTTTTTCCTGCTCCGCTTAGCATGATAAAGAAGATTCAAAGAGAGTGAGATGCCAGCTCCTTTCATTCAGTCAGTAGCTTCAATCATTTCTGGACGTTTTTCAATGGCAAAAATCAATGAATATTGTAAATGCACAAACATTAATTTCTCCGCATTGCAAGGTGCAATTCTGAAATTTTTTGCTTTTTCCTGCTCCTCTTAGCATGATAAAGAAGATTCAAAGAGAGTGAGATGCCAGCTCCTTTCATTCAGTCAGTAGCTTCAAACATTTCTGGTATATGAATAACATGATGTTTTTCAATGGCAAAAATCAATGAATATTGTAAATGCACAAACAGTAATTTCTCCGCATTGCAAGGTGCAATTCTGAAATTTTTTGCTTTTTCCTGCTCCTCTTAGCATGATAAAGAAGATTCAAAGAGAGTGAGATGCCAGCTCCTTTCATTCAGTCAGTAGCTTCAATCATTTCTGGACGTTTTTCAATGGCAAAAATCAATGAATAATGTAAATGCACAAACAGTAATTTCTCCGCATTGCAAGGTGCAATTCTGAAATTTTTTGCTTTTTCCTGCTCCTCTTAGCATGATAAAGAAGATTCAAAGAGAGTGAGATGCCAGCTCCTTTCATTCAGTCAGTAGCTTCAATCATTTCTGGTATATGAATAACATGATGTTTTTCAATGGCAAAAATCAATGAATATTGTAAATGCACAAACAGTAATTTCTCCGCATTGCAAGGTGCAATTCTGAAATTTTTTGCTTTTTCCTGCTCCTCTTAGCATGATAAAGAAGATTCAAAGAGAGTGAGATGCCAGCTCCTTTCATTCAGTCAGTAGCTTCAATCATTTCTGGACGTTTTTCAATGGCAAAAATCAATGAATATTAAAAATGCACAAACAGTAATTTCTCCGCATTGCAAGGTGCAATTCTGAATTTTTTTGCTTTTTCCTGCTCCTCTTAGCATGATAAAGAAGATTCAAAGAGAGTGAGATGCCAACTCCTTTCATTCAGTCAGTAGCTTCAATCATTTCTGGACGTTTATCAAATGGCAAAAATCAATGAATATTGTAAATGCACAAACAGTAATTTCTCCGCATTGCAAGGTGCAATTCTGAAATTTTTTGCTTTTTCCTGCTCCTCTTAGCATGATAAAGAAGATTCAAAGAGAGTGAGATGCCAGCTCCTTTCATTCAGTCAGTAGCTTCAAACATTTCTGGTATATGAATAACATGATGTTTTTCAATGGCAAAAATCAATGAATATTGTAAATGCACAAACAGTAATTTCTCCGCATTGCAAGGTGCAATTCTGAAATTTTTTGCTTTTTCCTGCTCCTCTTAGCATGATAAAGAAGATTCAAAGAGAGTGAGATGCCAGCTCTTTTCATTCAGTCAGTAGCTTCAATCATTTCTGGACGTTTTTCAATGGCAAAAATCAATGAATATTGTAAATGCACAAACAGTAATTTCTCCGCATTGCAAGGTGCAATTCTGAAATTTTTTGCTTTTTACTGCTCCTCTTAGCATGATAAAGAAGATTCAAAGAGAGTGAGATGCCAGCTCCTTTCATTCAGTCAGTAGCTTCAATCATTTCTGGACGTTTTTCAATGGCAAAAATCAATGAATACTGTAAATGCACAGACAGTAATTTCTCCGCATTGCAAGGTGCAATTCTGAAATTTTTTGCTTTTTCCTGCTCCTCTTAGCATGATAAAGAAGATTCAAAGAGAGTGAGATGCCAGCTCCTTTCATTCAGTCAGTAGCTTCAATCATTTCTGGACGTTTTTCAATGGCAAAAATCAATGAAAATTGTAAATGCACAAACAGTAATTTCTCCGCATTGCAAGGTGCAATTCTGAAATTTTTTGCTTTTTCCTGCTCCTCTTAGCATGATAAAGAAGATTCAATGAGAGTGAGATGCCAGCTCCTTTCATTCAGTCAGTAGCTTCAAACATTTCTGGTATATGAATAACATGATGTTTTTCAATGGCAAAAATCAATGAATATTGTAAATGCACAAACAGTAATTTCTCCGCATTGCAAGGTGCAATTCTGAAATTTTTTGCTTTTTCCTGCTCTTCTTAGCATGATAAAGAAGATTCAAAGAGAGTGAGATGCCAGCTCCTTTCATTCAGTCAGTAGCTTCAATCATTTCTGGACGTTTTTCAATGGCAAAAATCAATGAATATTGTAAATGCACAAACAGTAATTTCTCCGCATTGCAAGGTGCAATTCTGAAATTTTTTGCTTTTTCCTGCTCCTCTTAGCATGATAAAGAAGATTCAAAGAGAGTGAGATGCCAGCTCCTTTCATTCAGTCAGTAGCTTCAAACATTTCTCGTATATGAAAAACATGTTTTTCAATGGCAAAAATCAATGAATATTGTAAATGCACAAACAGTAATATCTCCACATTGCAAGGTGCAATTCTGAAATTTTTTGCTTTTTCCTGCTAATCCTAGCATGATAAAGAAGATTCAAAGAGAGTGAGATGCCAGCTCCTTTCATTCAGTCAGTAGCTTCAAACATTTCTGGTATATGAAAAACATGTTTTTCAATGGCAAAAATCAATGAATATTGTAAATGCACAAACAGTAATATCTCCACATTGCAAGGTGCAATTCTGAAATTTTTTGCTTTTTCCTGCTAATCCTAGCATGATAAAGAAGATTCAAAGAGAGTGAGATGCCAGCTCCTTTCATTCAGTCAGTAGCTTCAAACACTTCTGGACGTTTTTCAATGGCAAAAATCAATGAATATTGTAAATGCACAAACAGTAATATCTCCACATTGCAAGGTGCAATTCTGAAATTTTTTGCTTTTTCCTGTTAATCCTAGCATGATAAAGAAGATTCAAAGAGAGTGAGATGCCAGCTCCTTTCATTCAGTCAGTAGCTTCAAACATTTCTGGTATATGAAAAACATGTTTTTCAATGGCAAAAATCAATGAATATTGTAAATGCACAAACAGTAATATCTCCACATTGCAAGGTGCAATTCTGAAATTTTTTGCTTTTTCCTGCTAATCCTAGCATGATAAAGAAGATTCAAAGAGAGTGAGATGCCAGCTCCTTTCATTCAGTCAGTAGCTTCAAACATTTCTGGTATATGAAAAACATGTTTTTCAATGGCAAAAATCAATGAATATTGTAAATGCACAAACAGTAATATCTCCACATTGGAAGGTGCAATTCTGAAATTTTTTGCTTTTTCCTGCTAATCCTAGCATGATAAAGAAGATTCAAAGAGAGTGAGATGCCAGCTCCTTTCATTCAGTCAGTAGCTTCAAACATTTCTGGTATATGAATAACATGATTTTTTTCAATGGCAAAAATCAATGAATATTGTAAATGCACAAACAGTAATATCTCCACATTGCAAGGTGCAATTCTGAAATTTTTTGCTTTTTCCTGCTAATCCTAGCATGATAAAGAAGATTCAAAGAGAGTGAGATGCCAGCTCCTTTCATTCAGTCAGTAGCTTCAAACATTTCTGGACGTTTTTCAATGGCAAAAATCAATGAATATTGTAAATGCACAAACAGTAATATCTCCACATTGCAAGGTGCAATTCTGAAATTTTTTGCTTTTTCCTGCTAATCCTAGCATGATAAAGAAGATTCAAAGAGAGTGAGATGCCAGCTCCTTTCATTCAGTCAGTAGCTTCAAACATTTCTGGTATATGAAAAACATGTTTTTCAATGGCAAAAATCAATGAATATTGTAAATGCACAAACAGTAATATCTCCACATTGCAAGGTGCAATTCTGAAATGTTTTGCTTTTTCCTGCTAATCCTAGCATGATAAAGAAGATTCAAAGAGAGTGAGATGCCAGCTCCTTTCATTCAGTCAGTAGCTTCAAACATTTCTGGACGTTTTTCAATGGCAAAAATCAATGAATATTGTAAATGCACAAACAGTAATATCTCCACATTGCAAGGTGCAATTCTGAAATTTTTTGCTTTTTCCTGTTAATCCTAGCATGATAAAGAAGATTCAAAGAGAGTGAGATGCCAGCTCCTTTCATTCAGTCAGTAGCTTCAATCATTTCTGAACGTTTTTCAATGGCAAAAATCAATGAATATTGTAAATGCACAAACAGTAATTTCTCCGCATTGCAAGGTGCAATTCTGAAATTTTTTGCTTTTTCCTGCTCCTCTTAGCATGATAAAGAAGATTCAAAGAGAGTGAGATGCCAGCTCCTTTCATTCAGTCAGTAGCTTCAAACATTTCTGGTATATGAATAACATGATGTTTTTCAATGGCAAAAATCAATGAATATTGTAAATGCACAAACAGTAATTTCTCCGCATTGCAAGGTGCAATTCTGAAATTTTTTGCTTTTTCCTGCTCCTCTTAGCATGATAAAGAAGATTCAAAGAGAGTGAGATTCCAGCTCCTTTCATTCAGTCAGTAGCTTCAATCATTTCTGGACGTTTTTCAATGGCAAAAATCAATGAATATTGTAAATGCACAAACAGTAATTTCTCCGCATTGCAAGGTGCAATTCTGAAATTTTTTGCTTTTTCCTGCTCCGCTTAGCATGATAAAGAAGATTCAAAGAGAGTGAGATGCCAGCTCCTTTCAATCAGTCAGTAGCTTCAATCATTTCTGGACGTTTTTCAATGGCAAAAATCAATGAATATTGTAAATGCACAAACATTAATTTCTCCGCATTGCAAGGTGCAATTCTGAAATTTTTTGCTTTTTCCTGCTCCTCTTAGCATGATAAAGAAGATTCAAAGAGAGTGAGATGCCAGCTCCTTTCATTCAGTCAGTAGCTTCGAACATTTCTGGTATATGAATAACATGATGTTTTTCAATGGCAAAAATCAATGAATATTGTAAATGCACAAACAGTAATTTCTCCGCATTGCAAGGTGCAATTCTGAAATTTTTTGCTTTTTCCTGCTCCTCTTAGCATGATAAAGAAGATTCAAAGAGAGTGAGATGCCAGCTCCTTTCATTCAGTCAGTAGCTTCAATCATTTCTGGACGTTTTTCAATGGAAAAAATCAATGAATATTGTAAATGCACAAACAGTAATTTCTCCGCATTGCAAGGTGCAATTCTGAAATTTTTTGCTTTTTCCTGCTCCTCTTAGCATGATAAAGAAGATTCAAAGAGAGTGAGATTCCAGCTCCTTTCATTCAGTCAGTAGCTTCAATCATTTCTGGACGTTTTTCAATGGCAAAAATCAATGAATATTGTAAATGCACAAACAGTAATTTCTCCGCATTGCAAGGTGCAATTCTGAAATTTTTTGCTTTTTCCTGCTCCGCTTAGCATGATAAAGAAGATTCAAAGAGAGTGAGATGCCAGCTCCTTTCATTCAGTCAGTAGCTTCAATCATTTCTGGACGTTTTTCAATGGCAAAAATCAATGAATATTGTAAATGCACAAACATTAATTTCTCCGCATTGCAAGGTGCAATTCTGAAATTTTTTGCTTTTTCCTGCTCCTCTTAGCATGATAAAGAAGATTCAAAGAGAGTGAGATGCCAGCTCCTTTCATTCAGTCAGTAGCTTCAATCATTTCTGGACGTTTTTCAATGGCAAAAATCAATGAATATTGTAAATGCACAAACAGTAATTTCTCCGCATTGCAAGGTGCAATTCTGAAATTTTTTGCTTTTTCCTGCTCCTCTTAGCATGATAAAGAAGATTCAAAGAGAGTGAGATTCCAGCTCCTTTCATTCAGTCAGTAGCTTCAATCATTTCTGGACGTTTTTCAATGGCAAAAATCAATGAATATTGTAAATGCACAAACAGTAATTTCTCCGCATTGCAAGGTGCAATTCTGAAATTTTTTGCTTTTTCCTGCTCCGCTTAGCATGATAAAGAAGATTCAAAGAGAGTGAGATGCCAGCTCCTTTCATTCAGTCAGTAGCTTCAATCATTTCTGGACGTTTTTCAATGGCAAAAATCAATGAATATTGTAAATGCACAAACATTAATTTCTCCGCATTGCAAGGTGCAATTCTGAAATTTTTTGCTTTTTCCTGCTCCTCTTAGCATGATAAAGAAGATTCAAAGAGAGTGAGATGCCAGCTCCTTTCATTCAGTCAGTAGCTTCAAACATTTCTGGTATATGAATAACATGATGTTTTTCAATGGCAAAAATCAATGAATATTGTAAATGCACAAACAGTAATTTCTCCGCATTGCAAGGTGCAATTCTGAAATTTTTTGCTTTTTCCTGCTCCTCTTAGCATGATAAAGAAGATTCAAAGAGAGTGAGATGCCAGCTCCTTTCATTCAGTCAGTAGCTTCAATCATTTCTGGACGTTTTTCAATGGCAAAAATCAATGAATATTAAAAATGCACAAACAGTAATTTATCCGCATTGCAAGGTGCAATTCTGAATTTTTTTGCTTTTTCCTGCTCCTCTTAGCATGATAAAGAAGATTCAAAGAGAGTGAGATGCCAACTCCTTTCATTCAGTCAGTAGCTTCAATCATTTCTGGACGTTTATCAAATGGCAAAAATCAATGAATATTGTAAATGCACAAACAGTAATTTCTCCGCATTGCAAGGTGCAATTCTGAAATTTTTTGCTTTTTCCTGCTCCTCTTAGCATGATAAAGAAGATTCAAAGAGAGTGAGATGCCAGCTCCTTTCATTCAGTCAGTAGCTTCAAACATTTCTGGTATATGAATAACATGATGTTTTTCAATGGCAAAAATCAATGAATATTGTAAATGCACAAACAGTAATTTCTCCGCATTGCAAGGTGCAATTCTGAAATTTTTTGCTTTTTCCTGCTCTTCTTAGCATGATAAAGAAGATTCAAAGAGAGTGAGATGCCAGCTCTTTTCATTCAGTCAGTAGCTTCAATCATTTCTGGACGTTTTTCAATGGCAAAAATCAATGAATATTGTAAATGCACAAACAGTAATTTCTCCGCATTGCAAGGTGCAATTCTGAAATTTTTTGCTTTTTCCTGCTCCTCTTAGCATGATAAAGAAGATTCAAAGAGAGTGAGATGCCAGCTCCTTTCATTCAGTCAGTAGCTTCAATCATTTCTGGACGTTTTTCAATGGCAAAAATCAATGAATATTGTAAATGCACAGACAGTAATTTCTCCGCATTGCAAGGTGCAATTCTGAAATTTTTTGCTTTTTCCTGCTCCTCTTAGCATGATAAAGAAGATTCAAAGAGTGTGAGATGTCAGCTCCTTTCATTCAGTCAGTAGCTTCAAACATTTCTGGTATATGAATAACATGACGTTTTTCAATGGCAAAAATCAATGAATATTGTAAATGCACAAACAGTAATTTCTCCGCATTGCAAGGTGCAATTCTGAAATTTTTTGCTTTTTCCTGCTCCTCTTAGCATGATAAAGAAGATTCAAAGAGAGTGAGATGCCAGCTCCTTTCATTCAGTCAGTAGCTTCAATCATTTCTGGACGTTTTTCAATGGCAAAAATCAATGAAAATTGTAAATGCACAAACAGTAATTTCTCCGCATTGCAAGGTGCAATTCTGAAATTTTTTGCTTTTTCCTGCTCCTCTTAGCATGATAAAGAAGATTCAATGAGAGTGAGATGCCAGCTCCTTTCATTCAGTCAGTAGCTTCAAACATTTCTGGTATATGAATAACATGATGTTTTTCAATGGCAAAAATCAATGAATATTGTAAATGCACAAACAGTAATTTCTCCGCATTGCAAGGTGCAATTCTGAAATTTTTTGCTTTTTCCTGCTCCTCTTAGCATGATAAAGAAGATTCAAAGAGAGTGAGATGCCAGCTCCTTTCATTCAGTCAGTAGCTTCAATCATTTCTGGACGTTTTTCAATGGCAAAAATCAATGAATATTGTAAATGCACAAACAGTAATTTCTCCGCATTGCAAGGTGCAATTCTGAAATTTTTTGCTTTTTCCTGCTCCTCTTAGCATGATAAAGAAGATTCAAAGAGAGTGAGATGCCAGCTCCTTTCATTCAGTCAGTAGCTTCAAACATTTCTCGTATATGAAAAACATGTTTTTCAATGGCAAAAATCAATGAATATTGTAAATGCACAAACAGTAATATCTCCACATTGCAAGGTGCAATTCTGAAATTTTTTGCTTTTTCCTGCTAATCCTAGCATGATAAAGAAGATTCAAAGAGAGTGAGATGCCAGCTCCTTTCATTCAGTCAGTAGCTTCAAACATTTCTGGTATATGAAAAACATGTTTTTCAATGGCAAAAATCAATGAATATTGTAAATGCACAAACAGTAATATCTCCACATTGCAAGGTGCAATTCTGAAATTTTTTGCTTTTTCCTGCTAATCCTAGCATGATAAAGAAGATTCAAAGAGAGTGAGATGCCAGCTCCTTTCATTCAGTCAGTAGCTTCAAACATTTCTGGACGTTTTTCAATGGCAAAAATCAATGAATATTGTAAATGCACAAACAGTAATATCTCCACATTGCAAGGTGCAATTCTGAAATTTTTTGCTTTTTCCTGTTAATCCTAGCATGATAAAGAAGATTCAAAGAGAGTGAGATGCCAGCTCCTTTCATTCAGTCAGTAGCTTCAAACATTTCTGGTATATGAAAAACATGTTTTTCAATGGCAAAAATCAATGAATATTGTAAATGCACAAACAGTAATATCTCCACATTGCAAGGTGCAATTCTGAAATTTTTTGCTTTTTCCTGCTAATCCTAGCATGATAAAGAAGATTCAAAGAGAGTGAGATGCCAGCTCCTTTCATTCAGTCAGTAGCTTCAAACATTTCTGGTATATGAAAAACATGTTTTTCAATGGCAAAAATCAATGAATATTGTAAATGCACAAACAGTAATATCTCCACATTGGAAGGTGCAATTCTGAAATTTTTTGCTTTTTCCTGCTAATCCTAGCATGATAAAGAAGATTCAAAGAGAGTGAGATGCCAGCTCCTTTCATTCAGTCAGTAGCTTCAAACATTTCTGGTATATGAATAACATGATGTTTTTCAATGGCAAAAATCAATGAATATTGTAAATGCACAAACAGTAATATCTCCACATTGCAAGGTGCAATTCTGAAATTTTTTGCTTTTTCCTGCTAATCCTAGCATGATAAAGAAGATTCAAAGAGAGTGAGATGCCAGCTCCTTTCATTCAGTCAGTAGCTTCAAACATTTCTGGACGTTTTTCAATGGCAAAAATCAATGAATATTGTAAATGCACAAACAGTAATATCTCCACATTGCAAGGTGCAATTCTGAAATTTTTTGCTTTTTCCTGCTAATCCTAGCATGATAAAGAAGATTCAAAGAGAGTGAGATGCCAGCTCCTTTCATTCAGTCAGTAGCTTCAAACATTTCTGGTATATGAAAAACATGTTTTTCAATGGCAAAAATCAATGAATATTGTAAATGCACAAACAGTAATATCTCCACATTGCAAGGTGCAATTCTGAAATGTTTTGCTTTTTCCTGCTAATCCTAGCATGATAAAGAAGATTCAAAGAGAGTGAGATGCCAGCTCCTTTCATTCAGTCAGTAGCTTCAAACATTTCTGGACGTTTTTCAATGGCAAAAATCAATGAATATTGTAAATGCACAAACAGTAATATCTCCACATTGCAAGGTGCAATTCTGAAATTTTTTTCTTTTTCCTGCTCCGCTTAGCATGATAAAGAAGATTCAAAGAGAGTGAGATGCCAGCTCCTTTCATTCAGTCAGTAGCTTCAATCATTTCTGGACCTTTTTCAATGGCAAAAATCAATGAATATTGTAAATGCACAAACATTAATTTCTCCGCATTGCAAGGTGCAATTCTGAAATTTTTTGCTTTTTCCTGCTCCTCTTAGCATGATAAAGAAGATTCAAAGAGAGTGAGATGCCAGCTCCTTTCATTCAGTCAGTAGCTTCGAACATTTCTGGTATATGAATAACATGATGTTTTTCAATGGCAAAAATCAATGAATATTGTAAATGCACAAACAGTAATTTCTCCGCATTGCAAGGTGCAATTCTGAAATTTTTTGCTTTTTCCTGCTCCTCTTAGCATGATAAAGAAGATTCAAAGAGAGTGAGATGCCAGCTCCTTTCATTCAGTCAGTAGCTTCAATCATTTCTGGACGTTTTTCAATGGCAAAAATCAATGAATATTGTAAATGCACAAACAGTAATTTCTCCGCATTGCAAGGTGCAATTCTGAAATTTTTTGCTTTTTCCTGCTCCTCTTAGCATGATAAAGAAGATTCAAAGAGAGTGAGATGCCAGCTCCTTTCATTCAGTCAGTAGCTTCAATCATTTCTGGTATATGAATAACATGATGTTTTTCAAAGGCAAAAATCAATGAATATTGTAAATGCACAAACAGTAATTTCTCCGCATTGCAAGGTGCAATTCTGAAATTTTTTGCTTTTTCCTGCTCCTCTTAGCATGATAAAGAAGATTCAAAGAGAGTGAGATTCCAGCTCCTTTCATTCAGTCAGTAGCTTCAATCATTTCTGGACGTTTTTCAATGGCAAAAATCAATGAATATTGTAAATGCACAAACAGTAATTTCTCCGCATTGCAAGGTGCAATTCTGAAATTTTTTGCTTTTTCCTGCTCCGCTTAGCATGATAAAGAAGATTCAAAGAGAGTGAGATGCCAGCTCCTTTCATTCAGTCAGTAGCTTCAATCATTTCTGGACGTTTTTCAATGGCAAAAATCAATGAATATTGTAAATGCACAAACATTAATTTCTCCGCATTGCAAGGTGCAATTCTGAAATTTTTTGCTTTTTCCTGCTCCTCTTAGCATGATAAAGAAGATTCAAAGAGAGTGAGATGCCAGCTCCTTTCATTCAGTCAGTAGCTTCAAACATTTCTGGTATATGAATAACATGATGTTTTTCAATGGCAAAAATCAATGAATATTGTAAATGCACAAACAGTAATTTCTCCGCATTGCAAGGTGCAATTCTGAAATTTTTTGCTTTTTCCTGCTCCTCTTAGCATGATAAAGAAGATTCAAAGAGAGTGAGATGCCAGCTCCTTTCATTCAGTCAGTAGCTTCAATCATTTCTGGACGTTTTTCAATGGCAAAAATCAATGAATATTGTAAATGCACAAACAGTAATTTCTCCGCATTGCAAGGTGCAATTCTGAAATTTTTTGCTTTTTCCTGCTCCTCTTAGCATGATAAAGAAGATTCAAAGAGAGTGAGATGCCAGCTCCTTTCATTCAGTCAGTAGCTTCAATCATTTCTGGTATATGAATAACATGATGTTTTTCAATGGCAAAAATCAATGAATATTGTAAATGCACAAACAGTAATTTCTCCGCATTGCAAGGTGCAATTCTGAAATTTTTTGCTTTTTCCTGCTCCTCTTAGCATGATAAAGAAGATTCAAAGAGAGTGAGATGCCAGCTCCTTTCATTCAGTCAGTAGCTTCAATCATTTCTGGACGTTTTTCAATGGCAAAAATCAATGAATATTAAAAATGCACAAACAGTAATTTCTCCGCATTGCAAGGTGCAATTCTGAATTTTTTTGCTTTTTCCTGCTCCTGTTAGCATGATAAAGAAGATTCAAAGAGAGTGAGATGCCAACTCCTTTCATTCAGTCAGTAGCTTCAATCATTTCTGGACGTTTATCAAATGGCAAAAATCAATGAATATTGTAAATGCACAAACAGTAATTTCTCCGCATTGCAAGGTGCAATTCTGAAATTTTTTGCTTTTTCCTGCTCCTCTTAGCATGATAAAGAAGATTCAAAGAGAGTGAGATGCCAGCTCCTTTCATTCAGTCAGTAGCTTCAAACATTTCTGGTATATGAATAACATGATGTTTTTCAATGGCAAAAATCAATGAATATTGTAAATGCACAAACAGTAATTTCTCCGCATTGCAAGGTGCAATTCTGAAATTTTTTGCTTTTTCCTGCTCCTCTTAGCATGATAAAGAAGATTCAAAGAGAGTGAGATGCCAGCTCCTTTCATTCAGTCAGTAGCTTCAAACATTTCTGGTATATGAATAACATGATGTTTTTCAATGGCAAAAATCAATGAATATTGTAAATGCACAAACAGTAATTTCTCCGCATTGCAAGGTGCAATTCTGAAATTTTTTGCTTTTTCCTGCTCCTCTTAGCATGATAAAGAAGATTCAAAGAGAGTGAGATGCCAGCTCCTTTCATTCAGTCAGTAGCTTCAATCATTTCTGGACGTTTTTCAATGGCAAAAATCAATGAATATTGTAAATGCACAAACAGTAATTTCTCCGCATTGCAAGGTGCAATTCTGAAATTTTTTGCTTTTTCCTGCTCCTCTTAGCATGATAAAGAAGATTCAAAGAGAGTGAGATGCCAGCTCCTTTCATTCAGTCAGTAGCTTCAAACATTTCTCGTATATGAAAAACATGTTTTTCAATGGCAAAAATCAATGAATATTGTAAATGCACAAACAGTAATATCTCCACATTGCAAGGTGCAATTCTGAAATTTTTTGCTTTTTCCTGCTAATCCTAGCATGATAAAGAAGATTCAAAGAGAGTGAGATGCCAGCTCCTTTCATTCAGTCAGTAGCTTCAAACATTTCTGGTATATGAAAAACATGTTTTTCAATGGCAAAAATCAATGAATATTGTAAATGCACAAACAGTAATATCTCCACATTGCAAGGTGCAATTCTGAAATTTTTTGCTTTTTCCTGCTAATCCTAGCATGATAAAGAAGATTCAAAGAGAGTGAGATGCCAGCTCCTTTCATTCAGTCAGTAGCTTCAAACATTTCTGGACGTTTTTCAATGGCAAAAATCAATGAATATTGTAAATGCACAAACAGTAATATCTCCACATTGCAAGGTGCAATTCTGAAATTTTTTGCTTTTTCCTGTTAATCCTAGCATGATAAAGAAGATTCAAAGAGAGTGAGATGCCAGCTCCTTTCATTCAGTCAGTAGCTTCAAACATTTCTGGTATATGAAAAACATGTTTTTCAATGGCAAAAATCAATGAATATTGTAAATGCACAAACATTAATATCTCCACATTGCAAGGTGCAATTCTGAAATTTTTTGCTTTTTACTGCTAATCCTAGCATGATAAAGAAGATTCAAAGAGAGTGAGATGCCAGCTCCTTTCATTCAGTCAGTAGCTTCAAACATTTCTGGTATATGAATAACATGATGTTTTTCAATGGCAAAAATCAATGAATATTGTAAATGCACAAACAGTAATTTCTCCGCATTGCAAGGTGCAATTCTGAAATTTTTTGCTTTTTCCTGCTCCTCTTAGCATGATAAAGAAGATTCAAAGAGAGTGAGATGCCAGCTCCTTTCATTCAGTCAGTAGCTTCAATCATTTCTGGACGTTTTTCAATGGCAAAAATCAATGAATATTGTGAATGCACAAACAGTAATTTCTCCGCATTGCAAGGTGCAATTCTGAACTTTTTGCTTTTTCCTGCTCCTCTTAGCATGATAAAGAAGATTCAAAGAGAGTGAGATGCCAGCTCCTTTCATTCAGTCAGTAGCTTCAATCATTTCTGGTATATGAATAACATGATGTTTTTCAATGGCAAAAATCAATGAATATTGTAAATGCACAAACAGTAATTTCTCCGCATTGCAAGGTGCAATTCTGAAATTTTTTGCTTTTTCCTGCTCCTCTTAGCATGGTAAAGAAGATTCAAAGAGAGTGAGATGCCAGCTCCTTTCATTCAGTCAGTAGCTTCAATCATTTCTGGACGTTTTTCAATGGCAAAAATCAATGAATATTAAAAATGCACAAACAGTAATTTATCCGCATTGCAAGGTGCAATTCTGAATTTTTTTGCTTTTTCCTGCTCCTCTTAGCATGATAAAGAAGATTCAAAGAGAGTGAGATGCCAGCTCCTTTCATTCAGTCAGTAGCTTCAAACATTTCTGGTATATGAATAACATGACGTTTTTCAATGGCAAAAATCAATGAATATTGTAAATGCACAAACAGTAATTTCTCCGCATTGCAAGGTGCAATTCTGAAATTTTTTGCTTTTTCCTGCTCCTCTTAGCATGATAAAGAAGATTCAAAGAGAGTGAGATGCCAGCTCCTTTCATTCAGTCAGTAGCTTCAAACATTTCTCGTATATGAAAAACATGTTTTTCAATGGCAAAAATCAATGAATATTGTAAATGCACAAACAGTAATATCTCCACATTGCAAGGTGCAATTCTGAAATTTTTTGCTTTTTCCTGCTAATCCTAGCATGATAAAGAAGATTCAAAGAGAGTGAGATGCCAGCTCCTTTCATTCAGTCAGTAGCTTCAAACATTTCTGGTATATGAAAAACATGTTTTTCAATTGCAAAAATCAATGAATATTGTAAATGCACAAACAGTAATATCTCCACATTGCAAGGTGCAATTCTGAAATTTTTTGCTTTTTCCTGCTAATCCTAGCATGATAAAGAAGATTCAAAGAGAGTGAGATGCCAGCTCCTTTCATTCAGTCAGTAGCTTCAAACATTTCTGGACGTTTTTCAATGGCAAAAATCAATGAATATTGTAAATGCACAAACAGTAATATCTCCACATTGCAAGGTGCAATTCTGAAATTTTTTGCTTTTTCCTGTTAATCCTAGCATGATAAAGAAGATTCAAAGAGAGTGAGATGCCAGCTCCTTTCATTCAGTCAGTAGCTTCAAACATTTCTGGTATATGAAAAACATGTTTTTCAATGGCAAAAATCAATGAATATTGTAAATGCACAAACAGTAATATCTCCACATTGCAAGGTGCAATTCTGAAATTTTTTGCTTTTTCCTGCTAATCCTAGCATGATAAAGAAGATTCAAAGAGAGTGAGATGCCAGCTCCTTTCATTCAGTCAGTAGCTTCAAACATTTCTGGTATATGAAAAACATGTTTTTCAATGGCAAAAATCAATGAATATTGTAAATGCACAAACAGTAATATCTCCACATTGGAAGGTGCAATTCTGAAATTTTTTGCTTTTTCCTGCTAATCCTAGCATGATAAAGAAGATTCAAAGAGAGTGAGATGCCAGCTCCTTTCATTCAGTCAGTAGCTTCAAACATTTCTGGTATATGAATAACATGATGTTTTTCAATGGCAAAAATCAATGAATATTGTAAATGCACAAACAGTAATATCTCCACATTGCAAGGTGCAATTCTGAAATTTTTTGCTTTTTCCTGCTAATCCTAGCATGATAAAGAAGATTCAAAGAGAGTGAGATGCCAGCTCCTTTCATTCAGTCAGTAGCTTCAAACATTTCTGGACGTTTTTCAATGGCAAAAATCAATGAATATTGTAAATGCACAAACAGTAATATCTCCACATTGCAAGGTGCAATTCTGAAATTTTTTGCTTTTTCCTGCTAATCCTAGCATGATAAAGAAGATTCAAAGAGAGTGAGATGCCAGCTCCTTTCATTCAGTCAGTAGCTTCAAACATTTCTGGTATATGAAAAACATGTTTTTCAATGGCAAAAATCAATGAATATTGTAAATGCACAAACAGTAATATCTCCACATTGCAAGGTGCAATTCTGAAATGTTTTGCTTTTTCCTGCTAATCCTAGCATGATAAAGAAGATTCAAAGAGAGTGAGATGCCAGCTCCTTTCATTCAGTCAGTAGCTTCAAACATTTCTGGACGTTTTTCAATGGCAAAAATCAAGGAATATTGTAAATGCACAAACAGTAATATCTCCACATTGCAAGGTGCAATTCTGAAATTTTTTTCTTTTTCCTGCTCCGCTTAGCATGATAAAGAAGATTCAAAGAGAGTGAGATGCCAGCTCCTTTCATTCAGTCAGTAGCTTCAATCATTTCTGGACCTTTTTCAATGGCAAAAATCAATGAATATTGTAAATGCACAAACATTAATTTCTCCGCATTGCAAGGTGCAATTCTGAAATTTTTTGCTTTTTCCTGCTCCTCTTAGCATGATAAAGAAGATTCAAAGAGAGTGAGATGCCAGCTCCTTTCATTCAGTCAGTAGCTTCGAACATTTCTGGTATATGAATAACATGATGTTTTTCAATGGCAAAAATCAATGAATATTGTAAATGCACAAACAGTAATTTCTCCGCATTGCAAGGTGCAATTCTGAAATTTTTTGCTTTTTCCTGCTCCTCTTAGCATGATAAAGAAGATTCAAAGAGAGTGAGATGCCAGCTCCTTTCATTCAGTCAGTAGCTTCAATCATTTCTGGACGTTTTTCAATGGCAAAAATCAATGAATATTGTAAATGCACAAACAGTAATTTCTCCGCATTGCAAGGTGCAATTCTGAAATTTTTTGCTTTTTCCTGCTCCTCTTAGCATGATAAAGAAGATTCAAAGAGAGTGAGATGCCAGCTCCTTTCATTCAGTCAGTAGCTTCAATCATTTCTGGTATATGAATAACATGATGTTTTTCAATGGCAAAAATCAATGAATATTGTAAATGCACAAACAGTAATTTCTCCGCATTGCAAGGTGCAATTCTGAAATTTTTTGCTTTTTCCTGCTCCTCTTAGCATGATAAAGAAGATTCAAAGAGAGTGAGATTCCAGCTCCTTTCATTCAGTCAGTAGCTTCAATCATTTCTGGACGTTTTTCAATGGCAAAAATCAATGAATATTGTAAATGCACAAACAGTAATTTCTCCGCATTGCAAGGTGCAATTCTGAAATTTTTTGCTTTTTCCTGCTCCGCTTAGCATGATAAAGAAGATTCAAAGAGAGTGAGATGCCAGCTCCTTTCATTCAGTCAGTAGCTTCAATCATTTCTGGACGTTTTTCAATGGCAAAAATCAATGAATATTGTAAATGCACAAACATTAATTTCTCCGCATTGCAAGGTGCAATTCTGAAATTTTTTGCTTTTTCCTGCTCCTCTTAGCATGATAAAGAAGATTCAAAGAGAGTGAGATGCCAGCTCCTTTCATTCAGTCAGTAGCTTCAAA
Source organism: Phyllobates terribilis (assembly GCF_046119375.1). NCBI lineage: Eukaryota > Metazoa > Chordata > Amphibia > Anura > Dendrobatidae > Phyllobates > Phyllobates terribilis. Next base: position 231,033 of record NW_027364051.1, on the reverse strand, counting down.
CATTTCTGGTATATGAATAACATGATGTTTTTCATGGGCAAAAATCAATGAATATTGTAAATGCACAAACAGTAATTTCTCCGCATTGCAAGGTGCAATTCTGAAATTTTTTGCTTTTTCCTGCTCCTCTTAGCATGATAAAGAAGATTCAAAGAGAGTGAGATGCCAGCTCCTTTCATTCAGTCAGTAGCTTCAATCATTTCTGGACGTTTTTCAATGGCAAAAATCAATGAATATTAAAAATGCACAAACAGTAATTTCTCCGCATTGCAAGGTGCAATTCTGAATTTTTTTGCTTTTTCCTGCTCCTCTTAGCATGATAAAGAAGATTCAAAGAGAGTGAGATGCCAACTCCTTTCATTCAGTCAGTAGCTTCAATCATTTCTGGACGTTTATCAAATGGCAAAAATCAATGAATATTGTAAATGCACAAACAGTAATTTCTCCGCATTGCAAGGTGCAATTCTGAAATTTTTTGCTTTTTCCTGCTCCTCTTAGCATGATAAAGAAGATTCAAAGAGAGTGAGATGCCAGCTCCTTTCATTCAGTCAGTAGCTTCAAACATTTCTGGTATATGAATAACATGATGTTTTTCAATGGCAAAAATCAATGAATATTGTAAATGCACAAACAGTAATTTCTCCGCATTGCAAGGTGCAATTCTGAAATTTTTTGCTTTTTCCTGCTCTTCTTAGCATGATAAAGAAGATTCAAAGAGAGTGAGATGCCAGCTCTTTTCATTCAGTCAGTAGCTTCAATCATTTCTGGACGTTTTTCAATGGCAAAAATCAATGAATATTGTAAATGCACAAACAGTAATTTCTCCGCATTGCAAGGTGCAATTCTGAAATTTTTTGCTTTTTCCTGCTCCTCTTAGCATGATAAAGAAGATTCAAAGAGAGTGAGATGCCAGCTCCTTTCATTCAGTCAGTAGCTTCAATCATTTCTGGACGTTTTTCAATGGCAAAAATCAATGAAAATTGTAAATGCACAAACAGTAATTTCTCCGCATTGCAAGGTGCAATTCTGAAATTTTTTGCTTTTTCCTGCTCCTCTTAGCATGATAAAGAAGATTCAATGAGAGTGAGATGCCAGCTCCTTTCATTCAGTCAGTAGCTTCAAACATTTCTGGTATATGAATAACATGATGTTTTTCAATGGCAAAAATCAATGAATATTGTAAATGCACAAACAGTAATTTCTCCGCATTGCAAGGTGCAATTCTGAAATTTTTTGCTTTTTCCTGCTCCTCTTAGCATGATAAAGAAGATTCAAAGAGAGTGAGATGCCAGCTCCTTTCATTCAGTCAGTAGCTTCAATCATTTCTGGACGTTTTTCAATGGCAAAAATCAATGAATATTGTAAATGCACAAACAGTAATTTCTCCGCATTGCAAGGTGCAATTCTGAAATTTTTTGCTTTTTCCTGCTCCTCTTAGCATGATAAAGAAGATTCAAAGAGAGTGAGATGCCAGCTCCTTTCATTCAGTCAGTAGCTTCAAACATTTCTCGTATATGAAAAACATGTTTTTCAATGGCAAAAATCAATGAATATTGTAAATGCACAAACAGTAATATCTCCACATTGCAAGGTGCAATTCTGAAATTTTTTGCTTTTTCCTGCTAATCCTAGCATGATAAAGAAGATTCAAAGAGAGTGAGATGCCAGCTCCTTTCATTCAGTCAGTAGCTTCAAACATTTCTGGTATATGAAAAACATGTTTTTCAATGGCAAAAATCAATGAATATTGTAAATGCACAAACAGTAATATCTCCACATTGCAAGGTGCAATTCTGAAATTTTTTGCTTTTTCCTGCTAATCCTAGCATGATAAAGAAGATTCAAAGAGAGTGAGATGCCAGCTCCTTTCATTCAGTCAGTAGCTTCAAACATTTCTGGACGTTTTTCAATGGCAAAAATCAATGAATATTGTAAATGCACAAACAGTAATATCTCCACATTGCAAGGTGCAATTCTGAAATTTTTTGCTTTTTCCTGTTAATCCTAGCATGATAAAGAAGATTCAAAGAGAGTGAGATGCCAGCTCCTTTCATTCAGTCAGTAGCTTCAAACATTTCTGGTATATGAAAAACATGTTTTTCAATGGCAAAAATCAATGAATATTGTAAATGCAGAAACAGTAATATCTCCACATTGCAAGGTGCAATTCTGAAATTTTTTGCTTTTTCCTGCTAATCCTAGCATGATAAAGAAGATTCAAAGAGAGTGAGATGCCAGCTCCTTTCATTCAGTCAGTAGCTTCAAACATTTCTGGTATATGAAAAACATGTTTTTCAATGGCAAAAATCAATGAATATTGTAAATGCACAAACAGTAATATCTCCACATTGGAAGGTGCAATTCTGAAATTTTTTGCTTTTTCCTGCTAATCCTAGCATGATAAAGAAGATTCAAAGAGAGTGAGATGCCAGCTCCTTTCATTCAGTCAGTAGCTTCAAACATTTCTGGTATATGAATAAAATGATGTTTTTCAATGGCAAAAATCAATGAATATTGTAAATGCACAAACAGTAATATCTCCACATTGCAAGGTGCAATTCTGAAATTTTTTGCTTTTTCCTGCTAATCCTAGCATGATAAAGAAGATTCAAAGAGAGTGAGATGCCAGCTCCTTTCATTCAGTCAGTAGCTTCAAACATTTCTGGACGTTTTTCAATGGCAAAAATCAATGAATATTGTAAATGCACAAACAGTAATATCTCCACATTGCAAGGTGCAATTCTGAAATTTTTTGCTTTTTCCTGCTAATCCTAGCATGATAAAGAAGATTCAAAGAGAGTGAGATGCCAGCTCCTTTCATTCAGTCAGTAGCTTCAAACATTTCTGGTATATGAAAAACATGTTTTTCAAAGGCAAAAATCAATGAATATTGTAAATGCACAAACAGTAATATCTCCACATTGCAAGGTGCAATTCTGAAATGTTTTGCTTTTTCCTGCTAATCCTAGCATGGTAAAGAAGATTCAAAGAGAGTGAGATGCCAGCTCCTTTCATTCAGTCAGTAGCTTCAAACATTTCTGGACGTTTTTCAATGGCAAAAATCAATGAATATTGTAAATGCACAAACAGTAATATCTCCACATTGCAAGGTGCAATTCTGAAATTTTTTGCTTTTTCCTGTTAATCCTAGCATGATAAAGAAGATTCAAAGAGAGTGAGATGCCAGCTCCTTTCATTCAGTCAGTAGCTTCAATCATTTCTGAACGTTTTTCAATGGCAAAAATCAATGAATATTGTAAATGCACAAACAGTAATTTCTCCGCATTGCAAGGTGCAATTCTGAAATTTTTTGCTTTTTCCTGCTCCTCTTAGCATGATAAAGAAGATTCAAAGAGAGTGAGATGCCAGCTCCTTTCATTCAGTCAGTAGCTTCAAACATTTCTGGTATATGAATAACATGATGTTTTTCAATGGCAAAAATCAATGAATATTGTAAATGCACAAACAGTAATTTCTCCGCATTGCAAGGTGCAATTCTGAAATTTTTTGCTTTTTCCTGCTCCTCTTAGCATGATAAAGAAGATTCAAAGAGAGTGAGATTCCAGCTCCTTTCATTCAGTCAGTAGCTTCAATCATTTCTGGACGTTTTTCAATGGCAAAAATCAATGAATATTGTAAATGCACAAACAGTAATTTCTCCGCATTGCAAGGTGCAATTCTGAAATTTTTTGCTTTTTCCTGCTCCGCTTAGCATGATAAAGAAGATTCAAAGAGAGTGAGATGCCAGCTCCTTTCATTCAGTCAGTAGCTTCAATCATTTCTGGACGTTTTTCAATGGCAAAAATCAATGAATATTGTAAATGCACAAACATTAATTTCTCCGCATTGCAAGGTGCAATTCTGAAATTTTTTGCTTTTTCCTGCTCCTCTTAGCATGATAAAGAAGATTCAAAGAGAGTGAGATGCCAGCTCCTTTCATTCAGTCAGTAGCTTCAAACATTTCTGGTATATGAATAACATGATGTTTTTCAATGGCAAAAATCAATGAATATTGTAAATGCACAAACAGTAATTTCTCCGCATTGCAAGGTGCAATTCTGAAATTTTTTGCTTTTTCCTGCTCCTCTTAGCATGATAAAGAAGATTCAAAGAGAGTGAGATGCCAGCTCCTTTCATTCAGTCAGTAGCTTCAATCATTTCTGGACGTTTTTCAATGGCAAAAATCAATGAATATTGTAAATGCACAAACAGTAATTTCTCCGCATTGCAAGGTGCAATTCTGAAATTTTTTGCTTTTTCCTGCTCCTCTTAGCATGATAAAGAAGATTCAAAGAGAGTGAGATGCCAGCTCCTTTCATTCAGTCAGTAGCTTCAAACATTTCTGGTATATGAATAACATGATGTTTTTCAATGGCAAAAATCAATGAATATTGTAAATGCACAAACAGTAATTTCTCCGCATTGCAAGGTGCAATTCTGAAATTTTTTGCTTTTTCCTGCTCTTCTTAGCATGATAAAGAAGATTCAAAGAGAGTGAGATGCCAGCTCTTTTCATTCAGTCAGTAGCTTCAATCATTTCTGGACGTTTTTCAATGGCAAAAATCAATGAATATTGTAAATGCACAAACAGTAATTTCTCCGCATTGCAAGGTGCAATTCTGAAATTTTTTGCTTTTTCCTGCTCCTCTTAGCATGATAAAGAAGATTCAAAGAGAGTGAGATGCCAGCTCCTTTCATTCAGTCAGTAGCTTCAATCATTTCTGGACGTTTTTCAATGGCAAAAATCAATGAAAATTGTAAATGCACAAACAGTAATTTCTCCGCATTGCAAGGTGCAATTCTGAAATTTTTTGCTTTTTCCTGCTCCTCTTAGCATGATAAAGAAGATTCAATGAGAGTGAGATGCCAGCTCCTTTCATTCAGTCAGTAGCTTCAAACATTTCTCGTATATGAATAACATGATGTTTTTCAATGGCAAAAATCAATGAATATTGTAAATGCACAAACAGTAATATCTCCACATTGCAAGGTGCAATTCTGAAATTTTTTGCTTTTTCCTGCTAATCCTAGCATGATAAAGAAGATTCAAAGAGAGTGAGATGCCAGCTCCTTTCATTCAGTCAGTAGCTTCAAACATTTCTGGTATATGAAAAACATGTTTTTCAATGGCAAAAATCAATGAATATTGTAAATGCACAAACAGTAATATCTCCACATTGCAAGGTGCAATTCTGAAATTTTTTGCTTTTTCCTGCTAATCCTAGCATGATAAAGAAGATTCAAAGAGAGTGAGATGCCAGCTCCTTTCATTCAGTCAGTAGCTTCAAACATTTCTGGACGTTTTTCAATGGCAAAAATCAATGAATATTGTAAATGCACAAACAGTAATATCTCCACATTGCAAGGTGCAATTCTGAAATTTTTTGCTTTTTCCTGTTAATCCTAGCATGATAAAGAAGATTCAAAGAGAGTGAGATGCCAGCTCCTTTCATTCAGTCAGTAGCTTCAAACATTTCTGGTATATGAAAAACATGTTTTTCAATGGCAAAAATCAATGAATATTGTAAATGCAGAAACAGTAATATCTCCACATTGCAAGGTGCAATTCTGAAATTTTTTGCTTTTTCCTGCTAATCCTAGCATGATAAAGAAGATTCAAAGAGAGTGAGATGCCAGCTCCTTTCATTCAGTCAGTAGCTTCAAACATTTCTGGTATATGAAAAACATGTTTTTCAATGGCAAAAATCAATGAATATTGTAAATGCACAAACAGTAATATCTCCACATTGGAAGGTGCAATTCTGAAATTTTTTGCTTTTTCCTGCTAATCCTAGCATGATAAAGAAGATTCAAAGAGAGTGAGATGCCAGCTCCTTTCATTCAGTCAGTAGCTTCAAACATTTCTGGTATATGAATAAAATGATGTTTTTCAATGGCAAAAATCAATGAATATTGTAAATGCACAAACAGTAATATCTCCACATTGCAAGGTGCAATTCTGAAATTTTTTGCTTTTTCCTGCTAATCCTAGCATGATAAAGAAGATTCAAAGAGAGTGAGATGCCAGCTCCTTTCATTCAGTCAGTAGCTTCAAACATTTCTGGACGTTTTTCAATGGCAAAAATCAATGAATATTGTAAATGCACAAACAGTAATATCTCCACATTGCAAGGTGCAATTCTGAAATTTTTTGCTTTTTCCTGCTAATCCTAGCATGATAAAGAAGATTCAAAGAGAGTGAGATGCCAGCTCCTTTCATTCAGTCAGTAGCTTCAAACATTTCTGGTATATGAAAAACATGTTTTTCAATGGCAAAAATCAATGAATATTGTAAATGCACAAACAGTAATATCTCCACATTGCAAGGTGCAATTCTGAAATGTTTTGCTTTTTCCTGCTAATCCTAGCATGGTAAAGAAGATTCAAAGAGAGTGAGATGCCAGCTCCTTTCATTGTCAGTAGCTTCAAACATTTCTGGACGTTTTTCAATGGCAAAAATCAATGAATATTGTAAATGCACAAACAGTAATATCTCCACATTGCAAGGTGCAATTCTGAAATTTTTTGCTTTTTCCTGTTAATCCTAGCATGATAAAGAAGATTCAAAGAGAGTGAGATGCCAGCTCCTTTCATTCAGTCAGTAGCTTCAATCATTTCTGAACGTTTTTCAATGGCAAAAATCAATGAATATTGTAAATGCACAAACAGTAATTTCTCCGCATTGCAAGGTGCAATTCTGAAATTTTTTGCTTTTTCCTGCTCCTCTTAGCATGATAAAGAAGATTCAAAGAGAGTGAGATGCCAGCTCCTTTCATTCAGTCAGTAGCTTCAAACATTTCTGGTATATGAATAACATGATGTTTTTCAATGGCAAAAATCAATGAATATTGTAAATGCACAAACATTAATTTCTCCGCATTGCAAGGTGCAATTCTGAAATTTTTTGCTTTTTCCTGCTCCTCTTAGCATGATAAAGAAGATTCAAAGAGAGTGAGATTCCAGCTCCTTTCATTCAGTCAGTAGCTTCAATCATTTCTGGACGTTTTTCAATGGCAAAAATCAATGAATATTGTAAATGCACAAACAGTAATTTCTCCGCATTGCAAGGTGCAATTCTGAAATTTTTTGCTTTTTCCTGCTCCGCTTAGCATGATAAAGAAGATTCAAAGAGAGTGAGATGCCAGCTCCTTTCATTCAGTCAGTAGCTTCAATCATTTCTGGACGTTTTTCAATGGCAAAAATCAATGAATATTGTAAATGCACAAACAGTAATTTCTCCGCATTGCAAGGTGCAATTCTGAAATTTTTTGCTTTTTCCTGCTCCTCTTAGCATGATAAAGAAGATTCAAAGAGAGTGAGATGCCAGCTCCTTTCATTCAGTCAGTAGCTTCAAACATTTCTGGTATATGAATAACATGATGTTTTTCAATGGCAAAAATCAATGAATATTGTAAATGCACAAACAGTAATTTCTCCGCATTGCAAGGTGCAATTCTGAAATTTTTTGCTTTTTCCTGCTCCTCTTAGCATGATAAAGAAGATTCAAAGAGAGTGAGATGCCAGCTCCTTTCATTCAGTCAGTAGCTTCAATCATTTCTGGACGTTTTTCAATGGCAAAAATCAATGAATATTGTAAATGCACAAACAGTAATTTCTCCGCATTGCAAGGTGCAATTCTGAAATTTTTTGCTTTTTCCTGCTCCTCTTAGCATGATAAAGAAGATTCAAAGAGAGTGAGATGCCAGCTCCTTTCATTCAGTCAGTAGCTTCAATCATTTCTGGTATATGAATAACATGATGTTTTTCAATGGCAAAAATCAATGAATATTGTAAATGCACAAACAGTAATTTCTCCGCATTGCAAGGTGCAATTCTGAAATTTTTTGCTTTTTCCTGCTCCTCTTAGCATGATAAAGAAGATTCAAAGAGAGTGAGATGCCAGCTCCTTTCATTCAGTCAGTAGCTTCAATCATTTCTGGACGTTTTTCAATGGCAAAAATCAATGAATATTGTAAATGCACAAACAGTAATTTCTCCGCATTGCAAGGTGCAATTCTGAAATTTTTTGCTTTTTCCTGCTCCTCTTAGCATGATAAAGAAGATTCAAAGAGAGTGAGATGCCAGCTCCTTTCATTCAGTCAGTAGCTTCAAACATTTCTCGTATATGAAAAACATGTTTTTCAATGGCAAAAATCAATGAATATTGTAAATGCACAAACAGTAATATCTCCACATTGCAAGGTGCAATTCTGAAATTTTTTGCTTTTTCCTGCTAATCCTAGCATGATAAAGAAGATTCAAAGAGAGTGAGATGCCAGCTCCTTTCATTCAGTCAGTAGCTTCAAACATTTCTGTTATATGAAAAACATGTTTTTCAATGGCAAAAATCAATGAATATTGTAAATGCACAAACAGTAATATCTCCACATTGCAAGGTGCAATTCTGAAATTTTTTGCTTTTTCCTGCTAATCCTAGCATGATAAAGAAGATTCAAAGAGAGTGAGATGCCAGCTCCTTTCATTCAGTCAGTAGCTTCAAACATTTCTGGACGTTTTTCAATGGCAAAAATCAATGAATATTGTAAATGCACAAACAGTAATATCTCCACATTGCAAGGTGCAATTCTGAAATTTTTTGCTTTTTCCTGTTAATCCTAGCATGATAAAGAAGATTCAAAGAGAGTGAGATGCCAGCTCCTTTCATTCAGTCAGTAGCTTCAAACATTTCTGGTATATGAAAAACATGTTTTTCAATGGCAAAAATCAATGAATATTGTAAATGCAGAAACAGTAATATCTCCACATTGCAAGGTGCAATTCTGAAATTTTTTGCTTTTTCCTGCTAATCCTAGCATGATAAAGAAGATTCAAAGAGAGTGAGATGCCAGCTCCTTTCATTCAGTCAGTAGCTTCAAACATTTCTGGTATATGAAAAACATGTTTTTCAATGGCAAAAATCAATGAATATTGTAAATGCACAAACAGTAATATCTCCACATTGGAAGGTGCAATTCTGAAATTTTTTGCTTTTTCCTGCTAATCCTAGCATGATAAAGAAGATTCAAAGAGAGTGAGATGCCAGCTCCTTTCATTCAGTCAGTAGCTTCAAACATTTCTGGTATATGAATAAAATGATGTTTTTCAATGGCAAAAATCAATGAATATTGTAAATGCACAAACAGTAATATCTCCACATTGCAAGGTGCAATTCTGAAATTTTTTGCTTTTTCCTGCTAATCCTAGCATGATAAAGAAGATTCAAAGAGAGTGAGATGCCAGCTCCTTTCATTCAGTCAGTAGCTTCAAACATTTCTGGACGTTTTTCAATGGCAAAAATCAATGAATATTGTAAATGCACAAACAGTAATATCTCCACATTGCAAGGTGCAATTCTGAAATTTTTTGCTTTTTCCTGCTAATCCTAGCATGATAAAGAAGATTCAAAGAGAGTGAGATGCCAGCTCCTTTCATTCAGTCAGTAGCTTCAAACATTTCTGGTATATGAAAAACATGTTTTTCAATGGCAAAAATCAATGAATATTGTAAATGCACAAACAGTAATATCTCCACATTGCAAGGTGCAATTCTGAAATGTTTTGCTTTTTCCTGCTAATCCTAGCATGATAAAGAAGATTCAAAGAGAGTGAGATGCCAGCTCCTTTCATTCAGTCAGTAGCTTCAAACATTTCTGGACGTTTTTCAATGGCAAAAATCAATGAATATTGTAAATGCACAAACAGTAATATCTCCACATTGCAAGGTGCAATTCTGAAATTTTTTGCTTTTTCCTGTTAATCCTAGCATGATAAAGAAGATTCAAAGAGAGTGAGATGCCAGCTCCTTTCATTCAGTCAGTAGCTTCAATCATTTCTGGACGTTTTTCAATGGCAAAAATCAATGAATATTGTAAATGCACAAACATTAATTTCTCCGCATTGCAAGGTGCAATTCTGAAATTTTTTGCTTTTTCCTGCTCCTCTTAGCATGATAAAGAAGATTCAAAGAGAGTGAGATGCCAGCTCCTTTCATTCAGTCAGTAGCTTCAAACATTTCTGGTATATGAATAACATGATGTTTTTCAATGGCAAAAATCAATGAATATTGTAAATGCACAAACAGTAATTTCTCCGCATTGCAAGGTGCAATTCTGAAATTTTTTGCTTTTTCCTGCTCCTATTAGCATGATAAAGAAGATTCAAAGAGAGTGAGATGCCAGCTCCTTTCATTCAGTCAGTAGCTTCAATCATTTCTGGACGTTTTTCAATGGCAAAAATCAATGAATATTGTAAATGCACAAACAGTAATTTCTCCGCATTGCAAGGTGCAATTCTGAAATTTTTTGCTTTTTCCTGCTCCTCTTAGCATGATAAAGAAGATTCAAAGAGAGTGAGATGCCAGCTCCTTTCATTCAGTCAGTAGCTTCAATCATTTCTGGTATATGAATAACATGATGTTTTTCAATGGCAAAAATCAATGAATATTGTAAATGCACAAACAGTAATTTCTCCGCATTGCAAGGTGCAATTCTGAAATTTTTTGCTTTTTCCTGCTCCTCTTAGCATGATAAAGAAGATTCAAAGAGAGTGAGATGCCAGCTCCTTTCATTCAGTCAGTAGCTTCAATCATTTCTGGACGTTTTTCAATGGCAAAAATCAATGAATATTGTAAATGCACAAACAGTAATTTCTCCGCATTGCAAGGTGCAATTCTGAAATTTTTTGCTTTTTCCTGCTCCTCTTAGCATGATAAAGAAGATTCAAAGAGAGTGAGATGCCAGCTCCTTTCATTCAGTCAGTAGCTTCAAACATTTCTCGTATATGAAAAACATGTTTTTCAATGGCAAAAATCAATGAATATTGTAAATGCACAAACAGTAATATCTCCACATTGCAAGGTGCAATTCTGAAATTTTTTGCTTTTTCCTGCTAATCCTAGCATGATAAAGAAGATTCAAAGAGAGTGAGATGCCAGCTCCTTTCATTCAGTCAGTAGCTTCAAACATTTCTGGTATATGAAAAACATGTTTTTCAATGGCAAAAATCAATGAATATTGTAAATGCACAAACAGTAATATCTCCACATTGCAAGGTGCAATTCTGAAATTTTTTGCTTTTTCCTGCTAATCCTAGCATGATAAAGAAGATTCAAAGAGAGTGAGATGCCAGCTCCTTTCATTCAGTCAGTAGCTTCAAACATTTCTGGACGTTTTTCAATGGCAAAAATCAATGAATATTGTAAATGCACAAACAGTAATATCTCCACATTGCAAGGTGCAATTCTGAAATTTTTTGCTTTTTCCTGTTAATCCTAGCATGATAAAGAAGATTCAAAGAGAGTGAGATGCCAGCTCCTTTCATTCAGTCAGTAGCTTCAAACATTTCTGGTATATGAAAAACATGTTTTTCAATGGCAAAAATCAATGAATATTGTAAATGCACAAACAGTAATATCTCCACATTGCAAGGTGCAATTCTGAAATTTTTTGCTTTTTCCTGCTAATCCTAGCATGATAAAGAAGATTCAAAGAGAGTGAGATGCCAGCTCCTTTCATTCAGTCAGTAGCTTCAAACATTTCTGGTATATGAAAAACATGTTTTTCAATGGCAAAAATCAATGAATATTGTAAATGCACAAACAGTAATATCTCCACATTGCAAGGTGCAATTCTGAAATTTTTTGCTTTTTCCTGCTAATCCTAGCATGATAAAGAAGATTCAAAGAGAGTGAGATGCCAGCTCCTTTCATTCAGTCAGTAGTTTCAAACATTTCTGGACGTTTTTCAATGGCAAAAATCAATGAATATTGTAAATGCACAAACAGTAATATCTCCACATTGCAAGGTGCAATTCTGAAATTTTTTGCTTTTTCCTGTTAATCCTAGCATGATAAAGAAGATTCAAAGAGAGTGAGATGCCAGCTCCTTTCATTCAGTCAGTAGCTTCAAACATTTCTGGTATATGAAAAACATGTTTTTCAATGGCAAAAATCAATGAATATTGTAAATGCAGAAACAGTAATATCTCCACATTGCAAGGTGCAATTCTGAAATTTTTTGCTTTTTCCTGCTAATCCTAGCATGATAAAGAAGATTCAAAGAGAGTGAGATGCCAGCTCCTTTCATTCAGTCAGTAGCTTCAAACATTTCTGGTATATGAAAAACATGTTTTTCAATGGCAAAAATCAATGAATATTGTAAATGCACAAACAGTAATATCTCCACATTGGAAGGTGCAATTCTGAAATTTTTTGCTTTTTCCTGCTAATCCTAGCATGATAAAGAAGATTCAAAGAGAGTGAGATGCCAGCTCCTTTCATTCAGTCAGTAGCTTCAAACATTTCTGGTATATGAATAAAATGATGTTTTTCAATGGCAAAAATCAATGAATATTGTAAATGCACAAACAGTAATATCTCCACATTGCAAGGTGCAATTCTGAAATTTTTTGCTTTTTCCTGCTAATCCTAGCATGATAAAGAAGATTCAAAGAGAGTGAGATGCCAGCTCCTTTCATTCAGTCAGTAGCTTCAAACATTTCTGGACGTTTTTCAATGGCAAAAATCAATGAATATTGTAAATGCACAAACAGTAATATCTCCACATTGCAAGGTGCAATTCTGAAATTTTTTGCTTTTTCCTGCTAATCCTAGCATGATAAAGAAGATTCAAAGAGAGTGAGATGCCAGCTCCTTTCATTCAGTCAGTAGCTTCAAACATTTCTGGTATATGAAAAACATGTTTTTCAATGGCAAAAATCAATGAATATTGTAAATGCACAAACAGTAATATCTCCACATTGCAAGGTGCAATTCTGAAATGTTTTGCTTTTTCCTGCTAATCCTAGCATGATAAAGAAGATTCAAAGAGAGTGAGATGCCAGCTCCTTTCATTCAGTCAGTAGCTTCAAACATTTCTGGACGTTTTTCAATGGCAAAAATCAATGAATATTGTAAATGCACAAACAGTAATATCTCCACATTGCAAGGTGCAATTCTGAAATTTTTTGCTTTTTCCTGTTAATCCTAGCATGATAAAGAAGATTCAAAGAGAGTGAGATGCCAGCTCCTTTCATTCAGTCAGTAGCTTCAATCATTTCTGAACGTTTTTCAATGGCAAAAATCAATGAATATTGTAAATGCACAAACAGTAATTTCTCCGCATTGCAAGGTGCAATTCTGAAATTTTTTGCTTTTTCCTGCTCCTCTTAGCATGATAAAGAAGATTCAAAGAGAGTGAGATGCCAGCTCCTTTCATTCAGTCAGTAGCTTCAAACATTTCTGGTATATGAATAACATGATGTTTTTCAATGGCAAAAATCAATGAATATTGTAAATGCACAAACAGTAATTTCTCCGCATTGCAAGGTGCAATTCTGAAATTTTTTGCTTTTTCCTGCTCCTCTTAGCATGATAAAGAAGATTCAAAGAGAGTGAGATTCCAGCTCCTTTCATTCAGTCAGTAGCTTCAATCATTTCTGGACGTTTTTCAATGGCAAAAATCAATGAATATTGTAAATGCACAAACAGTAATTTCTCCGCATTGCAAGGTGCAATTCTGAAATTTTTTGCTTTTTCCTGCTCCGCTTAGCATGATAAAGAAGATTCAAAGAGAGTGAGATGCCAGCTCCTTTCATTCAGTCAGTAGCTTCAATCATTTCTGGACGTTTTTCAATGGCAAAAATCAATGAATATTGTAAATGCACAAACATTAATTTCTCCGCATTGCAAGGTGCAATTCTGAAATTTTTTGCTTTTTCCTGCTCCTCTTAGCATGATAAAGAAGATTCAAAGAGAGTGAGATGCCAGCTCCTTTCATTCAGTCAGTAGCTTCAAACATTTCTGGTATATGAATAACATGATGTTTTTCAATGGCAAAAATCAATGAATATTGTAAATGCACAAACAGTAATTTCTCCGCATTGCAAGGTGCAATTCTGAAATTTTTTGCTTTTTCCTGCTCCTCTTAGCATGATAAAGAAGATTCAAAGAGAGTGAGATGCCAGCTCCTTTCATTCAGTCAGTAGCTTCAATCATTTCTGGACGTTTTTCAATGGCAAAAATCAATGAATATTGTAAATGCACAAACAGTAATTTCTCCGCATTGCAAGGTGCAATTCTGAAATTTTTTGCTTTTTCCTGCTCCTCTTAGCATGATAAAGAAGATTCAAAGAGAGTGAGATGCCAGCTCCTTTCATTCAGTCAGTAGCTTCAATCATTTCTGGTATATGAATAACATGATGTTTTTCAATGGCAAAAATCAATGAATATTGTAAATGCACAAACAGTAATTTCTCCGCATTGCAAGGTGCAATTCTGAAATTTTTTGCTTTTTCCTGCTCCTCTTAGCATGATAAAGAAGATTCAAAGAGAGTGAGATGCCAGCTCCTTTCATTCAGTCAGTAGCTTCAATCATTTCTGGACGTTTTTCAATGGCAAAAATCAATGAATATTAAAAATGCACAAACAGTAATTTCTCCGCATTGCAAGGTGCAATTCTGAATTTTTTTGCTTTTTCCTGCTCCTCTTAGCATGATAAAGAAGATTCAAAGAGAGTGAGATGCCAACTCCTTTCATTCAGTCAGTAGCTTCAATCATTTCTGGACGTTTATCAAATGGCAAAAATCAATGAATATTGTAAATGCACAAACAGTAATTTCTCCGCATTGCAAGGTGCAATTCTGAAATTTTTTGCTTTTTCCTGCTCCTCTTAGCATGATAAAGAAGATTCAAAGAGAGTGAGATGCCAGCTCCTTTCATTCAGTCAGTAGCTTCAAACATTTCTGGTATATGAATAACATGATGTTTTTCAATGGCAAAAATCAATGAATATTGTAAATGCACAAACAGTAATTTCTCCGCATTGCAAGGTGCAATTCTGAAATTTTTTGCTTTTTCCTGCTCTTCTTAGCATGATAAAGAAGATTCAAAGAGAGTGAGATGCCAGCTCTTTTCATTCAGTCAGTAGCTTCAATCATTTCTGGACGTTTTTCAATGGCAAAAATCAATGAATATTGTAAATGCACAAACAGTAATTTCTCCGCATTGCAAGGTGCAATTCTGAAATTTTTTGCTTTTTCCTGCTCCTCTTAGCATGATAAAGAAGATTCAAAGAGAGTGAGATGCCAGCTCCTTTCATTCAGTCAGTAGCTTCAATCATTTCTGGACGTTTTTCAATGGCAAAAATCAATGAAAATTGTAAATGCACAAACAGTAATTTCTCCGCATTGCAAGGTGCAATTCTGAAATTTTTTGCTTTTTCCTGCTCCTCTTAGCATGATAAAGAAGATTCAATGAGAGTGAGATGCCAGCTCCTTTCATTCAGTCAGTAGCTTCAAACATTTCTGGTATATGAATAACATGATGTTTTTCAATGGCAAAAATCAATGAATATTGTAAATGCACAAACAGTAATTTCTCCGCATTGCAAGGTGCAATTTTGAAATTTTTTGCTTTTTCCTGCTCCTCTTAGCATGATAAAGAAGATTCAAAGAGAGTGAGATGCCAGCTCCTTTCATTCAGTCAGTAGCTTCAATCATTTCTGGACGTTTTTCAATGGCAAAAATCAATGAATATTGTAAATGCACAAACAGTAATTTCTCCGCATTGCAAGGTGCAATTCTGAAATTTTTTGCTTTTTCCTGCTCCTCTTAGCATGATAAAGAAGATTCAAAGAGAGTGAGATGCCAGCTCCTTTCATTCAGTCAGTAGCTTCAAACATTTCTCGTATATGAAAAACATGTTTTTCAATGGCAAAAATCAATGAATATTGTAAATGCACAAACAGTAATATCTCCACATTGCAAGGTGCAATTCTGAAATTTTTTGCTTTTTCCTGCTAATCCTAGCATGATAAAGAAGATTCAAAGAGAGTGAGATGCCAGCTCCTTTCATTCAGTCAGTAGCTTCAAACATTTCTGGTATATGAAAAACATGTTTTTCAATGGCAAAAATCAATGAATATTGTAAATGCACAAACAGTAATATCTCCACATTGCAAGGTGCAATTCTGAAATTTTTTGCTTTTTCCTGCTAATCCTAGCATGATAAAGAAGATTCAAAGAGAGTGAGATGCCAGCTCCTTTCATTCAGTCAGTAGCTTCAAACATTTCTGGACGTTTTTCAATGGCAAAAATCAATGAATATTGTAAATGCACAAACAGTAATATCTCCACATTGCAAGGTGCAATTCTGAAATTTTTTGCTTTTTCCTGTTAATCCTAGCATGATAAAGAAGATTCAAAGAGAGTGAGATGCCAGCTCCTTTCATTCAGTCAGTAGCTTCAAACATTTCTGGTATATGAAAAACATGTTTTTCAATGGCAAAAATCAATGAATATTGTAAATGCACAAACAGTAATATCTCCACATTGCAAGGTGCAATTCTGAAATTTTTTGCTTTTTCCTGCTAATCCTAGCATGATAAAGAAGATTCAAAGAGAGTGAGATGCCAGCTCCTTTCATTCAGTCAGTAGCTTCAAACATTTCTGGTATATGAAAAACATGTTTTTCAATGGCAAAAATCAATGAATATTGTAAATGCACAAACAGTAATATCTCCACATTGGAAGGTGCAATTCTGAAATTTTTTGCTTTTTCCTGCTAATCCTAGCATGATAAAGAAGATTCAAAGAGAGTGAGATGCCAGCTCCTTTCATTCAGTCAGTAGCTTCAAACATTTCTGGTATATGAATAAAATGATGTTTTTCAATGGCAAAAATCAATGAATATTGTAAATGCACAAACAGTAATATCTCCACATTGCAAGGTGCAATTCTGAAATTTTTTGCTTTTTCCTGCTAATCCTAGCATGATAAAGAAGATTCAAAGAGAGTGAGATGCCAGCTCCTTTCATTCAGTCAGTAGCTTCAAACATTTCTGGATGTTTTTCAATGGCAAAAATCAATGAATATTGTAAATGCACAAACAGTAATATCTCCACATTGCAAGGTGCAATTCTGAAATTTTTTGCTTTTTCCTGCTAATCCTAGCATGATAAAGAACATTCAAAGAGAGTGAGATGCCAGCTCCTTTCATTCAGTCAGTAGCTTCAAACATTTCTGGTATATGAAAAACATGTTTTTCAATGGCAAAAATCAATGAATATTGTAAATGCACAAACAGTAATATCTCCACATTGCAAGGTGCAATTCTGAAATGTTTTGCTTTTTCCTGCTAATCCTAGCATGATAAAGAAGATTCAAAGAGAGTGAGATGCCAGCTCCTTTCATTTAGTCAGTAGCTTCAAACATTTCTGGACGTTTTTCAATGGCAAAAATCAATGAATATTGTAAATGCACAAACAGTAATATCTCCACATTGCAAGGTGCAATTCTGAAATTTTTTGCTTTTTCCTGTTAATCCTAGCATGATAAAGAAGATTCAAAGAGAGTGAGATGCCAGCTCCTTTCATTCAGTCAGTAGCTTCAATCATTTCTGAACGTTTTTCAATGGCAAAAATCAATGAATATTGTAACTGCACAAACAGTAATTTCTCCGCATTGCAAGGTGCAATTCTGAAATTTTTTGCTTTTTCCTGCTCCTCTTAGCATGATAAAGAAGATTCAAAGAGAGTGAGATGCCAGCTCCTTTCATTCAGTCAGTAGCTTCAAACATTTCTGGTATATGAATAACATGATGTTTTTCAATGACAAAAATCAATGAATATTGTAAATGCACAAACAGTAATTTCTCCGCATTGCAAGGTGCAATTCTGAAATTTTTTGCTTTTTCCTGCTCCTCTTAGCATGATAAAGAAGATTCAAAGAGAGTGAGATTCCAGCTCCTTTCATTCAGTCAGTAGCTTCAATCATTTCTGGACGTTTTTCAATGGCAAAAATCAATGAATATTGTAAATGCACAAACAGTAATTTCTCCGCATTGCAAGGTGCAATTCTGAAATTTTTTGCTTTTTCCTG
The DNA here is from genome assembly GCF_046119375.1 of Phyllobates terribilis. Lineage (NCBI taxonomy): Eukaryota > Metazoa > Chordata > Amphibia > Anura > Dendrobatidae > Phyllobates > Phyllobates terribilis. Next base: position 213,160 of record NW_027364051.1, on the reverse strand, counting down.
CTCCGCTTAGCATGATAAAGAAGATTCAAAGAGAGTGAGATGCCAGCTCCTTTCATTCAGTCAGTAGCTTCAATCATTTCTGGACGTTTTTCAATGGCAAAAATCAATGAATATTGTAAATGCACAAACATTAATTTCTCCGCATTGCAAGGTGCAATTCTGAAATTTTTTGCTTTTTCCTGCTCCTCTTAGCATGATAAAGAAGATTCAAAGAGAGTGAGATGCCAGCTCCTTTCATTCAGTCAGTAGCTTCAAACATTTCTGGTATATGAATAACATGATGTTTTTCAATGGCAAAAATCAATGAATATTGTAAATGCACAAACAGTAATTTCTCCGCATTGCAAGGTGCAATTCTGAAATTTTTTGCTTTTTCCTGCTCCTCTTAGCATGATAAAGAAGATTCAAAGAGAGTGAGATGCCAGCTCCTTTCATTCAGTCAGTAGCTTCAATCATTTCTGGACGTTTTTCAATGGCAAAAATCAATGAATATTGTAAATGCACAAACAGTAATTTCTCTGCATTGCAAGGTGCAATTCTGAAATTTTTTGCTTTTTCCTGCTCCTCTTAGCATGATAAAGAAGATTCAAAGAGAGTGAGATGCCAGCTCCTTTCATTCAGTCAGTAGCTTCAATCATTTCTGGTATATGAATAACATGATGTTTTTCAATGGCAAAAATCAATGAATATTGTAAATGCACAAACAGTAATTTCTCCGCATTGCAAGGTGCAATTCTGAAATTTTTTGCTTTTTCCTGCTCCTCAGCATGATAAAGAAGATTCAAAGAGAGTGAGATGCCAGCTCCTTTCATTCAGTCAGTAGCTTCAATCATTTCTGGACGTTTTTCAATGGCAAAAATCAATGAATATTAAAAATGCACAAACAGTAATTTCTCCGCATTGCAAGGTGCAATTCTGAATTTTTTTGCTTTTTCCTGCTCCTCTTAGCATGATAAAGAAGATTCAAAGAGAGTGAGATGCCAACTCCTTTCATTCAGTCAGTAGCTTCAATCATTTCTGGACGTTTATCAAATGGCAAAAATCAATGAATATTGTAAATGCACAAACAGTAATTTCTCCGCATTGCAAGGTGCAATTCTGAAATTTTTTGCTTTTTCCTGCTCCTCTTAGCATGATAAAGAAGATTCAAAGAGTGTGAGATGTCAGCTCCTTTCATTCAGTCAGTAGCTTCAAACATTTCTGGTATATGAATAACATGATGTTTTTCAATGGCAAAAATCAATGAATATTGTAAATGCACAAACAGTAATTTCTCCGCATTGCAAGGTGCAATTCTGAAATTTTTTGCTTTTTCCTGCTCCTCTTAGCATGATAAAGAAGATTCAAAGAGAGTGAGATGCCAGCTCTTTTCATTCAGTCAGTAGCTTCAATCATTTCTGGACGTTTTTCAATGGCAAAAAACAATGAATATTGTAAATGCACAAACAGTAATTTCTCCGCATTGCAAGGTGCAATTCTGAAATTTTTTGCTTTTTCCTGCTCCTCTTAGCATGATAAAGAAGATTCAAAGAGAGTGAGATGCCAGCTCCTTTCATTCAGTCAGTAGCTTCAATCATTTCTGGACGTTTTTCAATGGCAAAAATCAATGAATATTGTAAATGCACAGACAGTAATTTCTCCGCATTGCAAGGTGCAATTCTGAAATTTTTTGCTTTTTCCTGCTCCTCTTAGCATGATAAAGAAGATTCAAAGAGTGTGAGATGTCAGCTCCTTTCATTCAGTCAGTAGCTTCAAACATTTCTGGTATATGAATAACATGACGTTTTTCAATGGCAAAAATCAATGAATATTGTAAATGCACAAACAGTAATTTCTCCGCATTGCAAGGTGCAATTCTGAAATTTTTTGCTTTTTCCTGCTCCTCTTAGCATGATAAAGAAGATTCAAAGAGAGTGAGATGCCAGCTCCTTTCATTCAGTCAGTAGCTTCAATCATTTCTGGACGTTTTTCAATGGCAAAAATCAATGAAAATTGTAAATGCACAAACAGTAATTTCTCCGCATTGCAAGGTGCAATTCTGAAATTTTTTGCTTTTTCCTGCTCCTCTTAGCATGATAAAGAAGATTCAATGAGAGTGAGATGCCAGCTCCTTTCATTCAGTCAGTAGCTTCAAACATTTCTGGTATATGAATAACATGATGTTTTTCAATGGCAAAAATCAATGAATATTGTAAATGCACAAACAGTAATTTCTCCGCATTGCAAGGTGCAATTCTGAAATTTTTTTGCTTTTTCCTGCTCCTCTTAGCATGATAAAGAAGATTCAAAGAGAGTGAGATGCCAGCTCCTTTCATTCAGTCAGTAGCTTCAATCATTTCTGGACGTTTTTCAATGGCAAAAATCAATGAATATTGTAAATGCACAAACAGTAATTTCTCCGCATTGCAAGGTGCAATTCTGAAATTTTTTGCTTTTTCCTGCTCCTCTTAGCATGATAAAGAAGATTCAAAGAGAGTGAGATGCCAGCTCCTTTCATTCAGTCAGTAGCTTCAAACATTTCTCGTATATGAAAAACATGTTTTTCAATGGCAAAAATCAATGAATATTGTAAATGCACAAACAGTAATATCTCCACATTGCAAGGTGCAATTCTGAAATTTTTTGCTTTTTCCTGCTAATCCTAGCATGATAAAGAAGATTCAAAGAGAGTGAGATGCCAGCTCCTTTCATTCAGTCAGTAGCTTCAAACATTTCTGGTATATGAAAAACATGTTTTTCAATGGCAAAAATCAATGAATATTGTAAATGCACAAACAGTAATATCTCCACATTGCAAGGTGCAATTCTGAAATTTTTTGCTTTTTCCTGCTAATCCTAGCATGATAAAGAAGATTCAAAGAGAGTGAGATGCCAGCTCCTTTCATTCAGTCAGTAGCTTCAAACATTTCTGGACGTTTTTCAATGGCAAAAATCAATGAATATTGTAAATGCACAAACAGTAATATCTCCACATTGCAAGGTGCAATTCTGAAATTTTTTGCTTTTTCCTGTTAATCCTAGCATGATAAAGAAGATTCAAAGAGAGTGAGATGCCAGCTCCTTTCATTCAGTCAGTAGCTTCAAACATTTCTGGTATATGAAAAACATGTTTTTCAATGGCAAAAATCAATGAATATTGTAAATGCACAAACAGTAATATCTCCACATTGCAAGGTGCAATTCTGAAATTTTTTGCTTTTTCCTGCTAATCCTAGCATGATAAAGAAGATTCAAAGAGAGTGAGATGCCAGCTCCTTTCATTCAGTCAGTAGCTTCAAACATTTCTGGACGTTTTTCAATGGCAAAAATCAATGAATATTGTAAATGCACAAACAGTAATATCTCCACATTGCAAGGTGCAATTCTGAAATTTTTTGCTTTTTCCTGTTAATCCTAGCATGATAAAGAAGATTCAAAGAGAGTGAGATGCCAGCTCCTTTCATTCAGTCAGTAGCTTCAATCATTTCTGAACGTTTTTCAATGGCAAAAATCAATGAATATTGTAAATGCACAAACAGTAATTTCTCCGCATTGCAAGGTGCAATTCTGAAATTTTTTGCTTTTTCCTGCTCCTCTTAGCATGATAAAGAAGATTCAAAGAGAGTGAGATGCCAGCTCCTTTCATTCAGTCAGTAGCTTCAAACATTTCTGGTATATGAATAACATGATGTTTTTCAATGGCAAAAATCAATGAATATTGTAAATGCACAAACAGTAATTTCTCCGCATTGCAAGGTGCAATTCTGAAATTTTTTGCTTTTTCCTGCTCCTCTTAGCATGATAAAGAAGATTCAAAGAGAGTGAGATTCCAGCTCCTTTCATTCAGTCAGTAGCTTCAATCATTTCTGGACGTTTTTCAATGGCAAAAATCAATGAATATTGTAAATGCACAAACAGTAATTTCTCCGCATTGCAAGGTGCAATTCTGAAATTTTTTGCTTTTTCCTGCTCCGCTTAGCATGATAAAGAAGATTCAAAGAGAGTGAGATGCCAGCTCCTTTCATTCAGTCAGTAGCTTCAATCATTTCTGGACGTTTTTCAATGGCAAAAATCAATGAATATTGTAAATGCACAAACATTAATTTCTCCGCATTGCAAGGTGCAATTCTGAAATTTTTTGCTTTTTCCTGCTCCTCTTAGCATGATAAAGAAGATTCAAAGAGAGTGAGATGCCAGCTCCTTTCATTCAGTCAGTAGCTTCAAACATTTCTGGTATATGAATAACATGATGTTTTTCAATGGCAAAAATCAATGAATATTGTAAATGCACAAACAGTAATTTCTCCGCATTGCAAGGTGCAATTCTGAAATTTTTTGCTTTTTCCTGCTCCTCTTAGCATGATAAAGAAGATTCAAAGAGAGTGAGATGCCAGCTCCTTTCATTCAGTCAGTAGCTTCAATCATTTCTGGACGTTTTTCAATGGCAAAAATCAATGAATATTGTAAATGCACAAACAGTAATTTCTCCGCATTGCAAGGTGCAATTCTGAAATTTTTTGCTTTTTCCTGCTCCTCTTAGCATGATAAAGAAGATTCAAAGAGAGTGAGATGCCAGCTCCTTTCATTCAGTCAGTAGCTTCAATCATTTCTGGTATATGAATAACATGATGTTTTTCAATGGCAAAAATCAATGAATATTGTAAATGCACAAACAGTAATTTCTCCGCATTGCAAGGTGCAATTCTGAAATTTTTTGCTTTTTCCTGCTCCTCTTAGCATGATAAAGAAGATTCAAAGAGAGTGAGATGCCAGCTCCTTTCATTCAGTCAGTAGCTTCAATCATTTCTGGACGTTTTTCAATGGCAAAAATCAATGAATATTAAAAATGCACAAACAGTAATTTCTCCGCATTGCAAGGTGCAATTCTGAATTTTTTTGCTTTTTCCTGCTCCTCTTAGCATGATAAAGAAGATTCAAAGAGAGTGAGATGCCAACTCCTTTCATTCAGTCAGTAGCTTCAATCATTTCTGGACGTTTATCAAATGGCAAAAATCAATGAATATTGTAAATGCACAAACAGTAATTTCTCCGCATTGCAAGGTGCAATTCTGAAATTTTTTGCTTTTTCCTGCTCCTCTTAGCATGATAAAGAAGATTCAAAGAGAGTGAGATGCCAGCTCCTTTCATTCAGTCAGTAGCTTCAAACATTTCTGGTATATGAATAACATGATGTTTTTCAATGGCAAAAATCAATGAATATTGTAAATGCACAAACAGTAATTTCTCCGCATTGCAAGGTGCAATTCTGAAATTTTTTGCTTTTTCCTGCTCTTCTTAGCATGATAAAGAAGATTCAAAGAGAGTGAGATGCCAGCTCTTTTCATTCAGTCAGTAGCTTCAATCATTTCTGGACGTTTTTCAATGGCAAAAATCAATGAATATTGTAAATGCACAAACAGTAATTTCTCCGCATTGCAAGGTGCAATTTTGAAATTTTTTGCTTTTTCCTGCTCCTCTTAGCATGATAAAGAAGATTCAAAGAGAGTGAGATGCCAGCTCCTTTCATTCAGTCAGTAGCTTCAATCATTTCTGGACGTTTTTCAATGGCAAAAATCAATGAATATTGTAAATGCACAAACAGTAATTTCTCCGCATTGCAAGGTGCAATTCTGAAATTTTTTGCTTTTTCCTGTTAATCCTAGCATGATAAAGAAGATTCAAAGAGAGTGAGATGCCAGCTCCTTTCATTCAGTCAGTAGCTTCAAACATTTCTGGTATATGAAAAACATGTTTTTCAATGGCAAAAATCAATGAATATTGTAAATGCACAAACAGTAATATCTCCACATTGCAAGGTGCAATTCTGAAATTTTTTGCTTTTTCCTGCTAATCCTAGCATGATAAAGAAGATTCAAAGAGAGTGAGATGCCAGCTCCTTTCATTCAGTCAGTAGCTTCAAACATTTCTGGTATATGAAAAACATGTTTTTCAATGGCAAAAATCAATGAATATTGTAAATGCACAAACAGTAATATCTCCACATTGGAAGGTGCAATTCTGAAATTTTTTGCTTTTTCCTGCTAATCCTAGCATGATAAAGAAGATTCAAAGAGAGTGAGATGCCAGCTCCTTTCATTCAGTCAGTAGCTTCAAACATTTCTGGTATATGAATAAAATGATGTTTTTCAATGGCAAAAATCAATGAATATTGTAAATGCACAAACAGTAATATCTCCACATTGCAAGGTGCAATTCTGAAATTTTTTGCTTTTTCCTGCTAATCCTAGCATGATAAAGAAGATTCAAAGAGAGTGAGATTCCAGCTCCTTTCATTCAGTCAGTAGCTTCAAACATTTCTGGATGTTTTTCAATGGCAAAAATCAATGAATATTGTAAATGCACAAACAGTAATATCTCCACATTGCAAGGTGCAATTCTGAAATTTTTTGCTTTTTCCTGCTAATCCTAGCATGATAAAGAAGATTCAAAGAGAGTGAGATGCCAGCTCCTTTCATTCAGTCAGTAGCTTCAAACATTTCTGGTATATGAAAAACATGTTTTTCAATGGCAAAAATCAATGAATATTGTAAATGCACAAACAGTAATATCTCCACATTGCAAGGTGCAATTCTGAAATGTTTTGCTTTTTCCTGCTAATCCTAGCATGATAAAGAAGATTCAAAGAGAGTGAGATGCCAGCTCCTTTCATTCAGTCAGTAGCTTCAAACATTTCTGGACGTTTTTCAATGGCAAAAATCAATGAATATTGTAAATGCACAAACAGTAATATCTCCACATTGCAAGGTGCAATTCTGAAATTTTTTGCTTTTTCCTGTTAATCCTAGCATGATAAAGAAGATTCAAAGAGAGTGAGATGCCAGCTCCTTTCATTCAGTCAGTAGCTTCAATCATTTCTGAACGTTTTTCAATGGCAAAAATCAATGAATATTGTAACTGCACAAACAGTAATTTCTCCGCATTGCAAGGTGCAATTCTGAAATTTTTTGCTTTTTCCTGCTCCTCTTAGCATGATAAAGAAGATTCAAAGAGAGTGAGATGCCAGCTCCTTTCATTCAGTCAGTAGCTTCAAACATTTCTGGTATATGAATAACATGATGTTTTTCAATGACAAAAATCAATGAATATTGTAAATGCACAAACAGTAATTTCTCCGCATTGCAAGGTGCAATTCTGAAATTTTTTGCTTTTTCCTGCTCCTCTTAGCATGATAAAGAAGATTCAAAGAGAGTGAGATTCCAGCTCCTTTCATTCAGTCAGTAGCTTCAATCATTTCTGGACGTTTTTCAATGGCAAAAATCAATGAATATTGTAAATGCACAAACAGTAATTTCTCCGCATTGCAAGGTGCAATTCTGAAATTTTTTGCTTTTTCCTGCTCCGCTTAGCATGATAAAGAAGATTCAAAGAGAGTGAGATGCCAGCTCCTTTCATTCAGTCAGTAGCTTCAATCATTTCTGGACGTTTTTCAATGGCAAAAATCAATGAATATTGTAAATGCACAAACATTAATTTCTCCGCATTGCAAGGTGCAATTCTGAAATTTTTTGCTTTTTCCTGCTCCTCTTAGCATGATAAAGAAGATTCAAAGAGAGTGAGATGCCAGCTCCTTTCATTCAGTCAGTAGCTTCAAACATTTCTGGTATATGAATAACATGATGTTTTTCAATGGCAAAAATCAATGAATATTGTAAATGCACAAACAGTAATTTCTCCGCATTGCAAGGTGCAATTCTGAAATTTTTTGCTTTTTCCTGCTCCTCTTAGCATGATAAAGAAGATTCAAAGAGAGTGAGATGCCAGCTCCTTTCATTCAGTCAGTAGCTTCAATCATTTCTGGACGTTTTTCAATGGCAAAAATCAATGAATATTGTAAATGCACAAACAGTAATTTCTCTGCATTGCAAGGTGCAATTCTGAAATTTTTTGCTTTTTCCTGCTCCTCTTAGCATGATAAAGAAGATTCAAAGAGAGTGAGATGCCAGCTCCTTTCATTCAGTCAGTAGCTTCAATCATTTCTGGTATATGAATAACATGATGTTTTTCAATGGCAAAAATCAATGAATATTGTAAATGCACAAACAGTAATTTCTCCGCATTGCAAGGTGCAATTCTGAAATTTTTTGCTTTTTCCTGCTCCTCAGCATGATAAAGAAGATTCAAAGAGAGTGAGATGCCAGCTCCTTTCATTCAGTCAGTAGCTTCAATCATTTCTGGACGTTTTTCAATGGCAAAAATCAATGAATATTAAAAATGCACAAACAGTAATTTCTCCGCATTGCAAGGTGCAATTCTGAATTTTTTTGCTTTTTCCTGCTCCTCTTAGCATGATAAAGAAGATTCAAAGAGAGTGAGATGCCAACTCCTTTCATTCAGTCAGTAGCTTCAATCATTTCTGGACGTTTATCAAATGGCAAAAATCAATGAATATTGTAAATGCACAAACAGTAATTTCTCCGCATTGCAAGGTGCAATTCTGAAATTTTTTGCTTTTTCCTGCTCCTCTTAGCATGATAAAGAAGATTCAAAGAGTGTGAGATGTCAGCTCCTTTCATTCAGTCAGTAGCTTCAAACATTTCTGGTATATGAATAACATGATGTTTTTCAATGGCAAAAATCAATGAATATTGTAAATGCACAAACAGTAATTTCTCCGCATTGCAAGGTGCAATTCTGAAATTTTTTGCTTTTTCCTGCTCCTCTTAGCATGATAAAGAAGATTCAAAGAGAGTGAGATGCCAGCTCTTTTCATTCAGTCAGTAGCTTCAATCATTTCTGGACGTTTTTCAATGGCAAAAAACAATGAATATTGTAAATGCACAAACAGTAATTTCTCCGCATTGCAAGGTGCAATTCTGAAATTTTTTGCTTTTTCCTGCTCCTCTTAGCATGATAAAGAAGATTCAAAGAGAGTGAGATGCCAGCTCCTTTCATTCAGTCAGTAGCTTCAATCATTTCTGGACGTTTTTCAATGGCAAAAATCAATGAATATTGTAAATGCACAGACAGTAATTTCTCCGCATTGCAAGGTGCAATTCTGAAATTTTTTGCTTTTTCCTGCTCCTCTTAGCATGATAAAGAAGATTCAAAGAGTGTGAGATGTCAGCTCCTTTCATTCAGTCAGTAGCTTCAAACATTTCTGGTATATGAATAACATGACGTTTTTCAATGGCAAAAATCAATGAATATTGTAAATGCACAAACAGTAATTTCTCCGCATTGCAAGGTGCAATTCTGAAATTTTTTGCTTTTTCCTGCTCCTCTTAGCATGATAAAGAAGATTCAAAGAGAGTGAGATGCCAGCTCCTTTCATTCAGTCAGTAGCTTCAATCATTTCTGGACGTTTTTCAATGGCAAAAATCAATGAAAATTGTAAATGCACAAACAGTAATTTCTCCGCATTGCAAGGTGCAATTCTGAAATTTTTTGCTTTTTCCTGCTCCTCTTAGCATGATAAAGAAGATTCAATGAGAGTGAGATGCCAGCTCCTTTCATTCAGTCAGTAGCTTCAAACATTTCTGGTATATGAATAACATGATGTTTTTCAATGGCAAAAATCAATGAATATTGTAAATGCACAAACAGTAATTTCTCCGCATTGCAAGGTGCAATTCTGAAATTTTTTGCTTTTTCCTGCTCCTCTTAGCATGATAAAGAAGATTCAAAGAGAGTGAGATGCCAGCTCCTTTCATTCAGTCAGTAGCTTCAATCATTTCTGGACGTTTTTCAATGGCAAAAATCAATGAATATTGTAAATGCACAAACAGTAATTTCTCCGCATTGCAAGGTGCAATTCTGAAATTTTTTGCTTTTTCCTGCTCCTCTTAGCATGATAAAGAAGATTCAAAGAGAGTGAGATGCCAGCTCCTTTCATTCAGTCAGTAGCTTCAAACATTTCTCGTATATGAAAAACATGTTTTTCAATGGCAAAAATAAATGAATATTGTAAATGCACAAACAGTAATATCTCCACATTGCAAGGTGCAATTCTGAAATTTTTTGCTTTTTCCTGCTAATCCTAGCATGATAAAGAAGATTCAAAGAGAGTGAGATGCCAGCTCCTTTCATTCAGTCAGTAGCTTCAAACATTTCTGGTATATGAAAAACATGTTTTTCAATGGCAAAAATCAATGAATATTGTAAATGCACAAACAGTAATATCTCCACATTGCAAGGTGCAATTCTGAAATTTTTTGCTTTTTCCTGCTAATCCTAGCATGATAAAGAAGATTCAAAGAGAGTGAGATGCCAGCTCCTTTCATTCAGTCAGTAGCTTCAAACATTTCTGGACGTTTTTCAATGGCAAAAATCAATGAATATTGTAAATGCACAAACAGTAATATTTCCACATTGCAAGGTGCAATTCTGAAATTTTTTGCTTTTTCCTGTTAATCCTAGCATGATAAAGAAGATTCAAAGAGAGTGAGATGCCAGCTCCTTTCATTCAGTCAGTAGCTTCAAACATTTCTGGTATATGAAAAACATGTTTTTCAATGGCAAAAATCAATGAATATTGTAAATGCACAAACAGTAATATCTCCACATTGCAAGGTGCAATTCTGAAATTTTTTGCTTTTTCCTGCTAATCCTAGCATGATAAAGAAGATTCAAAGAGAGTGAGATGCCAGCTCCTTTCATTCAGTCAGTAGCTTCAAACATTTCTGGTATATGAAAAACATGTTTTTCAATGGCAAAAATCAATGAATATTGTAAATGCACAAACAGTAATATCTCCACATTGGAAGGTGCAATTCTGAAATTTTTTGCTTTTTCCTGCTAATCCTAGCATGATAAAGAAGATTCAAAGAGAGTGAGATGCCAGCTCCTTTCATTCAGTCAGTAGCTTCAAACATTTCTGGTATATGAATAACATGATGTTTTTCAATGGCAAAAATCAATGAATATTGTAAATGCACAAACAGTCATTTCTCCGCATTGCAAGGTGCAATTCTGAAATTTTTTGCTTTTTCCTGCTCCTCTTAGCATGATAAAGAAGATTCAAAGAGAGTGAGATGCCAGCTCCTTTCATTCAGTCAGTAGCTTCAATCATTTCTGGACGTTTTTCAATGGCAAAAATCAATGAATATTGTAAATGCACAAACAGTAATTTCTCCGCATTGCAAGGTGCAATTCTGAAATTTTTTGCTTTTTCCTGCTCCTCTTAGCATGATAAAGAAGATTCAAAGAGAGTGAGATGCCAGCTCCTTTCATTCAGTCAGTAGCTTCAAACATTTCTCGTATATGAAAAACATGTTTTTCAATGGCAAAAATAAATGAATATTGTAAATGCACAAACAGTAATATCTCCACATTGCAAGGTGCAATTCTGAAATTTTTTGCTTTTTCCTGCTAATCCTAGCATGATAAAGAAGATTCAAAGAGAGTGAGATGCCAGCTCCTTTCATTCAGTCAGTAGCTTCAAACATTTCTGGTATATGAAAAACATGTTTTTCAATGGCAAAAATCAATGAATATTGTAAATGCACAAACAGTAATATCTCCACATTGCAAGGTGCAATTCTGAAATTTTTTGCTTTTTCCTGCTAATCCTAGCATGATAAAGAAGATTCAAAGAGAGTGAGATGCCAGCTCCTTTCATTCAGTCAGTAGCTTCAAACATTTCTGGACGTTTTTCAATGGCAAAAATCAATGAATATTGTAAATGCACAAACAGTAATATTTCCACATTGCAAGGTGCAATTCTGAAATTTTTTGCTTTTTCCTGTTAATCCTAGCATGATAAAGAAGATTCAAAGAGAGTGAGATGCCAGCTCCTTTCATTCAGTCAGTAGCTTCAAACATTTCTGGTATATGAAAAACATGTTTTTCAATGGCAAAAATCAATGAATATTGTAAATGCACAAACAGTAATATCTCCACATTGCAAGGTGCAATTCTGAAATTTTTTGCTTTTTCCTGCTAATCCTAGCATGATAAAGAAGATTCAAAGAGAGTGAGATGCCAGCTCCTTTCATTCAGTCAGTAGCTTCAAACATTTCTGGTATATGAAAAACATGTTTTTCAATGGCAAAAATCAATGAATATTGTAAATGCACAAACAGTAATATCTCCACATTGGAAGGTGCAATTCTGAAATTTTTTGCTTTTTCCTGCTAATCCTAGCATGATAAAGAAGATTCAAAGAGAGTGAGATGCCAGCTCCTTTCATTCAGTCAGTAGCTTCAAACATTTCTGGTATATGAATAACATGATGTTTTTCAATGGCAAAAATCAATGAATATTGTAAATGCACAAACAGTCATTTCTCCGCATTGCAAGGTGCAATTCTGAAATTTTTTGCTTTTTCCTGCTCCTCTTAGCATGATAAAGAAGATTCAAAGAGAGTGAGATGCCAGCTCCTTTCATTCAGTCAGTAGCTTCAATCATTTCTGGACGTTTTTCAATGGCAAAAATCAATGAATATTGTAAATGCACAAACAGTAATTTCTCCGCATTGCAAGGTGCAATTCTGAAATTTTTTGCTTTTTCCTGCTCCTCTTAGCATGATAAAGAAGATTCAAAGAGAGTGAGATGCCAGCTCCTTTCATTCAGTCAGTAGCTTCAATCATTTCTGGTATATGAATAACATGATGTTTTTCAATGGCAAAAATCAATGAATATTGTAAATGCACAAACAGTAATTTCTCCGCATTGCAAGGTGCAATTCTGAAATTTTTTGCTTTTTCCTGCTCCTCTTAGCATGATAAAGAAGATTCAAAGAGAGTGAGATGCCAGCTCCTTTCATTCAGTCAGTAGCTTCAATCATTTCTGGACGTTTTTCAATGGCAAAAATCAATGAATATTAAAAATGCACAAACAGTAATTTCTCCGCATTGCAAGGTGCAATTCTGAATTTTTTTGCTTTTTCCTGCTCCTCTTAGCATGATAAAGAAGATTCAAAGAGAGTGAGATGCCAACTCCTTTCATTCAGTCAGTAGCTTCAATCATTTCTGGACGTTTATCAAATGGCAAAAATCAATGAATATTGTAAATGCACAAACAGTAATTTCTCCGCATTGCAAGGTGCAATTCTGAAATTTTTTGCTTTTTCCTGCTCCTCTTAGCATGATAAAGAAGATTCAAAGAGAGTGAGATGCCAGCTCCTTTCATTCAGTCAGTAGCTTCAAACATTTCTGGTATATGAATAACATGATGTTTTTCAATGGCAAAAATCAATGAATATTGTAAATGCACAAACAGTAATTTCTCCGCATTGCAAGGTGCAATTCTGAAATTTTTTGCTTTTTCCTGCTCCTCTTAGCATGATAAAGAAGATTCAAAGAGAGTGAGATGCCAGCTCTTTTCATTCAGTCAGTAGCTTCAATCATTTCTGGACGTTTTTCAATGGCAAAAATCAATGAATATTGTAAATGCACAAACAGTAATTTCTCCGCATTGCAAGGTGCAATTCTGAAATTTTTTGCTTTTTCCTGCTCCTCTTAGCATGATAAAGAAGATTCAAAGAGAGTGAGATGCCAGCTCCTTTCATTCAGTCAGTAGCTTCAATCATTTCTGGACGTTTTTCAATGGCAAAAATCAATGAATATTGTAAATGCACAGACAGTAATTTCTCCGCATTGCAAGGTGCAATTCTGAAATTTTTTGCTTTTTCCTGCTCCTCTTAGCATGATAAAGAAGATTCAAAGAGTGTGAGATGTCAGCTCCTTTCATTCAGTCAGTAGCTTCAAACATTTCTGGTATATGAATAACATGACGTTTTTCAATGGCAAAAATCAATGAATATTGTAAATGCACAAACAGTAATTTCTCCGCATTGCAAGGTGCAATTCTGAAATTTTTTGCTTTTTCCTGCTCCTCTTAGCATGATAAAGAAGATTCAAAGAGAGTGAGATGCCAGCTCCTTTCATTCAGTCAGTAGCTTCAATCATTTCTGGACGTTTTTCAATGGCAAAAATCAATGAAAATTGTAAATGCACAAACAGTAATTTCTCCGCATTGCAAGGTGCAATTCTGAAATTTTTTGCTTTTTCCTGCTCCTCTTAGCATGATAAAGAAGATTCAAAGAGAGTGAGATGCCAGCTCCTTTCATTCAGTCAGTAGCTTCAAACATTTCTGGTATATGAATAACATGATGTTTTTCAATGGCAAAAATCAATGAATATTGTAAATGCACAAACAGTAATTTCTCCGCATTGCAAGGTGCAATTCTGAAATTTTTTGCTTTTTCCTGCTCCTCTTAGCATGATAAAGAAGATTCAAAGAGAGTGAGATGCCAGCTCTTTTCATTCAGTCAGTAGCTTCAATCATTTCTGGACGTTTTTCAATGGCAAAAATCAATGAATATTGTAAATGCACAAACAGTAATTTCTCCGCATTGCAAGGTGCAATTCTGAAATTTTTTGCTTTTTCCTGCTCCTCTTAGCATGATAAAGAAGATTCAAAGAGAGTGAGATGCCAGCTCCTTTCATTCAGTCAGTAGCTTCAATCATTTCTGGACGTTTTTCAATGGCAAAAATCAATGAATATTGTAAATGCACAGACAGTAATTTCTCCGCATTGCAAGGTGCAATTCTGAAATTTTTTGCTTTTTCCTGCTCCTCTTAGCATGATAAAGAAGATTCAAAGAGTGTGAGATGTCAGCTCCTTTCATTCAGTCAGTAGCTTCAAACATTTCTGGTATATGAATAACATGACGTTTTTCAATGGCAAAAATCAATGAATATTGTAAATGCACAAACAGTAATTTCTCCGCATTGCAAGGTGCAATTCTGAAATTTTTTGCTTTTTCCTGCTCCTCTTAGCATGATAAAGAAGATTCAAAGAGAGTGAGATGCCAGCTCCTTTCATTCAGTCAGTAGCTTCAATCATTTCTGGACGTTTTTCAATGGCAAAAATCAATGAAAATTGTAAATGCACAAACAGTAATTTCTCCGCATTGCAAGGTGCAATTCTGAAATTTTTTGCTTTTTCCTGCTCCTCTTAGCATGATAAAGAAGATTCAATGAGAGTGAGATGCCAGCTCCTTTCATTCAGTCAGTAGCTTCAAACATTTCTGGTATATGAATAACATGATGTTTTTCAATGGCAAAAATCAATGAATATTGTAAATGCACAAACAGTAATTTCTCCGCATTGCAAGGTGCAATTCTGAAATTTTTTGCTTTTTCCTGCTCCTCTTAGCATGATAAAGAAGATTCAAAGAGAGTGAGATGCCAGCTCCTTTCATTCAGTCAGTAGCTTCAATCATTTCTGGACGTTTTTCAATGGCAAAAATCAATGAATATTGTAAATGCACAAACAGTAATTTCTCCGCATTGCAAGGTGCAATTCTGAAATTTTTTGCTTTTTCCTGCTCCTCTTAGCATGATAAAGAAGATTCAAAGAGAGTGAGATGCCAGCTCCTTTCATTCAGTCAGTAGCTTCAAACATTTCTCGTATATGAAAAACATGTTTTTCAATGGCAAAAATCAATGAATATTGTAAATGCACAAACAGTAATATCTCCACATTGCAAGGTGCAATTCTGAAATTTTTTGCTTTTTCCTGCTAATCCTAGCATGATAAAGAAGATTCAAAGAGAGTGAGATGCCAACTCCTTTCATTCAGTCAGTAGCTTCAAACATTTCTGGTATATGAAAAACATGTTTTTCAATGGCAAAAATCAATGAATATTGTAAATGCACAAACAGTAATATCTCCACATTGCAAGGTGCAATTCTGAAATTTTTTGCTTTTTCCTCCTAATCCTAGCATGATAAAGAAGATTCAAAGAGAGTGAGATGCCAGCTCCTTTCATTCAGTCAGTAGCTTCAAACATTTCTGGACGTTTTTCAATGGCAAAAATCAATGAATATTGTAAATGCACAAACAGTAATATCTCCACATTGCAAGGTGCAATTCTGAAATTTTTTGCTTTTTCCTGTTAATCCTAGCATGATAAAGAAGATTCAAAGAGAGTGAGATGCCAGCTCCTTTCATTCAGTCAGTAGCTTCAAACATTTCTGGTATATGAAAAACATGTTTTTCAATGGCAAAAATCAATGAATATTGTAAATGCACAAACAGTAATATCTCCACATTGCAAGGTGCAATTCTGAAATTTTTTGCTTTTTCCTGCTAATCCTAGCATGATAAAGAAGATTCAAAGAGAGTGAGATGCCAGCTCCTTTCATTCAGTCAGTAGCTTCAAACATTTCTGGTATATGAAAAACATGTTTTTCAATGGCAAAAATCAATGAATATTGTAAATGCACAAACAGTAATATCTCCACATTGGAAGGTGCAATTCTGAAATTTTTTGCTTTTTCCTGCTAATCCTAGCATGATAAAGAAGATTCAAAGAGAGTGAGATGCCAGCTCCTTTCATTGTCAGTAGCTTCAAACATTTCTGGTATATGAATAACATGATGTTTTTCAATGGCAAAAATCAATGAATATTGTAAATGCACAAACAGTAATATCTCCACATTGCAAGGTGCAATTCTGAAATTTTTTGCTTTTTCCTGCTAATCCTAGCATGATAAAGAAGATTCAAAGAGAGTGAGATGCCAGCTCCTTTCATTCAGTCAGTAGCTTCAAACATTTCTGGACGTTTTTCAATGGCAAAAATCAATGAATATTGTAAATGCACAAACAGTAATATCTCCACATTGCAAGGTGCAATTCTGAAATTTTTTGCTTTTTCCTGCTAATCCTAGCATGATAAAGAAGATTCAAAGAGAGTGAGATGCCAGCTCCTTTCATTCAGTCAGTAGCTTCAAACATTTCTGGTATATGAAAAACATGTTTTTCAATGGCAAAAATCAATGAATATTGTAAATGCACAAACAGTAATATCTCCACATTGCAAGGTGCAATTCTGAAATTTTTTGCTTTTTCCTGCTAATCCTAGCATGATAAAGAAGATTCAAAGAGAGTGAGATGCCAGCTCCTTTCATTCAGTCAGTAGCTTCAAACATTTCTGGTATATGAAAAACATGTTTTTCAATGGCAAAAATCAATGAATATTGTAAATGCACAAACAGTAATATCTCCACATTGCAAGGTGCAATTCTGAAATGTTTTGCTTTTTCCTGCTAATCCTAGCATGATAAAGAAGATTCAAAGAGAGTGAGATGCCAGCTCCTTTCATTCAGTCAGTAGCTTCAAACATTTCTGGACGTTTTTCAATGGCAAAAATCAATGAATATTGTAAATGCACAAACAGTAATATCTCGACATTGCAAGGTGCAATTCTGAAATTTTTTGCTTTTTCCTGTTAATCCTAGCATGATAAAGAAGATTCAAAGAGAGTGAGATGCCAGCTCCTTTCATTCAGTCAGTAGCTTCAAACATTTCTGGTATATGAAAAACATGTTTTTCAATGACAAAAATCAATGAATATTGTAAATGCACAAACAGTAATATCTCCACATTGCAAGGTGGAATTCTGAAATTTTTTGCTTTTTCCTGCTAATCCTAGCATGATAAAGAAGATTCAAAGAGAGTGAGATGCCAGCTCCTTTCATTCAGTCAGTAGCTTCAAACATTTCTGGACGTTTTTCAATGGCAAAAATCAATGAATATTGTAAATGCACAAACAGTAATATCTCCACATTGCAAGGTGCAATTCTGAAATTTTTTGCTTTTTCCTGCTAATCCTAGCATGATAAAGAAGATTCAAAGAGAGTGAGATGCCAGCTCCTTTCATTCAGTCAGTAGCTTCAAACATTTCTGGACGTTTTTCAATGGCAAAAATCAATGAATATTGTAAATGCACAAACAGTAATATCTCCACATTGCAAGGCGCAATTCTGAAATTTTTTGCTTTTTCCTGCTAATCCTAGCATGATAAAGAAGATTCAAAGAGAGTGAGATGCCAGCTCCTTTCATTCAGTCAGTAGCTTCAAACATTTCTGGACGTTTTTCAATGCTAAAAATCAATGAATATTGTAAATGCACAAACAGTAATATCTCCACATTGCAAGGTGCAATTCTGAAATTTTTTGCTTTTTCCTGCTAATCCTAGCATAATAAAGAAGATTCAAAGAGCGTGAGATGCCAGCTCCTTTCATTCAGTCAGTAGCTTAAAACATTTCTGGTATATGAAAAACATGTTTTTCAATGGCAAAAATCAATGAATATTGTAAATGCACAAACAGTAATATCTCCACATTGCAAGGTGCAATTCTGAAATTTTTTGCTTTTTCCTGCTAATCCTAGCATGATAAAGAAGATTCAAAGAGAGTGAGATGCCAGCTCCTTTCATTCAGTCAGTAGCTTCAAACATTTCTGGTATATGAAAAACATGTTTTTCAATGGCAAAAATCAATGAATATTGTAAATGCACAAACAGTAATATCTCCACATTGCAAGGTGCAATTCTGAAATTTTTTGCTTTTTCCTGCTAATCCTAGCATGATAAAGAAGATTCAAAGAGAGTGAGATGCCAGCTCCTTTCATTCAGTCAGTAGCTTCAAACATTTCTGGTATATGAAAAACATGTTTTTCAATGGCAAAAATCAATGAATATTGTAAATGCACAAACAGTAATATCTCCACATTGCAAGGTGCAATTCTGAAATTTTTTGCTTTTTCCTGCTAATCCTAGCATGATAAAGAAGATTCAAAGAGAGTGAGATGCCAGCTCCTTTCATTCAGTCAGTAGCTTCAAACATTACTGGTATATGAATAACATGATGTTTTTCAATGGCAAAAATCAATGAATATTGTAAATGCACAAACAGTAATTTCTCCGCATTGCAAGGTGCAATTCTGAAATTTTTTGCTTTTTCCTGCTACTCTTAGCATGATAAAAAAGATTCAAAGAGAGTGAGATGCCAGCTCTTTTCATTCAGTCAGTAGCTTCAAACATTTCTGGTATATGAATAACATGTTTTTCAATGGCAAAAATCAATGAATATTGTAAATGCACAAACAGTAATTTCTCCGCATTGCAAGGTGCAATTCTGAAATTTTTTGCTTTTTCCTGCTCCTCTTAGCATGATAAAGAAGATTCAAAGAGAGTGAGATGCCAGCTCCTTTCATTCAGTCAGTAGCTTCAAACATTTCTGGACGTTTTTCAATGGCAAAAATCAATGAATATTGTAAATGCACAAACAGTAATATCTCCACATTGCAAGGTGCAATTCTGAAATTTTTTGCTTTTTCCTGCTAATCCTAGCATGATAAAGAAGATTCAAAGAGAGTGAGATGCCAGCTCCTTTCATTCAGTCAGTAGCTTCAAACATTTCTGGACGTTTTTCAATGGCAAAAATCAATGAATATTGTAAATGCACAAACAGTAATATCTCCACATTGCAAGGTGCAATTCTGAAATTTTTTGCTTTTTCCTGCTAATCCTAGCATGATAAAGAAGATTCAAAGAGAGTGAGATGCCAGCTCCTTTCATTCAGTCAGTAGCTTCAAACATTTCTGGACGTTTTTCAATGCTAAAAATCAATGAATATTGTAAATGCACAAACAGTAATATCTCCACATTGCAAGGTGCAATTCTGAAATTTTTTGCTTTTTCCTGCTAATCCTAGCATAATAAAGAAGATTCAAAGAGCGTGAGATGCCAGCTCCTTTCATTCAGTCAGTAGCTTAAAACATTTCTGGTATATGAAAAACATGTTTTTCAATGGCAAAAATCAATGAATATTGTAAATGCACAAACAGTAATATCTCCACATTGCAAGGTGCAATTCTGAAATTTTTTGCTTTTTCCTGCTAATCCTAGCATGATAAAGAAGATTCAAAGAGAGTGAGATGCCAGCTCCTTTCATTCAGTCAGTAGCTTCAAACATTTCTGGTATATGAAAAACATGTTTTTCAATGGCAAAAATCAATGAATATTGTAAATGCACAAACAGTAATATCTCCACATTGCAAGGTGCAATTCTGAAATTTTTTGCTTTTTCCTGCTAATCCTAGCATGATAAAGAAGATTCAAAGAGAGTGAGATGCCAGCTCCTTTCATTCAGTCAGTAGCTTCAAACATTTCTGGTATATGAAAAACATGTTTTTCAATGGCAAAAATCAATGAATATTGTAAATGCACAAACAGTAATATCTCCACATTGCAAGGTGCAATTCTGAAATTTTTTGCTTTTTCCTGCTAATCCTAGCATGATAAAGAAGATTCAAAGAGAGTGAGATGCCACCTCCTTTCATTCAGTCAGTAGCTTCAAACATTACTGGTATATGAATAACATGATGTTTTTCAATGGCAAAAATCAATGAATATTGTAAATGCACAAACAGTAATTTCTCCGCATTGCAAGGTGCAATTCTGAAATTTTTTGCTTTTTCCTGCTCCTCTTAGCATGATAAAAAAGATTCAAAGAGAGTGAGATGCCAGCTCTTTTCATTCAGTCAGTAGCTTCAAACATTTCTGGTATATGAATAACATGTTTTTCAATGGCAAAAATCAATGAATATTGTAAATGCACAAACAGTAATTTCTCCGCATTGCAAGGTGCAATTCTGAAATTTTTTGCTTTTTCCTGCTCCTCTTAGCATGATAAAGAAGATTCAAAGAGAGTGAGATGCCATCTCCTTTCATTCAGTCAGTAGCTTCAAACATTTCTGGTATATGAATAACATGATGTTTTTCAATGGCAAAAATCAATGAATATTGTAAATGCACAAACAGTAATTTCTCCGCATTGCAAGGTGCAATTCTGAAATTTTTTGCTTTTTCCTGCTCCTCTTAGCATGATAAAGAAGATTCAAAGAGAGTGAGATGCCAGCTCCTTTCATTCAGTCAGTAGCTTCAATCATTTCTGGACGTTTTTCAATGGCAAAAATCAATGAATATTGTAAATGCACAAACAGTAATTTCTCCACATTGCAAGGTGCACTTCTGAAATTTTTTGCTTTTTCCTGCTCCTCTTAGCATGATAAAGAAGATTCAAAGAGAGTGAGATGCCAGCTCCTTTCATTCAGTCAGTAGCTTCAAACATTTCTGGACGTTTTTCAATGGCAAAAATCAATGAATATTGTAAATGCACAAACAGTAATTTCTCCGCATTGCAAGGTGCAATTCTGAAATTTTTTGCTTTTTTCTGCTCCTCTTAGCATGATAAAGAAGATTCAATGTGAGTGAGATGCCAGCTCCTTTCATTCAGTCAGTAGCTTCAATCATTTCTGGACGTTTTTCAATGGCAAAAATCAATGAATATTGTAAATGCACAAACAGTAATTTCTCCGCATTGCAAGGTGCAATTCTGAAATTTTTTGCTTTTTCCTGCTCCTCTTAGCATGATAAAGAAGATTCAAAGAGAGAGAGATGCCAGCTCCTTTCATTCAGTCAGTAGCTTCAAACATTTCTGGTATATGAATAACATGATGTTTTTCAATGGCAAAAATCAATGAATATTGTAAATGCACAAACAGTAATTTCTCCGCATTGCAAGGTGCAATTCTGAAATTTTTTGCTTTTTCCTGCTCCTCTTAGCATGATAAAGAAGATTCAAAGAGAGTGAGATGCCAGCTCCATTCATTCAGTCAGTAGCTTCAATCATTTCTGGTATATGAATAACATGATGTTTTTCAATGGCAAAAATCAATGAATATTGTAAATGCACAAACAGTAATTTCTCCGCATTGCAAGGTGCAATTCTGAAATTTTTTGCTTTTTCCTGCTCCTCTTAGCATGATAAAGAAGATTCAAAGAGAGTGAGATGCCAGCTCCTTTCATTCAGTCAGTAGCTTCAATCATTTCTGGTATATGAATAACATGATGTTTTTCAATGGCAAAAATCAATGAATATTGTAAATGCACAAACAGTAATTTCTCCGCATTGCAAGGTGCAATTCTGAAATGTTTTGCTTTTTCCTGCTCCTCTTAGCATGATAAAGAAGATTCAAAGAGAGTGAGATGCCAGCTCCTTTCATTCAGTCAGTAGCTTCAAACATTTCTGGTATATGAATAACATGATGTTTTTCAATGGCAAAAATCAATGAATATTGTAAATGCACAAACAGTAATTTCTCCGCATTGCAAGGTGCAATTCTGAAATTTTTTGCTTTTTCCTGCTCCTCTTAGCATGATAAAGAAGATTCAAAGAGAGTGAGATGCCAGCTCCTTTCATTCAGTCAGTAGCTTCAATCATTTCTGGTATATGAATAACATCATGTTTTTCAATGGCAAAAATCAATGAATATTGTAAATGCACAAACAGTAATTTCTCCGCATTGCAAGGTGCAATTCTGAAATTTTTTGCTTTTTCCTGCTCCTCTTAGCATGATAAAGAAGATTCAAAGAGAGTGAGATGCCAGCTCCTTTCATTCAGTCAGTAGCTTCAATCATTTCTGGACGTTTTTCAATGGCAAAAATCAATGAATATTAAAAATGCACAAACAGTAATTTCTCCGCATTGCAAGGTGCAATTCTGAAATTTTTTGCTTTTTCCTGCTCCTCTTAGCATGATAAAGAAGATTCAAAGAGTGTGAGGTGTCAGCTCCTTTCATTCAGTCAGTAGCTTCAAACATTTCTGGTATATGAATAACATGACGTTTTTCAATGGCAAAAATCAATGAATATTGTAAATGCACAAACAGTAATTTCTCCGCATTGCAAGGTGCAATTCTGAAATTTTTTGCTTTTTCCTGCTCCTCTTAGCATGATAAAGAAGATTCAAAGAGAGTGAGATGCCAGCTCCTTTCATTCAGTCAGTAGCTTCAATCATTTCTGGACGTTTTTCAATGGCAAAAATCAATGAAAATTGTAAATGCACAAACAGTAATTTCTCCGCATTGCAAGGTGCAATTCTGAAATTTTTTGCTTTTTCCTGCTCCTCTTAGCATGATAAAGAAGATTCAATGAGAGTGAGATGCCAGCTCCTTTCATTCAGTCAGTAGCTTCAAACATTTCTGGTATATGAATAACATGATGTTTTTCAATGGCAAAAATCAATGAATATTGTAAATGCACAAACAGTAATTTCTCCGCATTGCAAGGTGCAATTCTGAAATTTTTTGCTTTTTCCTGCTCCTCTTAGCATGATAAAGAAGATTCAAAGAGAGTGAGATGCCAGCTCCTTTCATTCAGTCAGTAGCTTCAATCATTTCTGGACGTTTTTCAATGGCAAAAATCAATGAATATTGTAAATGCACAAACAGTAATTTCTCCGCATTGCAAGGTGCAATTCTGAAATTTTTTGCTTTTTCCTGCTCCTCTTAGCATGATAAAGAAGATTCAAAGAGAGTGAGATGCCAGCTCCTTTCATTCAGTCAGTAGCTTCAAACATTTCTCGTATATGAAAAACATGTTTTTCAATGGCAAAAATCAATGAATATTGTAAATGCACAAACAGTAATATCTCCACATTGCAAGGTGCAATTCTGAAATTTTTTGCTTTTTCCTGCTAATCCTAGCATGATAAAGAAGATTCAAAGAGAGTGAGATGCCAACTCCTTTCATTCAGTCAGTAGCTTCAAACATTTCTGGTATATGAAAAACATGTTTTTCAATGGCAAAAATCAATGAATATTGTAAATGCACAAACAGTAATATCTCCACATTGCAAGGTGCAATTCTGAAATTTTTTGCTTTTTCCTGCTAATCCTAGCATGATAAAGAAGATTCAAAGAGAGTGAGATGCCAGCTCCTTTCATTCAGTCAGTAGCTTCAAACATTTCTGGACGTTTTTCAATGGCAAAAATCAATGAATATTGTAAATGCACAAACAGTAATATCTCCACATTGCAAGGTGCAATTCTGAAATTTTTTGCTTTTTCCTGTTAATCCTAGCATGATAAAGAAGATTCAAAGAGAGTGAGATGCCAGCTCCTTTCATTCAGTCAGTAGCTTCAAACATTTCTGGTATATGAAAAACATGTTTTTCAATGGCAAAAATCAATGAATATTGTAAATGCACAAACAGTAATATCTCCACATTGCAAGGTGCAATTCTGAAATTTTTTGCTTTTTCCTGCTAATCCTAGCATGATAAAGAAGATTCAAAGAGAGTGAGATGCCAGCTCCTTTCATTCAGTCAGTAGCTTCAAACATTTCTGGTATATGAAAAACATGTTTTTCAATGGCAAAAATCAATGAATATTGTAAATGCACAAACAGTAATATCTCCACATTGGAAGGTGCAATTCTGAAATTTTTTGGTTTTTCCTGCTAATCCTAGCATGATAAAGAAGATTCAAAGAGAGTGAGATGCCAGCTCCTTTCATTGTCAGTAGCTTCAAACATTTCTGGTATATGAATAACATGATGTTTTTCAATGGCAAAAATCAATGAATATTGTAAATGCACAAACAGTAATATCTCCACATTGCAAGGTGCAATTCTGAAATTTTTTGCTTTTTCCTGCTAATCCTAGCATGATAAAGAAGATTCAAAGAGAGTGAGATGCCAGCTCCTTTCATTCAGTCAGTAGCTTCAAACATTTCTGGACGTTTTTCAATGGCAAAAATCAATGAATATTGTAAATGCACAAACAGTAATATCTCCACATTGCAAGGTGCAATTCTGAAATTTTTTGCTTTTTCCTGCTAATCCTAGCATGATAAAGAAGATTCAAAGAGAGTGAGATGCCAGCTCCTTTCATTCAGTCAGTAGCTTCAAACATTTCTGGTATATGAAAAACATGTTTTTCAATGGCAAAAATCAATGAATATTGTAAATGCACAAACAGTAATATCTCCACATTGCAAGGTGCAATTCTGAAATTTTTTGCTTTTTCCTGCTAATCCTAGCATGATAAAGAAGATTCAAAGAGAGTGAGATGCCAGCTCCTTTCATTCAGTCAGTAGCTTCAAACATTTCTGGTATATGAAAAACATGTTTTTCAATGGCAAAAATCAATGAATATTGTAAATGCACAAACAGTAATATCTCCACATTGCAAGGTGCAATTCTGAAATGTTTTGCTTTTTCCTGCTAATCCTAGCATGATAAAGAAGATTCAAAGAGAGTGAGATGCCAGCTCCTTTCATTCAGTCAGTAGCTTCAAACATTTCTGGACGTTTTTCAATGGCAAAAATCAATGAATATTGTAAATGCACAAACAGTAATATCTCCACATTGCAAGGTGCAATTCTGAAATTTTTTGCTTTTTCCTGTTAATCCTAGCATGATAAAGAAGATTCAAAGAGAGTGAGATGCCAGCTCCTTTCATTCAGTCAGTAGCTTCAAACATTTCTGGTATATGAAAAACATGTTTTTCAATGACAAAAATCAATGAATATTGTAAATGCACAAACAGTAATATCTCCACATTGCAAGGTGGAATTCTGAAATTTTTTGCTTTTTCCTGCTAATCCTAGCATGATAAAGAAGATTCAAAGAGAGTGAGATGCCAGCTCCTTTCATTCAGTCAGTAGCTTCAAACATTTCTGGACGTTTTTCAATGGCAAAAATCAATGAATATTGTAAATGCACAAACAGTAATATCTCCACATTGCAAGGTGCAATTCTGAAATTTTTTGCTTTTTCCTGCTAATCCTAGCATGATAAAGAAGATTCAAAGAGAGTGAGATGCCAGCTCCTTTCATTCAGTCAGTAGCTTCAAACATTTCTGGACGTTTTTCAATGGCAAAAATCAATGAATATTGTAAATGCACAAACAGTAATATCTCCACATTGCAAGGCGCAATTCTGAAATTTTTTGCTTTTTCCTGCTAATCCTAGCATGATAAAGAAGATTCAAAGAGAGTGAGATGCCAGCTCCTTTCATTCAGTCAGTAGCTTCAAACATTTCTGGACGTTTTTCAATGCTAAAAATCAATGAATATTGTAAATGCACAAACAGTAATATCTCCACATTGCAAGGTGCAATTCTGAAATTTTTTGCTTTTTCCTGCTAATCCTAGCATAATAAAGAAGATTCAAAGAGCGTGAGATGCCAGCTCCTTTCATTCAGTCAGTAGCTTAAAACATTTCTGGTATATGAAAAACATGTTTTTCAATGGCAAAAATCAATGAATATTGTAAATGCACAAACAGTAATATCTCCACATTGCAAGGTGCAATTCTGAAATTTTTTGCTTTTTCCTGCTAATCCTAGCATGATAAAGAAGATTCAAAGAGAGTGAGATGCCAGCTCCTTTCATTCAGTCAGTAGCTTCAAACATTTCTGGTATATGAAAAACATGTTTTTCAATGGCAAAAATCAATGAATATTGTAAATGCACAAACAGTAATATCTCCACATTGCAAGGTGCAATTCTGAAATTTTTTGCTTTTTCCTGCTAATCCTAGCATGATAAAGAAGATTCAAAGAGAGTGAGATGCCAGCTCCTTTCATTCAGTCAGTAGCTTCAAACATTACTGGTATATGAATAACATGATGTTTTTCAATGGCAAAAATCAATGAATATTGTAAATGCACAAACAGTAATTTCTCCGCATTGCAAGGTGCAATTCTGAAATTTTTTGCTTTTTCCTGCTACTCTTAGCATGATAAAAAAGATTCAAAGAGAGTGAGATGCCAGCTCTTTTCATTCAGTCAGTAGCTTCAAACATTTCTGGTATATGAATAACATGTTTTTCAATGGCAAAAATCAATGAATATTGTAAATGCACAAACAGTAATTTCTCCGCATTGCAAGGTGCAATTCTGAAATTTTTTGCTTTTTCCTGCTCCTCTTAGCATGATAAAGAAGATTCAAAGAGAGTGAGATGCCAGCTCCTTTCATTCAGTCAGTAGCTTCAAACATTTCTGGACGTTTTTCAATGGCAAAAATCAATGAATATTGTAAATGCACAAACAGTAATATCTCCACATTGCAAGGTGCAATTCTGAAATTTTTTGCTTTTTCCTGCTAATCCTAGCATGATAAAGAAGATTCAAAGAGAGTGAGATGCCAGCTCCTTTCATTCAGTCAGTAGCTTCAAACATTTCTGGACGTTTTTCAATGGCAAAAATCAATGAATATTGTAAATGCACAAACAGTAATATCTCCACATTGCAAGGTGCAATTCTGAAATTTTTTGCTTTTTCCTGCTAATCCTAGCATGATAAAGAAGATTCAAAGAGAGTGAGATGCCAGCTCCTTTCATTCAGTCAGTAGCTTCAAACATTTCTGGACGTTTTTCAATGCTAAAAATCAATGAATATTGTAAATGCACAAACAGTAATATCTCCACATTGCAAGGTGCAATTCTGAAATTTTTTGCTTTTTCCTGCTAATCCTAGCATGATAAAGAAGATTCAAAGAGAGTGAGATGCCAGCTCCTTTCATTCAGTCAGTAGCTTCAAACATTACTGGTATATGAATAACATGATGTTTTTCAATGGCAAAAATCAATGAATATTGTAAATGCACAAACAGTAATTTCTCCGCATTGCAAGGTGCAATTCTGAAATTTTTTGCTTTTTCCTGCTACTCTTAGCATGATAAAAAAGATTCAAAGAGAGTGAGATGCCAGCTCTTTTCATTCAGTCAGTAGCTTCAAACATTTCTGGTATATGAATAACATGTTTTTCAATGGCAAAAATCAATGAATATTGTAAATGCACAAACAGTAATTTCTCCGCATTGCAAGGTGCAATTCTGAAATTTTTTGCTTTTTCCTGCTCCTCTTAGCATGATAAAGAAGATTCAAAGAGAGTGAGATGCCAGCTCCTTTCATTCAGTCAGTAGCTTCAAACATTTCTGGACGTTTTTCAATGGCAAAAATCAATGAATATTGTAAATGCACAAACAGTAATATCTCCACATTGCAAGGTGCAATTCTGAAATTTTTTGCTTTTTCCTGCTAATCCTAGCATGATAAAGAAGATTCAAAGAGAGTGAGATGCCAGCTCCTTTCATTCAGTCAGTAGCTTCAAACATTTCTGGACGTTTTTCAATGGCAAAAATCAATGAATATTGTAAATGCACAAACAGTAATATCTCCACATTGCAAGGTGCAATTCTGAAATTTTTTGCTTTTTCCTGCTAATCCTAGCATGATAAAGAAGATTCAAAGAGAGTGAGATGCCAGCTCCTTTCATTCAGTCAGTAGCTTCAAACATTTCTGGACGTTTTTCAATGCTAAAAATCAATGAATATTGTAAATGCACAAACAGTAATATCTCCACATTGCAAGGTGCAATTCTGAAATTTTTTGCTTTTTCCTGCTAATCCTAGCATAATAAAGAAGATTCAAAGAGCGTGAGATGCCAGCTCCTTTCATTCAGTCAGTAGCTTAAAACATTTCTGGTATATGAAAAACATGTTTTTCAATGGCAAAAATCAATGAATATTGTAAATGCACAAACAGTAATATCTCCACATTGCAAGGTGCAATTCTGAAATTTTTTGCTTTTTCCTGCTAATCCTAGCATGATAAAGAAGATTCAAAGAGAGTGAGATGCCAGCTCCTTTCATTCAGTCAGTAGCTTCAAACATTTCTGGTATATGAAAAACATGTTTTTCAATGGCAAAAATCAATGAATATTGTAAATGCACAAACAGTAATATCTCCACATTGCAAGGTGCAATTCTGAAATTTTTTGCTTTTTCCTGCTAATCCTAGCATGATAAAGAAGATTCAAAGAGAGTGAGATGCCAGCTCCTTTCATTCAGTCAGTAGCTTCAAACATTTCTGGTATATGAAAAACATGTTTTTCAATGGCAAAAATCAATGAATATTGTAAATGCACAAACAGTAATATCTCCACATTGCAAGGTGCAATTCTGAAATTTTTTGCTTTTTCCTGCTAATCCTAGCATGATAAAGAAGATTCAAAGAGAGTGAGATGCCAGCTCCTTTCATTCAGTCAGTAGCTTCAAACATTACTGGTTTATGAATAACATGATGTTTTTCAATGGCAAAAATCAATGAATATTGTAAATGCACAAACAGTAATTTCTCCGCATTGCAAGGTGCAATTCTGAAATTTTTTGCTTTTTCCTGCTCCTCTTAGCATGATAAAAAAGATTCAAAGAGAGTGAGATGCCAGCTCTTTTCATTCAGTCAGTAGCTTCAAACATTTCTGGTATATGAATAACATGTTTTTCAATGGCAAAAATCAATGAATATTGTAAATGCACAAACAGTAATTTCTCCGCATTGCAAGGTGCAATTCTGAAATTTTTTGCTTTTTCCTGCTCCTCTTAGCATGATAAAGAAGATTCAAAGAGAGTGAGATGCCATCTCCTTTCATTCAGTCAGTAGCTTCAAACATTTCTGGTATATGAATAACATGATGTTTTTCAATGGCAAAAATCAATGAATATTGTAAATGCACAAACAGTAATTTCTCCGCATTGCAAGGTGCAATTCTGAAATTTTTTGCTTTTTCCTGCTCCTCTTAGCATGATAAAGAAGATTCAAAGAGAGTGAGATGCCAGCTCCTTTCATTCAGTCAGTAGCTTCAATCATTTCTGGACGTTTTTCAATGGCAAAAATCAATGAATATTGTAAATGCACAAACAGTAATTTCTCCACATTGCAAGGTGCACTTCTGAAATTTTTTGCTTTTTCCTGCTCCTCTTAGCATGATAAAGAAGATTCAAAGAGAGTGAGATGCCAGCTCCTTTCATTCAGTCAGTAGCTTCAAACATTTCTGGACGTTTTTCAATGGCAAAAATCAATGAATATTGTAAATGCACAAACAGTAATTTCTCCGCATTGCAAGGTGCAATTCTGAAATTTTTTGCTTTTTTCTGCTCCTCTTAGCATGATAAAGAAGATTCAATGTGAGTGAGATGCCAGCTCCTTTCATTCAGTCAGTAGCTTCAATCATTTCTGGACATTTTTCAATGGCAAAAATCAATGAATATTGTAAATGCACAAACAGTAATTTCTCCGCATTGCAAGGTGCAATTCTGAAATTTTTTGCTTTTTCCTGCTCCTCTTAGCATGATAAAGAAGATTCAAAGAGAGAGAGATGCCAGCTCCTTTCATTCAGTCAGTAGCTTCAAACATTTCTGGTATATGAATAACATGATGTTTTTCAATGGCAAAAATCAATGAATATTGTAAATGCACAAACAGTAATTTCTCCGCATTGCAAGGTGCAATTCTGAAATTTTTTGCTTTTTCCTGCTCCTCTTAGCATGATAAAGAAGATTCAAAGAGAGTGAGATGCCAGCTCCATTCATTCAGTCAGTAGCTTCAATCATTTCTGGTATATGAATAACATGATGTTTTTCAATGGCAAAAATCAATGAATATTGTAAATGCACAAACAGTAATTTCTCCGCATTGCAAGGTGCAATTCTGAAATTTTTTGCTTTTTCCTGCTCCTCTTAGCATGATAAAGAAGATTCAAAGAGAGTGAGATGCCAGCTCCTTTCATTCAGTCAGTAGCTTCAATCATTTCTGGTATATGAATAACATGATGTTTTTCAATGGCAAAAATCAATGAATATTGTAAATGCACAAACAGTAATTTCTCCGCATTGCAAGGTGCAATTCTGAAATGTTTTGCTTTTTCCTGCTCCTCTTAGCATGATAAAGAAGATTCAAAGAGAGTGAGATGCCAGCTCCTTTCATTCAGTCAGTAGCTTCAAACATTTCTGGTATATGAATAACATGATGTTTTTCAATGGCAAAAATCAATGAATATTGTAAATGCACAAACAGTAATTTCTCCGCATTGCAAGGTGCAATTCTGAAATTTTTTGCTTTTTCCTGCTCCTCTTAGCATGATAAAGAAGATTCAAAGAGAGTGAGATGCCAGCTCCTTTCATTCAGTCAGTAGCTTCAATCATTTCTGGTATATGAATAACATGATGTTTTTCAATGGCAAAAATCAATGAATATTGTAAATGCACAAACAGTAATTTCTCCGCATTGCAAGGTGCAATTCTGAAATTTTTTGCTTTTTCCTGCTCCTCTTAGCATGATAAAGAAGATTCAAAGAGAGTGAGATGCCAGCTCCTTTCATTCAGTCAGTAGCTTCAATCATTTCTGGACGTTTTTCAATGGCAAAAATCAATGAATATTAAAAATGCACAAACAGTAATTTCTCCGCATTGCAAGGTGCAATTCTGAATTTTTTTGCTTTTTCCTGCTCCTCTTAGCATGATAAAGAAGATTCAAAGAGAGTGAGATGCCAACTCCTTTCATTCAGTCAGTAGCTTCAATCATTTCTGGACGTTTATCAAATGGCAAAAATCAATGAATATTGTAAATGCACAAACAGTAATTTCTCCGCATTGCAAGGTGCAATTCTGAAATTTTTTGCTTTTTCCTGCTCCTCTTAGCATGATAAAGAAGATTCAAAGAGAGTGAGATGCCAGCTCCTTTCATTCAGTCAGTAGCTTCAAACATTTCTGGTATATGAATAACATGATGTTTTTCAATGGCAAAAATCAATGAATATTGTAAATGCACAAACAGTAATTTCTCCGCATTGCAAGGTGCAATTCTGAAATTTTTTGCTTTTTCCTGCTCCTCTTAGCATGATAAAGAAGATTCAAAGAGAGTGAGATGCCAGCTCTTTTCATTCAGTCAGTAGCTTCAATCATTTCTGGACGTTTTTCAATGGCAAAAATCAATGAATATTGTAAATGCACAAACAGTAATTTCTCCGCATTGCAAGGTGCAATTCTGAAATTTTTTGCTTTTTCCTGCTCCTCTTAGCATGATAAAGAAGATTCAAAGAGAGTGAGATGCCAGCTCCTTTCATTCAGTCAGTAGCTTCAATCATTTCTGGACGTTTTTCAATGGCAAAAATCAATGAATATTGTAAATGCACAGACAGTAATTTCTCCGCATTGCAAGGTGCAATTCTGAAATTTTTTGCTTTTTCCTGCTCCTCTTAGCATGATAAAGAAGATTCAAAGAGTGTGAGATGTCAGCTCCTTTCATTCAGTCAGTAGCTTCAAACATTTCTGGTATATGAATAACATGACGTTTTTCAATGGCAAAAATCAATGAATATTGTAAATGCACAAACAGTAATTTCTCCGCATTGCAAGGTGCAATTCTGAAATTTTTTGCTTTTTCCTGCTCCTCTTAGCATGATAAAGAAGATTCAAAGAGAGTGAGATGCCAGCTCCTTTCATTCAGTCAGTAGCTTCAATCATTTCTGGACGTTTTTCAATGGCAAAAATCAATGAAAATTGTAAATGCACAAACAGTAATTTCTCCGCATTGCAAGGTGCAATTCTGAAATTTTTTGCTTTTTCCTGCTCCTCTTAGCATGATAAAGAAGATTCAATGAGAGTGAGATGCCAGCTCCTTTCATTCAGTCAGTAGCTTCAAACATTTCTCGTATATGAAAAACATGTTTTTCAATGGCAAAAATCAATGAATATTGTAAATGCACAAACAGTAATATCTCCACATTGCAAGGTGCAATTCTGAAATTTTTTGCTTTTTCCTGCTAATCCTAGCATGATAAAGAAGATTCAAAGAGAGTGAGATGCCAGCTCCTTTCATTCAGTCAGTAGCTTCAAACATTTCTGGTATATGAAAAACATGTTTTTCAATGGCAAAAATCAATGAATATTGTAAATGCACAAACAGTAATATCTCCACATTGCAAGGTGCAATTCTGAAATTTTTTGCTTTTTCCTGCTAATCCTAGCATGATAAAGAAGATTCAAAGAGAGTGAGATGCCAGCTCCTTTCATTCAGTCAGTAGCTTCAAACATTTCTGGACGTTTTTCAATGGCAAAAATCAATGAATATTGTAAATGCACAAACAGTAATATCTCCACATTGCAAGGTGCAATTCTGAAATTTTTTGCTTTTTCCTGTTAATCCTAGCATGATAAAGAAGATTCAAAGAGAGTGAGATGCCAGCTCCTTTCATTCAGTCAGTAGCTTCAAACATTTCTGGTATATGAAAAACATGTTTTTCAATGGCAAAAATCAATGAATATTGTAAATGCACAAACAGTAATATCTCCACATTGCAAGGTGCAATTCTGAAATTTTTTGCTTTTTCCTGCTAATCCTAGCATGATAAAGAAGATTCAAAGAGAGTGAGATGCCAGCTCCTTTCATTCAGTCAGTAGCTTCAAACATTTCTGGTATATGAAAAACATGTTTTTCAATGGCAAAAATCAATGAATATTGTAAATGCACAAACAGTAATATCTCCACATTGGAAGGTGCAATTCTGAAATTTTTTGCTTTTTCCTGCTAATCCTAGCATGATAAAGAAGATTCAAAGAGAGTGAGATGCCAGCTCCTTTCATTGTCAGTAGCTTCAAACATTTCTGGTATATGAATAACATGATGTTTTTCAATGGCAAAAATCAATGAATATTGTAAATGCACAAACAGTAATATCTCCACATTGCAAGGTGCAATTCTGAAATTTTTTGCTTTTTCCTGCTAATCCTAGCATGATAAAGAAGATTCAAAGAGAGTGAGATGCCAGCTCCTTTCATTCAGTCAGTAGCTTCAAACATTTCTGGACGTTTTTCAATGGCAAAAATCAATGAATATTGTAAATGCACAAACAGTAATATCTCCACATTGCAAGGTGCAATTCTGAAATTTTTTGCTTTTTCCTGCTAATCCTAGCATGATAAAGAAGATTCAAAGAGAGTGAGATGCCAGCTCCTTTCATTCAGTCAGTAGCTTCAAACATTTCTGGTATATGAAAAACATGTTTTTCAATGGCAAAAATCAATGAATATTGTAAATGCACAAACAGTAATATCTCCACATTGCAAGGTGCAATTCTGAAATTTTTTGCTTTTTCCTGCTAATCCTAGCATGATAAAGAAGATTCAAAGAGAGTGAGATGCCAGCTCCTTTCATTCAGTCAGTAGCTTCAAACATTTCTGGTATATGAAAAACATGTTTTTCAATGGCAAAAATCAATGAATATTGTAAATGCACAAACAGTAATATCTCCACATTGCAAGGTGCAATTCTGAAATGTTTTGCTTTTTCCTGCTAATCCTAGCATGATAAAGAAGATTCAAAGAGAGTGAGATGCCAGCTCCTTTCATTCAGTCAGTAGCTTCAAACATTTCTGGACGTTTTTCAATGGCAAAAATCAATGAATATTGTAAATGCACAAACAGTAATATCTCCACATTGCAAGGTGCAATTCTGAAATTTTTTGCTTTTTCCTGTTAATCCTAGCATGATAAAGAAGATTCAAAGAGAGTGAGATGCCAGCTCCTTTCATTCAGTCAGTAGCTTCAAACATTTCTGGTATATGAAAAACATGTTTTTCAATGACAAAAATCAATGAATATTGTAAATGCACAAACAGTAATATCTCCACATTGCAAGGTGGAATTCTGAAATTTTTTGCTTTTTCCTGCTAATCCTAGCATGATAAAGAAGATTCAAAGAGAGTGAGATGCCAGCTCCTTTCATTCAGTCAGTAGCTTCAAACATTTCTGGACGTTTTTCAATGGCAAAAATCAATGAATATTGTAAATGCACAAACAGTAATATCTCCACATTGCAAGGTGCAATTCTGAAATTTTTTGCTTTTTCCTGCTAATCCTAGCATGATAAAGAAGATTCAAAGAGAGTGAGATGCCAGCTCCTTTCATTCAGTCAGTAGCTTCAAACATTTCTGGACGTTTTTCAATGCTAAAAATCAATGAATATTGTAAATGCACAAACAGTAATATCTCCACATTGCAAGGTGCAATTCTGAAATTTTTTGCTTTTTCCTGCTAATCCTAGCATAATAAAGAAGATTCAAAGAGCGTGAGATGCCAGCTCCTTTCATTCAGTCAGTAGCTTAAAACATTTCTGGTATATGAAAAACATGTTTTTCAATGGCAAAAATCAATGAATATTGTAAATGCACAAACAGTAATATCTCCACATTGCAAGGTGCAATTCTGAAATTTTTTGCTTTTTCCTGCTAATCCTAGCATGATAAAGAAGATTCAAAGAGAGTGAGATGCCAGCTCCTTTCATTCAGTCAGTAGCTTCAAACATTTCTGGTATATGAAAAACATGTTTTTCAATGGCAAAAATCAATGAATATTGTAAATGCACAAACAGTAATATCTCCACATTGCAAGGTGCAATTCTGAAATTTTTTGCTTTTTCCTGCTAATCCTAGCATGATAAAGAAGATTCAAAGAGAGTGAGATGCCAGCTCCTTTCATTCAGTCAGTAGCTTCAAACATTTCTGGTATATGAAAAACATGTTTTTCAATGGCAAAAATCAATGAATATTGTAAATGCACAAACAGTAATATCTCCACATTGCAAGGTGCAATTCTGAAATTTTTTGCTTTTTCCTGCTAATCCTAGCATGATAAAGAAGATTCAAAGAGAGTGAGATGCCAGCTCCTTTCATTCAGTCAGTAGCTTCAAACATTACTGGTATATGAATAACATGATGTTTTTCAATGGCAAAAATCAATGAATATTGTAAATGCACAAACAGTAATTTCTCCGCATTGCAAGGTGCAATTCTGAAATTTTTTGCTTTTTCCTGCTCCTCTTAGCATGATAAAAAAGATTCAAAGAGAGTGAGATGCCAGCTCTTTTCATTCAGTCAGTAGCTTCAAACATTTCTGGTATATGAATAACATGTTTTTCAATGGCAAAAATCAATGAATATTGTAAATGCACAAACAGTAATTTCTCCGCATTGCAAGGTGCAATTCTGAAATTTTTTGCTTTTTCCTGCTCCTCTTAGCATGATAAAGAAGATTCAAAGAGAGTGAGATGCCAGCTCCTTTCATTCAGTCAGTAGCTTCAAACATTTCTGGACGTTTTTCAATGGCAAAAATCAATGAATATTGTAAATGCACAAACAGTAATATCTCCACATTGCATGGTGCAATTCTGAAATTTTTTGCTTTTTCCTGCTAATCCTAGCATGATAAAGAAGATTCAAAGAGAGTGAGATGCCAGCTCCTTTCATTCAGTCAGTAGCTTCAAACATTTCTGGACGTTTTTCAATGGCAAAAATCAATGAATATTGTAAATGCACAAACAGTAATATCTCCACATTGCAAGGTGCAATTCTGAAATTTTTTGCTTTTTCCTGCTAATCCTAGCATGATAAAGAAGATTCAAAGAGAGTGAGATGCCAGCTCCTTTCATTCAGTCAGTAGCTTCAAACATTTCTGGACGTTTTTCAACGCTAAAAATCAATGAATATTGTAAATGCACAAACAGTAATATCTCCACATTGCAAGGTGCAATTCTGAAATTTTTTGCTTTTTCCTGCTAATCCTAGCATAATAAAGAAGATTCAAAGAGCGTGAGATGCCAGCTCCTTTCATTCAGTCAGTAGCTTAAAACATTTCTGGTATATGAAAAACATGTTTTTCAATGGCAAAAATCAATGAATATTGTAAATGCACAAACAGTAATATCTCCACATTGCAAGGTGCAATTCTGAAATTTTTTGCTTTTTCCTGCTAATCCTAGCATGATAAAGAAGATTCAAAGAGAGTGAGATGCCAGCTCCTTTCATTCAGTCAGTAGCTTCAAACATTTCTGGTATATGAAAAACATGTTTTTCAATGGCAAAAATCAATGAATATTGTAAATGCACAAACAGTAATATCTCCACATTGCAAGGTGCAATTCTGAAATTTTTTGCTTTTTCCTGCTAATCCTAGCATGATAAAGAAGATTCAAAGAGAGTGAGATGCCAGCTCCTTTCATTCAGTCAGTAGCTTCAAACATTTCTGGTATATGAAAAACATGTTTTTCAATGGCAAAAATCAATGAATATTGTAAATGCACAAACAGTAATATCTCCACATTGCAAGGTGCAATTCTGAAATTTTTTGCTTTTTCCTGCTAATCCTAGCATGATAAAGAAGATTCAAAGAGAGTGAGATGCCAGCTCCTTTCATTCAGTCAGTAGCTTCAAACATTACTGGTATATGAATAACATGATGTTTTTCAATGGCAAAAATCAATGAATATTGTAAATGCACAAACAGTAATTTCTCCGCATTGCAAGGTGCAATTCTGAAATTTTTTGCTTTTTCCTGCTCCTCTTAGCATGATAAAAAAGATTCAAAGAGAGTGAGATGCCAGCTCTTTTCATTCAGTCAGTAGCTTCAAACATTTCTGGTATATGAATAACATGTTTTTCAATGGCAAAAATCAATGAATATTGTAAATGCACAAACAGTAATTTCTCCGCATTGCAAGGTGCAATTCTGAAATTTTTTGCTTTTTCCTGCTCCTCTTAGCATGATAAAGAAGATTCAAAGAGAGTGAGATGCCATCTCCTTTCATTCAGTCAGTAGCTTCAAACATTTCTGGTATATGAATAACATGATGTTTTTCAATGGCAAAAATCAATGAATATTGTAAATGCACAAACAGTAATTTCTCCGCATTGCAAGGTGCAATTCTGAAATTTTTTGCTTTTTCCTGCTCCTCTTAGCATGATAAAGAAGATTCAAAGAGAGTGAGATGCCAGCTCCTTTCATTCAGTCAGTAGCTTCAATCATTTCTGGACGTTTTTCAATGGCAAAAATCAATGAATATTGTAAATGCACAAACAGTAATTTCTCCACATTGCAAGGTGCACTTCTGAAATTTTTTGCTTTTTCCTGCTCCTCTTAGCATGATAAAGAAGATTCAAAGAGAGTGAGATGCCAGCTCCTTTCATTCAGTCAGTAGCTTCAAACATTTCTGGACGTTTTTCAATGGCAAAAATCAATGAATATTGTAAATGCACAAACAGTAATTTCTCCGCATTGCAAGGTGCAATTCTGAAATTTTTTGCTTTTTTCTGCTCCTCTTAGCATGATAAAGAAGATTCAATGTGAGTGAGATGCCAGCTCCTTTCATTCAGTCAGTAGCTTCAA
Source organism: Phyllobates terribilis (assembly GCF_046119375.1). Lineage (NCBI taxonomy): Eukaryota > Metazoa > Chordata > Amphibia > Anura > Dendrobatidae > Phyllobates > Phyllobates terribilis. Next base: position 175,582 of record NW_027364051.1, on the reverse strand, counting down.
TCATTTCTGGACGTTTTTCAATGGCAAAAATCAATGAATATTGTAAATGCACAAACAGTAATTTCTCCGCATTGCAAGGTGCAATTCTGAAATTTTTTGCTTTTTCCTGCTCCTCTTAGCATGATAAAGAAGATTCAAAGAGAGAGAGATGCCAGCTCCTTTCATTCAGTCAGTAGCTTCAAACATTTCTGGTATATGAATAACATGATGTTTTTCAATGGCAAAAATCAATGAATATTGTAAATGCACAAACAGTAATTTCTCCGCATTGCAAGGTGCAATTCTGAAATTTTTTGCTTTTTCCTGCTCCTCTTAGCATGATAAAGAAGATTCAAAGAGAGTGAGATGCCAGCTCCATTCATTCAGTCAGTAGCTTCAATCATTTCTGGTATATGAATAACATGATGTTTTTCAATGGCAAAAATCAATGAATATTGTAAATGCACAAACAGTAATTTCTCCGCATTGCAAGGTGCAATTCTGAAATTTTTTGCTTTTTCCTGCTCCTCTTAGCATGATAAAGAAGATTCAAAGAGAGTGAGATGCCAGCTCCTTTCATTCAGTCAGTAGCTTCAATCATTTCTGGTATATGAATAACATGATGTTTTTCAATGGCAAAAATCAATGAATATTGTAAATGCACAAACAGTAATTTCTCCGCATTGCAAGGTGCAATTCTGAAATGTTTTGCTTTTTCCTGCTCCTCTTAGCATGATAAAGAAGATTCAAAGAGAGTGAGATGCCAGCTCCTTTCATTCAGTCAGTAGCTTCAAACATTTCTGGTATATGAATAACATGATGTTTTTCAATGGCAAAAATCAATGAATATTGTAAATGCACAAACAGTAATTTCTCCGCATTGCAAGGTGCAATTCTGAAATTTTTTGATTTTTCCTGCTCCTCTTAGCATGATAAAGAAGATTCAAAGAGAGTGAGATGCCAGCTTCTTTCATTCAGTCAGTAGCTTCAAACATTTCTGGACGTTTTTCAATGGAAAAAATCAATGAATATTGTAAATGCACAAACAGTAATTTCTCCGCATTGCAAGGTGCAATTCTGAAATTTTTTGCTTTTTCCTGCTCCTCTTAGCATGATAAAGAAGATTCAAAGAGAGTGAGATGCCAGCTCCTTTCATTCAGTCAGTAGCTTCAAACATTTCTGGACGTTTTTCAATGGCAAAAATCAATGAATATTGTAAATGCACAAACAGTAATTTCTCCGCATTGCAAGGTGCAATTCTGAAATTTTTTGCTTTTTCCTGCTCCTCTTAGCATGATAAAGAAGATTCAAAGAGAGTGAGATGCCAGCTACTTTCATTCAGTCAGTAGCTTCAATCATTTCTGGACGTTTTTCAATGGCAAAAATCAATGAATATTGTAAATGCACAAACAGTAATTTCTCCGCATTGCAAGGTGCAATTCTGAAATTTTTTGCTTTTTCCTGCTCCTCTTAGCATGATAAAGAAGATTCAAAGAGAGTGAGATGCCAGCTCCTTTCATTCAGTCAGTAGCTTCAATCATTTCTGAACGTTTTTCAATGGCAAAAATCAATGAATATTGTAAATGCACAAACAGTAATTTCTCCGCATTGCAAGGTGCAATTCTGAAATTTTTTGCTTTTTCCTGCTCCTCTTAGCATGATAAAGAAGATTCAAAGAGAGTGAGATGCCAGCTCCTTTCATTCAGTCAGTAGCTTCAAACATTTCTGGTATATGAATAACATGATGTTTTTCAATGGCAAAAATCAATGAATATTGTAAATGCACAAACAGTAATTTCTCCGCATTGCAAGGTGCAATTCTGAAATTTTTTGCTTTTTCCTGCTCCTCTTAGCATGATAAAAAAGATTCAAAGAGAGTGAGATTCCAGCTCCTTTCATTCAGTCAGTAGCTTCAATCATTTCTGGACGTTTTTCAATGGCAAAAATCAATGAATATTGTAAATGCACAAACAGTAATTTCTCCGCATTGCAAGGTGCAATTCTGAAATTTTTTGCTTTTTCCTGCTCCGCTTAGCATGATAAAGAAGATTCAAAGAGAGTGAGATGCCAGCTCCTTTCATTCAGTCAGTAGCTTCAATCATTTCTGGACGTTTTTCAATGGCAAAAATCAATGAATATTGTAAATGCACAAACATTAATTTCTCCGCATTGCAAGGTGCAATTCTGAAATTTTTTGCTTTTTCCTGCTCCTCTTAGCATGATAAAGAAGATTCAAAGAGAGTGAGATGCCAGCTCCTTTCATTCAGTCAGTAGCTTCAAACATTTCTGGAATATGAATAACATGATGTTTTTCAATGGCAAAAATCAATGAATATTGTAAATGCACAAACAGTAATTTCTCCGCATTGCAAGGTGCAATTCTGAAATTTTTTGCATTTTCCTGCTCCTCTTAGCATGATAAAGAAGATTCAAAGAGAGTGAGATGCCAGCTCCTTTCATTCAGTCAGTAGCTTCAATCATTTCTGGACGTTTTTCAATGGCAAAAATCAATGAATATTGTAAATGCACAAACAGTAAGTTCTCCGCATTGCAAGGTGCAATTCTGAAATTTTTTGCTTTTTTCCTGCTCCTCTTAGCATGATAAAGAAGATTCAAAGAGAGTGAGATGCCAGCTCCTTTCATTCAGTCAGTAGCTTCAATCATTTCTGGTATATGAATAACATGATGTTTTTCAATGGCAAAAATCAATGAATATTGTAAATGCACAAACAGTAATTTCTCCGCATTGCAAGGTGCAATTCTGAAATTTTTTGCTTTTTCCTGCTCCTCTTAGCATGATAAAGAAGATTCAAAGAGAGTGAGATACCAGCTCCTTTCATTCAGTCAGTAGCTTCAATCATTTCTGGACGTTTTTCAATTGCAAAAATCAATGAATATTGTAAATGCACAAACAGTAATTTCTCCGCATTGCAAGGTGCAATTCTGAAATTTTTTGCTTTTTCCTGCTCCTCTTAGCATGATAAAGAAGATTCAAAGAGAGTGAGATGCCAGCTCCTTTCATTCAGTCAGTAGCTTCAATCATTTCTGGATGTATTTCAATGGCAAAAATCAATGAATATTGTAAATGCACAGACAGTAATTTCTCCGCATTGCAAGGTGCAATTCTGAAATTTTTTGCTTTTTCCTGCTCCTCTTAGCATCATAAAGAAGATTCAAAGAGAGTGAGATGTCAGCTCCTTTCATTCAGTCAGTAGCTTCAAACATTTCTGGTATATGAATAACATGATGTTTTTCAATGGCAAAAATCAATGAATATTGTAAATGCACAAACAGTAATTTCTCCGCATTGCAAGGTGCAATTCTGAAATTTTTTGCTTTTTCCTGCTCCTCTTTGCATGATAAAAAAGATTCAAAGAGAGTGAGATGCCAGCTCCTTTCATTCAGTCAGTAGCTTCAATCATTTCTGGACGTTTTTCAATGGCAAAAATCAATGAATATTGTAAATGCACAAACAGTAATTTCTCCGCATTGCAAGGTGCAATTCTGAAATTTTTTGCTTTTTCCTGCTCCTCTTAGCATGATAAAGAAGATTCAAAGAGAGTGAGATGCCAGCTCCTTTCATTCAGTCAGTAGCTTCAATCATTTCTGGACGTTTTTCAATGGCAAAAATCAATGAATATTGTAAATGCACAAACAGTAATTTCTCCGCATTGCAAGGTGCAATTCTGAAATTTTTTGCTTTTTCCTGCTCCTCTTAGCATGATAAAGAAGATTCAATGAGAGTGAGATGCCAGCTCCTTTCATTCAGTCAGTAGCTTCAAACATTTCTGGTATATGAATAACATGTTTTTCAATGGCAAAAATCAATGAATATTGTAAATGCACAAACAGTAATTTCTCCGCATTGCAAGGTGCAATTCTGAAATTTTTTGCTTTTTCCTGCTAATCCTAGCATGATAAAGAAGATTCAAAGAGCGTGAGATGCCAGCTCCTTTCATTCAGTCAGTAGCTTCAAACATTTCTGGTATATGAAAAACATGTTTTTCAATGGCAAAAATCAATGAATATTGTAAATGCACAAACAGTAATATCTCCACATTGCAAGGTGCAATTCTGAAATTTTTTGCTTTTTCCTGCTAATCCTAGCATGATAAAGAAGATTCAAAGAGAGTGAGATGCCAGCTCCTTTCATTCAGTCAGTAGCTTCAAACATTTCTGGACGTTTTTCAATGGCAAAAATCAATGAATATTGTAAATGCACAAACAGTAATATTTCCACATTGCAAGGTGCAATTCTGAAATTTTTTGCTTTTTCCTGTTAATCCTAGCATGATAAAGAAGATTCAAAGAGAGTGAGATGCCAGCTCCTTTCATTCAGTCAGTAGCTTCAAACATTTCTGGTATATGAAAAACATGTTTTTCAATGGCAAAAATCAATGAATATTGTAAATGCACAAACAGTAATATCTCCACATTGGAAGGTGCAATTCTGAAATTTTTTGCTTTTTCCTGCTAATCCTAGCATGATAAAGAAGATTCAAAGAGAGTGAGATGCCAGCTCCTTTCATTCAGTCAGTAGCTTCAAACATTTCTGGTATATGAATAACATGATGTTTTTCAATGGCAAAAATCAATGAATATTGTAAATGCACAAACAGTAATATCTCCACATTGCAAGGTGCAATTCTGAAATTTTTTGCTTTTTCCTGCTAATCCTAGCATGATAAAGAAGATTCAAAGAGAGTGAGATGCCAGCTCCTTTCATTCAGTCAGTAGCTTCAAACATTTCTGGTATATGAAAAACATGTTTTTCAATGGCAAAAATCAATGAATATTGTAAATGCACAAACAGTAATATCTCCACATTGCAAGGTGCAATTCTGAAATTTTTTGCTTTTTCCTGCTAATCCTAGCATGATAAAGAAGATTCAAAGAGAGTGAGATGCCAGCTCCTTTCATTCAGTCAGTAGCTTCAAACATTTCTGGTATATGAAAAACATGTTTTTAAAAGGCAAAAATCAATGAATATTGTAAATGCACAAACAGTAATATCTCCACATTGCAAGGTGCAATTCTGAAATGTTTTGCTTTTTCCGGCTAATCCTAGCATGATAAAGAAGATTCAAAGAGAGTGAGATGCCAGCTCCTTTCATTCAGTCAGTAGCTTCAAACATTTCTCGACGTTTTTCAATGGCAAAAATCAATGAATATTGTAAATGCACAAACAGTAATATCTCCACATTGCAAGGTGCAATTCTGAAATTTTTTGCTTTTTCCTGTTAATCCTAGCATGATAAAGAAGATTCAAAGAGAGTGAGATGCCAGCTCCTTTCATTCAGTCAGTAGCTTCAAACATTTCTGGTATATGAAAAACATGTTTTTCAATGGCAAAAATCAATGAATATTGTAAATGCACAAACAGTAATATCTCCACATTGCAAGGTGCAATTCTGAAATTTTTTGCTTTTTCCTGCTAATCCTAGCATGATAAAGAAGATTCAAAGAGAGTGAGATGCCAGCTCCTTTCATTCAGTCAGTAGCTTCAAACATTTCTGGACGTTTTTCAATGGCAAAAATCAATGATTATTGTAAATGCACAAACAGTAATATCTCCACATTGCAGGGTGCAATTCTGAAATTTTTTGCTTTTTCCTGCTAATCCTAGCATGATAAAGAAGATTCAAAGAGAGTGAGATGCCAGCTCCTTTCATTCAGTCAGTAGCTTCAAACATTTCTGGACGTTTTTCAATGCTAAAAATCAATGAATATTGTAAATGCACAAACAGTAATATCTCCACATTGCAAGGTGCAATTCTGAAATTTTTTGCTTTTTCCTGCTAATCCTAGCATGATAAAGAAGATTCAAAGAGAGTGAGATGCCAGCTCCTTTCATTCAGTCAGTAGCTTAAAACATTTCTGGTATATGAAAAACATGTTTTTCAATGGCAAAAATCAATGAATATTGTAAATGCACAAACAGTAATATCTCCACATTGCAAGGTGCAATTCTGAAATTTTTTGCTTTTTCCTGCTAATCCTAGCATGATAAAGAAGATTCAAAGAGAGTGAGATGCCAGCTCCTTTCATTCAGTCAGTAGCTTCAAACATTTCTGGTATATGAAAAACATGTTTTTCAATGGCAAAAATCAATGAATATTGTAAATGCACAAACAGTAATATCTCCACATTGCAAGGTGCAATTCTGAAATTTTTTGCTTTTTCCTGCTAATCCTAGCATGATAAAGAAAATTCAAAGAGAGTGAGATGCCAGCTCCTTTCATTCAGTCAGTAGCTTCAAACATTTCTGGACGTTTTTCAATGGCAAAAATCAATGAATATTGTAAATGCACAAACAGTAATATCTCCACATTGCAAGGTGCAATTCTGAAATTTTTTGCTTTTTCCTGTTAATCCTAGCATGATAAAGAAGATTCAAAGAGAGTGAGATGCCAGCTCCTTTCATTCAGTCAGTAGCTTCAAACATTTCTGGTATATGAAAAACATGTTTTTCAATGGCAAAAATCAATGAATATTGTAAATGCACAAACAGTAATATCTCCACATTGCAAGGTGCAATTCTGAAATTTTTTGCTTTTTCCTGCTAATCCTAGCATGATAAAGAAGATTCAAAGAGAGTGAGATGCCAGCTCCTTTCATTCAGTCAGTAGCTTCATACATTTCTGGTATATGAATAACGATGTTTTTCAATGGCAAAAATCAATGAATATTGTAAATGCACAAACAGTAATTTCTCCGCATTGCAAGGTGCAATTCTGAAATTTTTGCTTTTTCCTGCTCCTCTTAGCATGATAAAGAAGATTCAAAGAGAGTGAGATGCCAGCTCTTTTCATTCAGTCAGTAGCTTCAAACATTTCTGGTATATGAATAACATGTTTTTCAATGGCAAAAATCAATGAATATTGTAAATGCACAAACAGTAATTTCTCCGCATTGCAAGGTGCAATTCTGAAATTTTTTGCTTTTTCCTGCTCCTCTTAGCATGATAAAGAAGATTCAAAGAGAGTGGGATGCCATCTCCTTTCATTCAGTCAGTAGCTTCAAACATTTCTGGTATATGAATAACATGATGTTTTTCAATGGCAAAAATCAATGAATATTGTAAATGCACAAACAGTAATTTCTCCGCATTGCAAGGTGCAATTCTGAAATTTTTTGCTTTTTCCTGCTCCTCTTAGCATGAAAAAGAAGATTCAAAAAGAGTGAGATGCCAGCTCCTTTCATTCAGTCAGTAGCTTCAATCATTTCTGGACGTTTTTCAATGGCAAAAATCAATGAATATTGTAAATGCACAAACAGTAATTTCTCCACATTGCAAGGTGCAATTCTGAAATTTTTTGCTTTTTCCTGCTCCTCTTAGCATGATAAAGAAGATTCAAAGAGAGTGAGATGCCAGCTCCTTTCATTCAGTCAGTAGCTTCAAACATTTCTGGACGTTTTTCAATGGCAAAAATCAATGAATATTGTAAATGCACAAACAGTAATTTCTCCGCATTGCAAGGTGCAATTCTGAAATTTTTTGCTTTTTTCTGCTCCTCTTAGCATGATAAAGAAGATTCAAAGTGAGTGAGATGCCAGCTCCTTTCATTCAGTCAGTAGCTTCAATCATTTCTGGACGTTTTTCAATGGCAAAAATCAATGAATATTGTAAATGCACAAACAGTAATTTCTCCGCATTGCAAGGTGCAATTCTGAAATTTTTTGCTTTTTCCTGCTCCTCTTAGCATGATAAAGAAGATTCAAAGAGAGTGAGATGCCAGCTCCTTTCATTCAGTCAGTAGCTTCAATCATTTCTGGTATATGAATAACATGATGTTTTTCAATGGCAAAAATCAATGAATATTGTAAATGCACAAACAGTAATTTCTCCGCATTGCAAGGTGCAATTCTGAAATTTTTTGCTTTTTCCTGCTCCTCTTAGCATGATAAAGAAGATTCAAAGAGAGTGAGATGCCAGCTCCTTTCATTCAGTCAGTAGCTTCAATCATTTCTGGTATATGAATAACATGATGTTTTTCAATGGCAAAAATCAATGAATATTGTAAATGCACAAACAGTAATTTCTCCGCATTGCAAGGTGCAATTCTGAAATGTTTTGCTTTTTCCTGCTCCTCTTAGCATGATAAAGAAGATTCAAAGAGAGTGAGATGCCAGCTCCTTTCATTCAGTCAGTAGCTTCAAACATTTCTGGTATATGAATAACATGATGTTTTTCAATGGCAAAAATCAATGAATATTGTAAATGCACAAACAGTAATTTCTCCGCATTGCAAGGTGCAATTCTGAAATTTTTTGCTTTTTCCTGCTCCTCTTAGCATGATAAAGAAGATTCAAAGAGAGTGAGATGCCAGCTTCTTTCATTCAGTCAGTAGCTTCAAACATTTCTGGACGTTTTTCAATGGCAAAAATCAATGAATATTGTAAATGCACAAACAGTAATTTCTCCGCATTGCAAGGTGCAATTCTGAAATTTTTTGCTTTTTCCTGCTCCTCTTAGCATGATAAAGAAGATTCAAAGAGAGTGAGATGCCAGCTCCTTTCATTCAGTCAGTAGCTTCAAACATTTCTGGACGTTTTTCAATGGCAAAAATCAATGAATATTGTAAATGCACAAACAGTAATTTCTCCGCATTGCAAGGTGCAATTCTGAAATTTTTTGCTTTTTCCTGCTCCTCTTAGCATGATAAAGAAGATTCAAAGAGAGTGAGATGCCAGCTACTTTCATTCAGTCAGTAGCTTCAATCATTTCTGGACGTTTTTCAATGGCAAAAATCAATGAATATTGTAAATGCACAAACAGTAATTTCTCCGCATTGCAAGGTGTAATTCTGAAATTTTTTGCTTTTTCCTGCTCCTCTTAGCATGATAAAGAAGATTCAAAGAGAGTGAGATGCCAGCTCCTTTCATTCAGTCAGTAGCTTCAAATATTTCTGGTATATGAATAACATGATGTTTTTCAATGGCAAAAATCAATGAATATTGTAAATGCACAAACAGTAATTTCTCCGCATTGCAAGGTGCAATTCTGAAATTTTTTGCTTTTTCCTGCTCCTCTTAGCATGATAAAGAAGATTCAAAGAGAGTGAGATGCCAGCTCCTTTCATTCAGTCAGTAGCTTCAATCATTTCTGGTATATAACATGATGTTTTTCAATGGCAAAAATCAATGAATATTGTAAATGCACAAACAGTAATTTCTCCGCATTGCAAGGTGCAATTCTGAAATTTTTTGCTTTTTCCTGCTCCTCTTAGCATGATAAAGAAGATTCAAAGAGAGTGAGATGCCAGCTCCTTTCATTCAGTCAGTAGCTTCAAACATTTCTGGTATATGAATAACATGATGTTTTTCAATGACAAAAATCAATGAATATTGTAAATGCACAAACAGTAATTTCTCCACATTGCAAGGTGCAATTCTGAAATTTTTTGCTTTTTCCTGCTCCTCTTAGCATGATAAAGAAGATTCAAAGAGAGTGAGATGCCAGCTCCTTTCATTCAGTCAGTAGCTTCAATCATTTCTGGACGTTTTTCAATGGCAAAAATCAATGAATATTGTAAATGCACAAACAGTAATTTCTCCGCATTGCAAGGTGCAATTCTGAAATTTTTTGCTTTTTCCTGCTCCTCTTAGCATGATAAAGAAGATTCAAAGAGAGTGAGATGCCAGCTCCTTTCATTCAGTCAGTAGCTTCAAACATTTCTGGACGTTTTTCAATGCCAAAAATCAATGAATATTGTAAATGCACAAACTAATTTCTCCGCATTGCAAGGTGCAATTCTGAAATTTTTTGCTTTTTCCTGCTCCTCTTAGCATGATAAAGAAGATTCAAAGAGAGTGAGATGCCAGCTCCTTTCATTCAGTCAGTAGCTTCAAACATTTCTGGTATATGAATAAGATGTTTTTCAATTGCAAAAATCAATGAATATTGTAAATGCACAAACAGTAATTTCTCCGCATTGCAAGGTGCAATTCTGAAATTTTTTGCTTTTTCCTGCTCCTCTTAGCATGATAAAGAAGATTCAAAGAGAGTGAGATGCCAGCTCCTTTCATTCAGTCAGTAGTTTCAATCATTTCTGGACGTTTTTCAATGGCAAAAATCAATGAATATTGTAAATGCACAAACAGTAATTTCTCCGCATTGCAAGGTGCAATTCTGAAATTTTTTTGCTTTTTCCTGCTCCTCTTAGCATGATAAAGAAGATTCAAAGAGAGTGAGATGCCAGCTCTTTTCATTCAGTCAGTAGCTTCAAACATTTCTGGTATATGAATAACATGTTTTTCAATGGCAAAAATCAATGAATATTGTAAATGCACAAACAGTAATTTCTCCGCATTGCAAGGTGCAATTCTGAAATTTTTTGCTTTTTCCTGCTCCTCTTAGCATGATAAAGAAGATTCAAAGAGAGAGAGATGCCAGCTCCTTTCATTCAGTCAGTAGCTTCAAACATTTCTGGTATATGAATAACATGATGTTTTTCAATGGCAAAAATCAATGAATATTGTAAATGCACAAACAGTAATTTCTCCGCATTGCAAGGTGCAATTCTGAAATTTTTTGCTTTTTCCTGCTCCTCTTAGCATGATAAAGAAGATTCAAAGAGAGTGAGATGCCAGCTACTTTCATTCAGTCAGTAGCTTCAATCATTTCTGGACGTTTTTCAATGGCAAAAATCAATGAATATTGTAAATGCACAAACAGTAATTTCTCCGCATTGCAAGGTGTAATTCTGAAATTTTTTGCTTTTTCCTGCTCCTCTTAGCATGATAAAGAAGATTCAAAGAGAGTGAGATGCCAGCTCCTTTCATTCAGTCAGTAGCTTCAAACATTTCTGGTATATGAATAACATGATGTTTTTCAATGGCAAAAATCAATGAATATTGTAAATGCACAAACAGTAATTTCTCCGCATTGCAAGGTGCAATTCTGAAATTTTTTGCTTTTTCCTGCTCCTCTTAGCATGATAAAGAAGATTCAAAGAGAGTGAGATGCCAGCTCCTTTCATTCAGTCAGTAGCTTCAATCATTTCTGGTATATAACATGATGTTTTTCAATGGCAAAAATCAATGAATATTGTAAATGCACAAACAGTAATTTCTCCGCATTGCAAGGTGCAATTCTGAAATTTTTTGCTTTTTCCTGCTCCTCTTAGCATGATAAAGAAGATTCAAAGAGAGTGAGATGCCAGCTCCTTTCATTCAGTCAGTAGCTTCAAACATTTCTGGTATATGAATAACATGATGTTTTTCAATGACAAAAATCAATGAATATTGTAAATGCACAAACAGTAATTTCTCCACATTGCAAGGTGCAATTCTGAAATTTTTTGCTTTTTCCTGCTCCTCTTAGCATGATAAAGAAGATTCAAAGAGAGTGAGATGCCAGCTCCTTTCATTCAGTCAGTAGCTTCAATCATTTCTGGACGTTTTTCAATGGCAAAAATCAATGAATATTGTAAATGCACAAACAGTAATTTCTCCGCATTGCAAGGTGCAATTCTGAAATTTTTTGCTTTTTCCTGCTTCTCTTAGCATGATAAAGAAGATTCAAAGAGAGTGAGATGCCAGCTCCTTTCATTCAGTCAGTAGCTTCAAACATTTCTGGACGTTTTTCAATGCCAAAAATCAATGAATATTGTAAATGCACAAACTAATTTCTCCGCATTGCAAGGTGCAATTCTGAAATTTTTTGCTTTTTCCTGCTCCTCTTAGCATGATAAAGAAGATTCAAAGAGAGTGAGATGCCAGCTCCTTTCATTCAGTCAGTAGCTTCAAACATTTCTGGTATATGAATAAGATGTTTTTCAATTGCAAAAATCAATGAATATTGTAAATGCACAAACAGTAATTTCTCCGCATTGCAAGGTGCAATTCTGAAATTTTTTGCTTTTTCCTGCTCCTCTTAGCATGATAAAGAAGATTCAAAGAGAGTGAGATGCCAGATCCTTTCATTCAGTCAGTAGTTTCAATCATTTCTGGACGTTTTTCAATGGCAAAAATCAATGAATATTGTAAATGCACAAACAGTAATTTCTCCGCATTGCAAGGTGCAATTCTGAAATTTTTTTGCTTTTTCCTGCTCCTCTTAGCATGATAAAGAAGATTCAAAGAGAGTGAGATGCCAGCTCTTTTCATTCAGTCAGTAGCTTCAAACATTTCTGGTATATGAATAACATGTTTTTCAATGGCAAAAATCAATGAATATTGTAAATGCACAAACAGTAATTTCTCCGCATTGCAAGGTGCAATTCTGAAATTTTTTGCTTTTTCCTGCTCCTCTTAGCATGATAAAGAAGATTCAAAGAGAGAGAGATGCCAGCTCCTTTCATTCAGTCAGTAGCTTCAAACATTTCTGGCATATGAATAACATGATGTTTTTCAATGGCAAAAATCAATGAATATTGTAAATGCACAAACAGTAATTTCTCCGCATTGCAAGGTGCAATTCTGAAATTTTTTGCTTTTTCCTGCTCCTCTTAGCATGATAAAGAAGATTCAAAGAGAGTGAGATGCCAGCTCCTTTCATTCAGTCAGTAGCTTCAAACATTTCTGGACGTTTTTCAATGCCAAAAATCAATGAATATTGTAAATGCACAAACAGTAATTTCTCCGCATTGCAAGGTGCAATTCTGAAATTTTTTGCTTTTTCCTGCTCCTCTTAGCATGATAAAGAAGATTCAAAGAGAGTGAGATGCCAGCTCCTTTCATTCAGTCAGTAGCTTCAAACATTTCTCCACGTTTTTCAATGGCAAAAATCAATGAATATTGTAAATGCACAAACAGTAATTTCTCCGCATTGCAAGGTGCAATTCTGAAATTTTTTGCTTTTTCCTGCTCCTCTTAGCATGATAAAGAAGATTCAAAGAGAGTGAGATGCCAGCTCCTTTCATTCAGTCAGTAGCTTCAAACATTTCTGGACGTTTTTCAATGGAAAAATCAATGAATATTGTAAATGCACAAACAGTAATTTCTCCGCATTGCAAGGTGCAATTCTGAAATTTTTTGCTTTTTCCTGCTCCTCTTAGCATGATAAAGAAGATTCAAAGAGAGTGAGATGCCAGCTACTTTCATTCAGTCAGTAGCTTCAATCATTTCTGGACGTTTTTCAATGGCAAAAATCAATGAATATTGTAAATGCACAAACAGTAATTTCTCCGCATTGCAAGGTGCAATTCTGAAATTTTTTGCTTTTTCCTGCTCCTCTTAGCATGATAAAGAAGATTCAAAGAGAGTGAGATGTCAGCTCCTTTCATTCAGTCAGTAGCTTCAATCATTTCTGGTATATGAATAACATGATGTTTTTCAATGGCAAAAATCAATGAATATTGTAAATGCACAAACAGTAATTTCTCCGCATTGCAAGGTGCAATTCTGAAATTTTTTGCTTTTTCCTGCTCCTCTTAGCTTGATAAAGAAGATTCAAAGAGAGTGAGATGCCAACTCCTTTCATTCAGTCAGTAGCTTAAAACATTTCTGGTATATGAATAACATGATGTTTTTCAATGGCAAAAATCAATGAATATTGTAAATGCACAAACAGTAATTTCTCCGCATTGCAAGGTGCAATTCTGAAATTTTTTGCTTTTTCCTGCTCCTCTTAGCATGATAAAGAAGATTCAAAGAGAGTGAGATGCCAGCTCCTTTCATTCAGTCAGTAGCTTCAATCATTTCTGGTATATGAATAACATGATGTTCAATGGCAAAAATCAATGAATATTGTAAATGCACAAACAGTAATTTCTCCGCATTGCAAGGTGCAATTCTGAAATTTTTTGCTTTTTCCTGCTCCTCTTAGCATGATAAAGAAGATTCAAAGAGAGAGAGATGCCAGCTCCTTTCATTCAGTCAGTAGCTTCAAACATTTCTGGTATATGAATAACATGATGTTTTTCAATGGCAAAAATCAATGAATATTGTAAATGCACAAACAGTAATTTCTCCGCATTGCAAGGTGCAATTCTGAAATTTTTTGCTTTTTCCTGCTCCTCTTAGCATGATAAAGAAGATTCAAAGAGAGTGAGATGCCAGCTCCTTTCATTCAGTCAGTAGCTTCAAACATTTCTGGACGTTTTTCAATGCCAAAAATCAATGAATATTGTAAATGCACAAACAGTAATTTCTCCGCATTGCAAGGTGCAATTCTGAAATTTTTTGCTTTTTCCTGCTCCTCTTAGCATGATAAAGAAGATTCAAAGAGAGTGAGATGCCAGCTCCTTTCATTCAGTCAGTAGCTTCAAACATTTCTCCACGTTTTTCAATGGCAAAAATCAATGAATATTGTAAATGCACAAACAGTAATTTCTCCGCATTGCAAGGTGCAATTCTGAAATTTTTTGCTTTTTCCTGCTCCTCTTAGCATGATAAAGAAGATTCAAAGAGAGTGAGATGCCAGCTCCTTTCATTCAGTCAGTAGCTTCAAACATTTCTGGACGTTTTTCAATGGAAAAATCAATGAATATTGTAAATGCACAAACAGTAATTTCTCCGCATTGCAAGGTGCAATTCTGAAATTTTTTGCTTTTTCCTGCTCCTCTTAGCATGATAAAGAAGATTCAAAGAGAGTGAGATGCCAGCTACTTTCATTCAGTCAGTAGCTTCAATCATTTCTGGACGTTTTTCAATGGCAAAAATCAATGAATATTGTAAATGCACAAACAGTAATTTCTCCGCATTGCAAGGTGCAATTCTGAAATTTTTTGCTTTTTCCTGCTCCTCTTAGCATGATAAAGAAGATTCAAAGAGAGTGAGATGTCAGCTCCTTTCATTCAGTCAGTAGCTTCAATCATTTCTGGTATATGAATAACATGATGTTTTTCAATGGCAAAAATCAATGAATATTGTAAATGCACAAACAGTAATTTCTCCGCATTGCAAGGTGCAATTCTGAAATTTTTTGCTTTTTCCTGCTCCTCTTGGCATGATAAAGAAGATTCAAAGAGAGTGAGATGCCAGCTCCTTTCATTCAGTCAGTAGCTTCAATCATTTCTGGTATATGAATAACATGATGTTTTTCAATGGCAAAAATCAATGAATATTGTAAATGCACAAACAGTAATTTCTCCGCATTGCAAGGTGCAATTCTGAAATTTTTTGCTTTTTCCTGCTCCTCTTAGCATGATAAAGAAGATTCAAAGAGAGTGAGATGCCAGCTCCTTTCATTCAGTCAGTAGCTTCAAACATTTCTGGACGTTTTTCAATGCCAAAAATCAATGAATATTGTAAATGCACAAACAGTAATTTCTCCGCATTGCAAGGTGCAATTCTGAAATTTTTTGCTTTTTCCTGCTCCTCTTAGCATGATAAAGAAGATTCAAAGAGAGTGAGATGCCAGCTCCTTTCATTCAGTCAGTAGCTTCAAACATTTCTCCACGTTTTTCAATGGCAAAAATCAATGAATATTGTAAATGCACAAACAGTAATTTCTCCGCATTGCAAGGTGCAATTCTGAAATTTTTTGCTTTTTCCTGCTCCTCTTAGCATGATAAAGAAGATTCAAAGAGAGTGAGATGCCAGCTCCTTTCATTCAGTCAGTAGCTTCAAACATTTCTGGACGTTTTTCAATGGAAAAATCAATGAATATTGTAAATGCACAAACAGTAATTTCTCCGCATTGCAAGGTGCAATTCTGAAATTTTTTGCTTTTTCCTGCTCCTCTTAGCATGATAAAGAAGATTCAAAGAGAGTGAGATGCCAGCTACTTTCATTCAGTCAGTAGCTTCAATCATTTCTGGACGTTTTTCAATGGCAAAAATCAATGAATATTGTAAATGCACAAACAGTAATTTCTCCGCATTGCAAGGTGCAATTCTGAAATTTTTTGCTTTTTCCTGCTCCTCTTAGCATGATAAAGAAGATTCAAAGAGAGTGAGATGTCAGCTCCTTTCATTCAGTCAGTAGCTTCAATCATTTCTGGTATATGAATAACATGATGTTTTTCAATGGCAAAAATCAATGAATATTGTAAATGCACAAATAGTAATTTCTCCGCATTGCAAGGTGCAATTCTGAAATTTTTTGCTTTTTCCTGCTCCTCTTAGCTTGATAAAGAAGATTCAAAGAGAGTGAGATGCCAACTCCTTTCATTCAGTCAGTAGCTTAAAACATTTCTGGTATATGAATAACATGATGTTTTTCAATGGCAAAAATCAATGAATATTGTAAATGCACAAACAGTAATTTCTCCGCATTGCAAGGTGCAATTCTGAAATTTTTTGCTTTTTCCTGCTCCTCTTAGCATGATAAAGAAGATTCAAAGAGAGTGAGATGCCAGCTCCTTTCATTCAGTCAGTAGCTTCAATCATTTCTGGTATATGAATAACATGATGTTTTTCAATGGCAAAAATCAATGAATATTGTAAATGCACAAACAGTAATTTCTCCGCATTGCAAGGTGCAATTCTGAAATTTTTTGCTTTTTCCTGCTCCTCTTAGCATGATAAAGAAGATTCAAAGAGAGTGAGATGCCAGCTCCTTTCATTCAGTCAGTAGCTTCAAACATTTCTGGTATATGAATAACATGATGTTTTTCAATGGCAAAAATCAATGAATATTGTAAATGCACAAACAGTAATTTCTCCACATTGCAAGGTGCAATTCTGAAATGTTTTGCTTTTTCCTGCTCCTCTTAGCATGATAAAGAAGATTCAAAGAGAGTGAGATGCCAGCTCCTTTCATTCAGTCAGTAGCTTCAATCATTTCTGGCCATTTTTCAATGGCAAAAATCAATGAATATTGTAAATGCACAAACAGTAATTTCTCCACATTGCAAGGTGCAATTCTGAAATTTTTTGCTTTTTCCTGCTCCTCTTAGCATGATAAAGAAGTTTCAAAGAGAGTGAGATGCCAGCTCCTTTCATTCAGTCAGTAGCTTCAAACATTTCTGGACGTTTTTCAATGCCAAAAATCAATGAATATTGTAAATGCACAAACTAATTTCTCCGCATTGCAAGGTGCAATTCTGAAATTTTTGGCTTTTTCCTGCTCCTCTTAGCATGATAAAGAAGATTCAAAGAAAGTGAGATGCCAGCTCCTTTCATTCAGTCAGTAGCTTCAAACATTTCTGGTATATGAATAACATGTTTTTCAATGGCAAAAATCAATGAATATTGTAAATGCACAAACAGTAATTTCTCCACATTGCAAGGTGCAATTCTGAAATTTTTTGCTTTTTCCTGCTCCTCTTAGCATGATAAAGAAGATTCAAAGAGAGTGAGATGCCAGCTCCTTTCATTCAGTCAGTAGCTTCAATCATTTCTGGACGTTTTTCAATGGCAAAAATCAATGAATATTGTAAATGCACAAACAGTAATTTCTCCGCATTGCAAGGTGCAATTCTGAAATTTTTTGCTTTTTCCTGCTCCTCTTAGCATGATAAAGAAGATTCAAAGAGAGTGAGATGCCAGCTCTTTTCATTCAGTCAGTAGCTTCAAACATTTCTGGTATATGAATAACATGTTTTTCAATGGCAAAAATCAATGAATATTGTAAATGCACAAACAGTAATTTCTCCGCATTGCAAGGTGCAATTCTGAAATTTTTTGCTTTTTCCTGCTCCTCTTAGCATGATAAAGAAGATTCAAAGAGAGTGAGATGCCAGCTCCTTTCATTCAGTCAGTAGCTTCAAACATTTCTGGTATATGAATAACATGATGTTTTTCAATGGCAAAAATCAATGAATATTGTAAATGCACAAACAGTAATTTCTCCGCATTGCAAGGTGCAATTCTGAAATTTTTTGCTTTTTCCTGCTCCTCTTAGCATGATAAAGAAGATTCAAAGAGAGTGAGATGCCAGCTCCTTTCATTCAGTCAGTAGCTTCAATCATTTCTGGACGTTTTTCAATGGCAAAAATCAATGAATATTGTAAATGCACAAACAGTAATTTCTCCACATTGCAAGGTGCAATTCTGAAATTTTTTGCTTTTTCCTGCTCCTCTTAGCATGATAAAGAAGATTCAAAGAGAGTGAGATGCCAGCTCCTTTCATTCAGTCAGTAGCTTCAAACATTTCTGGACGTTTTTCAATGGCAAAAATCAATGAATATTGTAAATGCACAAACAGTAATTTCTCCGCATTGCAAGGTGCAATTCTGAAATTTTTTGCTTTTTCCTGCTCCTCTTAGCATGATAAAGAAGATTCAAAGAGAGTGAGATGCCAGCTCCTTTCATTCAGTCAGTAGCTTCAATCATTTCTGGTATATGAATAACATGATGTTTTTCAATGGCAAAAATCAATGAATATTGTAAATGCACAAACAGTAATTTCTCCGCATTGCAAGGTGCAATTCTGAAATTTTTTGCTTTTTCCTGCTCCTCTTAGCATGATAAAGAAGATTCAAAGAGAGTGAGATGCCAGCTCCTTCATTCAGTCAGTAGCTTCAAACATTTCTGTTATTTGAATAACATGATGTTTTTCAATGGCAAAAATCAATGAATATTGTAAATGCACAAACAGTAATTTCTCCGCATTGCAAGGTGCAATTCTGAAATTTTTTGCTTTTTCCTGCTCCTCTTAGCATGATAAAGAAGATTCAAAGAGAGTGAGATGCCAGCTCCTTTCATTCAGTCAGTAGCTTCAAACATTTCTGGTATATGAATAACATGATGTTTTTCAATGGCAAAAATCAATGAATATTGTAAATGCACAAACAGTAATTTCTCCGCATTGCAAGGTGCAATTCTGAAATTTTTTGCTTTTTCCTGCTCCTCTTAGCATGATAAAGAATATTCAAAGAGAGTGAGATGCCAGCTCCTTTCATTCAGTCAGTAGCTTCAAACATTTCTCCACGTTTTTCAATGGCAAAAATCAATGAATATTGTAAATGCACAAACAGTAATTTCTCCGCATTGCAAGGTGCAATTCTGAAATTTTTTGCTTTTTCCTGCTCCTCTTAGCATGATAAAGAAGATTCAAAGAGAGTGAGATGCCAGCTCCTTTCATTCAGTCAGTAGCTTCAAACATTTCTGGACGTTTTTCAATGGCAAAAATCAATGAATATTGTAAATGCACAAACAGTAATTTCTCCGCATTGCAAGGTGCAATTCTGAAATTTTTTGCTTTTTCCTGCTCCTCTTAGCATGATAAAGAAGATTCAAAGAGAGTGAGATGCCAGCTACTTTCATTCAGTCAGTAGCTTCAATCATTTCTGGACGTTTTTCAATGGCAAAAATCAATGAATATTGTAAATGCACAAACAGTAATTTCTCCGCATTCCAAGGTGCAATTCTGAAATTTTTTGCTTTTTCCTGCTCCTCTTAGCATGATAAAGAAGATTCAAAGAGAGTGAGATGCCAGCTCCTTTCATTCAGTCAGTAGCTTCAATCATTTCTGGTATATGAATAACATGATGTTTTTCAATGGCAAAAATCAATGAATATTGTAAATGCACAAACAGTAATTTCTCCGCATTGCAAGGTGCAATTCTGAAATTTTTTGCTTTTTCCTGCTCCTCTTAGCTTGATAAAGAAGATTCAAAGAGAGTGAGATGCCAACTCCTTTCATTCAGTCAGTAGCTTAAAACATTTCTGGTATATGAATAACATGATGTTTTTCAATGGCAAAAATCAATGAATATTGTAAATGCACAAACAGTAATTTCTCCGCATTGCAAGGTGCAATTCTGAAATTTTTTGCTTTTTCCTGCTCCTCTTAGCATGATAAAGAAGATTCAAAGAGAGTGAGATGCCAGCTCCTTTCATTCAGTCAGTAGCTTCAATCATTTCTGGTATATGAATAACATGATGTTTTTCAATGGCAAAAATCAATGAATATTGTAAATGCACAAACAGTAATTTCTCCGCATTGCAAGGTGCAATTCTGAAATTTTTTGCTTTTTCCTGCTCCTCTTAGCATGATAAAGAAGATTCAAAGAGAGTGAGATGCCAGCTCCTTTCATTCAGTCAGTAGCTTCAAACATTTCTGGTATATGAATAACATGATGTTTTTCAATGGCAAAAATCAATGAATATTGTAAATGCACAAACAGTAATTTCTCCACATTGCAAGGTGCAATTCTGAAATGTTTTGCTTTTTCCTGCTCCTCTTAGCATGATAAAGAAGATTCAAAGAGAGTGAGATGCCAGCTCCTTTCATTCAGTCAGTAGCTTCAATCATTTCTGGACATTTTTCAATGGCAAAAATCAATGAATATTGTAAATGCACAAACAGTAATTTCTCCACATTGCAAGGTGCAATTCTGAAATTTTTTGCTTTTTCCTGCTCCTCTTAGCATGATAAAGAAGTTTCAAAGAGAGTGAGATGCCAGCTCCTTTCATTCAGTCAGTAGCTTCAAACATTTCTGGACGTTTTTCAATGCCAAAAATCAATGAATATTGTAAATGCACAAACTAATTTCTCCGCATTGCAAGGTGCAATTCTGAAATTTTTTGCTTTTTCCTGCTCCTCTTAGCATGATAAAGAAGATTCAAAGAAAGTGAGATGCCAGCTCCTTTCATTCAGTCAGTAGCTTCAAACATTTCTGGTATATGAATAACATGTTTTTCAATGGCAAAAATCAATGAATATTGTAAATGCACAAACAGTAATTTCTCCACATTGCAAGGTGCAATTCTGAAATTTTTTGCTTTTTCCTGCTCCTCTTAGCATGATAAAGAAGATTCAAAGAGAGTGAGATGCCAGCTCCTTTCATTCAGTCAGTAGCTTCAATCATTTCTGGACGTTTTTCAATGGCAAAAATCAATGAATATTGTAAATGCACAAACAGTAATTTCTCCGCATTGCAAGGTGCAATTCTGAAATTTTTTGCTTTTTCCTGCTCCTCTTAGCATGATAAAGAAGATTCAAAGAGAGTGAGATGCCAGCTCTTTTCATTCAGTCAGTAGCTTCAAACATTTCTGGTATATGAATAACATGTTTTTCAATGGCAAAAATCAATGAATATTGTAAATGCACAAACAGTAATTTCTCCGCATTGCAAGGTGCAATTCTGAAATTTTTTGCTTTTTCCTGCTCCTCTTAGCATGATAAAGAAGATTCAAAGAGAGTGAGATGCCAGCTCCTTTCATTCAGTCAGTAGCTTCAAACATTTCTGGACGTTTTTCAATGGCAAAAATCAATGAATATTGTAAATGCACAAACAGTAATTTCTCCGCATTGCAAGGTGCAATTCTGAAATTTTTTGCTTTTTCCTGCTCCTCTTAGCATGATAAAGAAGATTCAAAGAGAGTGAGATGCCAGCTACTTTCATTCAGTCAGTAGCTTCAATCATTTCTGGACGTTTTTCAATGGCAAAAATCAATGAATATTGTAAATGCACAAACAGTAATTTCTCCGCATTCCAAGGTGCAATTCTGAAATTTTTTGCTTTTTCCTGCTCCTCTTAGCATGATAAAGAAGATTCAAAGAGAGTGAGATGTCAGCTCTTTTCATTCAGTCAGTAGCTTCAATCATTTCTGGTATATGAATAACATGATGTTTTTCAATGGCAAAAATCAATGAATATTGTAAATGCACAAACAGTAATTTCTCCGCATTGCAAGGTGCAATTCTGAAATTTTTTGCTTTTTCCTGCTCCTCTTAGCTTGATAAAGAAGATTCAAAGAGAGTGAGATGCCAACTCCTTTCATTCAGTCAGTAGCTTAAAACATTTCTGGTATATGAATAACATGATGTTTTTCAATGGCAAAAATCAATGAATATTGTAAATGCACAAACAGTAATTTCTCCGCATTGCAAGGTGCAATTCTGAAATTTTTTGCTTTTTCCTGCTCCTCTTAGCATGATAAAGAAGATTCAAAGAGAGTGAGATGCCAGCTCCTTTCATTCAGTCAGTAGCTTCAATCATTTCTGGTATATGAATAACATGATGTTTTTCAATGGCAAAAATCAATGAATATTGTAAATGCACAAACAGTAATTTCTCCGCATTGCAAGGTGCAATTCTGAAATTTTTTGCTTTTTCCTGCTCCTCTTAGCATGATAAAGAAGATTCAAAGAGAGTGAGATGCCAGCTCCTTTCATTCAGTCAGTAGCTTCAAACATTTCTGGTATATGAATAACATGATGTTTTTCAATGGCAAAAATCAATGAATATTGTAAATGCACAAACAGTAATTTCTCCACATTGCAAGGTGCAATTCTGAAATGTTTTGCTTTTTCCTGCTCCTCTTAGCATGATAAAGAAGATTCAAAGAGAGTGAGATGCCAGCTCCTTTCATTCAGTCAGTAGCTTCAATCATTTCTGGACATTTTTCAATGGCAAAAATCAATGAATATTGTAAATGCACAAACAGTAATTTCTCCACATTGCAAGGTGCAATTCTGAAATTTTTTGCTTTTTCCTGCTCCTCTTAGCATGATAAAGAAGTTTCAAAGAGAGTGAGATGCCAGCTCCTTTCATTCAGTCAGTAGCTTCAAACATTTCTGGACGTTTTTCAATGCCAAAAATCAATGAATATTGTAAATGCACAAACTAATTTCTCCGCATTGCAAGGTGCAATTCTGAAATTTTTTGCTTTTTCCTGCTCCTCTTAGCATGATAAAGAAGATTCAAAGAAAGTGAGATGCCAGCTCCTTTCATTCAGTCAGTAGCTTCAAACATTTCTGGTATATGAATAACATGTTTTTCAATGGCAAAAATCAATGAATATTGTAAATGCACAAACAGTAATTTCTCCACATTGCAAGGTGCAATTCTGAAATTTTTTGCTTTTTCCTGCTCCTCTTAGCATGATAAAGAAGATTCAAAGAGAGTGAGATGCCAGCTCCTTTCATTCAGTCAGTAGCTTCAATCATTTCTGGACGTTTTTCAATGGCAAAAATCAATGAATATTGTAAATGCACAAACAGTAATTTCTCCGCATTGCAAGGTGCAATTCTGAAATTTTTTGCTTTTTCCTGCTCCTCTTAGCATGATAAAGAAGATTCAAAGAGAGTGAGATGCCAGCTCTTTTCATTCAGTCAGTAGCTTCAAACATTTCTGGTATATGAATAACATGTTTTTCAATGGCAAAAATCAATGAATATTGTAAATGCACAAACAGTAATTTCTCCGCATTGCAAGGTGCAATTCTGAAATTTTTTGCTTTTTCCTGCTCCTCTTAGCATGATAAAGAAGATTCAAAGAGAGTGAGATGCCAGCTCCTTTCATTCAGTCAGTAGCTTCAAACATTTCTGGTATATGAATAACATGATGTTTTTCAATGGCAAAAATCAATGAATATTGTAAATGCACAAACAGTAATTTCTCCGCATTGCAAGGTGCAATTCTGAAATTTTTTGCTTTTTCCTGCTCCTCTTAGCATGATAAAGAATATTCAAAGAGAGTGAGATGCCAGCTCCTTTCATTCAGTCAGTAGCTTCAATCATTTCTGGACGTTTTTCAATGGCAAAAATCAATGAATATTGTAAATGCACAAACAGTAATTTCTCCACATTGCAAGGTGCAATTCTGAAATTTTTTGCTTTTTCCTGCTCCTCTAAGCATGATAAAGAAGATTCAAAGAGAGTGAGATGCCAGCTCCTTTCATTCAGTCAGTAGCTTCAAACATTTCTGGACGTTTTTCAATGGCAAAAATCAATGAATATTGTAAATGCACAAACAGTAATTTCTCCGCATTGCAAGGTGCAATTCTGAAATTTTTTGCTTTTTCCTGCTCCTCTTAGCATGATAAAGAAGATTCAAAGAGAGTGAGATGCCAGCTCCTTTCATTCAGTCAGTAGCTTCAATCATTTCTGGACGTTTTTCAATGGCAAAAATCAATGAATATTGTAAATGCACAAACAGTAATTTCTCCGCATTGCAAGGTGCAATTCTGAAATTTTTTGCTTTTTCCTGCTCCTCTTAGCATGATAAAGAAGATTCAAAGAGAGTGAGATGCCAGCTCCTTTCATTCAGTCAGTAGCTTCAATCATTTCTGGTATATGAATAACATGATGTTTTTCAATGGCAAAAATCAATGAATATTGTAAATGCACAAACAGTAATTTCTCCGCATTGCAAGGTGCAATTCTGAAATTTTTTGCTTTTTCCTGCTCCTCTTAGCTTGATAAAGACGATTCAAAGAGAGTGAGATGCCAGCTCCTTTCATTCAGTCAGTAGCTTAAAACATTTCTGGTATATGAATAACATGATGTTTTTCAATGGCAAAAATCAATGAATATTGTAAATGCACAAACAGTAATTTCTCCGCATTGCAAGGTGCAATTCTGAAATTTTTTGCTTTTTCCTGCTCCTCTTAGCATGATAAAGAAGATTCAAAGAGAGTGAGATGCCAGCTCCTTTCATTCAGTCAGTAGCTTCAATCATTTCTGGTATATGAATAACATGATGTTTTTCAATGGCAAAAATCAATGAATATTGTAAATGCACAAACAGTAATTTCTCCGCATTGCAAGGTGCAATTCTGAAATTTTTTGCTTTTTCCTGCTCCTCTTAGCATGATAAAGAAGATTCAAAGAGAGTGAGATGCCAGCTCCTTTCATTCAGTCAGTAGCTTCAAACATTTCTGGTATATGAATAACATGATGTTTTTCAATGGCAAAAATCAATGAATATTGTAAATGCACAAACAGTAATTTCTCCACATTGCAAGGTGCAATTCTGAAATTTTTTGCTTTTATCTGCTCCTCTTAGCATGATAAAGAAGATTCAAAGAGAGTGAGATGCCAGCTCCTTTCATTCAGTCAGTAGCTTCAATCATTTCTGGACATTTTTCAATGGCAAAAATCAATGAATATTGTAAATGCACAAACAGTAATTTCTCCACATTGCAAGGTGCAATTCTGAAATTTTTTGCTTTTTCCTGCTCCTCTTAGCATGATAAAGAAGTTTCAAAGAGAGTGAGATGCCAGCTCCTTTCATTCAGTCAGTAGCTTCAAACATTTCTGGACGTTTTTCAATGCCAAAAATCAATGAATATTGTAAATGCACAAACTAATTTCTCCGCATTGCAAGGTGCAATTCTGAAATTTTTTGCTTTTTCCTGCTCCTCTTAGCATGATAAAGAAGATTCAAAGAAAGTGAGATGCCAGCTCCTTTCATTCAGTCAGTAGCTTCAAACATTTCTGGTATATGAATAACATGTTTTTCAATGGCAAAAATCAATGAATATTGTAAATGCACAAACAGTAATTTCTCCGCATT
This sequence comes from Phyllobates terribilis, assembly GCF_046119375.1. Classification (NCBI taxonomy): domain Eukaryota; kingdom Metazoa; phylum Chordata; class Amphibia; order Anura; family Dendrobatidae; genus Phyllobates; species Phyllobates terribilis. The sequence goes on along the minus strand of NW_027364051.1, from coordinate 150,525 downwards.
GCAAGGTGCAATTCTGAAATTTTTTGCTTTTTCCTGCTCCTCTTAGCATGATAAAGAAGATTCAAAGAGAGTGAGATGCCAGCTCCTTTCATTCAGTCAGTAGCTTCAATCATTTCTGGATGTTTTTCAATGGCAAAAATCAATGAATATTGTAAATGCACAAACAGTAATTTCTCCGCATTGCAAGGTGCAATTCTGAAATTTTTTGCTTTTTCCTGCTCCTCTTAGCATGATAAAGAAGATTCAAAGAGAGTGAGATGCCAGCTCTTTTCATTCAGTCAGTAGCTTCAAACATTTCTGGTATATGAATAACATGTTTTTCAATGGCAAAAATCAATGAATATTGTAAATGCACAAACAGTAATTTCTCCGCATTGCAAGGTGCAATTCTGAAATTTTTTGCTTTTTCCTGCTCCTCTTAGCATGATAAAGAAGATTCAAAGAGAGTGAGATGCCAGCTCCTTTCATTCAGTCAGTAGCTTCAAACATTTCTGGTGTATGAATAACATGATGTTTTTCAATGGCAAAAATCAATGAATATTGTAAATGCACAAACAGTAATTTCTCCGCATTGCAAGGTGCAATTCTGAAATTTTTTGCTTTTTCCTGCTCCTCTTAGCATGATAAAGAAGATTCAAAGAGAGTGAGATGCCAGCTCCTTTCATTCAGTCAGTAGCTTCAATCATTTCTGGACGTTTTTCAATGGCAAAAATCAATGAATATTGTAAATGCACAAACAGTAATTTCTCCACATTGCAAGGTGCAATTCTGAAATTTTTTGCTTTTTCCTGCTCCTCTTAGCATGATAAAGAAGATTCAAAGAAAGTGAGATGCCAGCTCCTTTCATTCAGTCAGTAGCTTCAAACATTTCTGGTATATGAATAACATGTTTTTCAATGGCAAAAATCAATGAATATTGTAAATGCACAAACAGTAATTTCTCCGCATTGCAAGGTGCAATTCTGAAATTTTTTGCTTTTTCCTGCTCCTCTTAGCATGATAAAGAAGATTCAAAGAGAGTGAGATGCCAGCTCCTTTCATTCAGTCAGTAGCTTCAATCATTTCTGGATGTTTTTCAATGGCAAAAATCAATGAATATTGTAAATGCACAAACAGTAATTTCTCCGCATTGCAAGGTGCAATTCTGAAATTTTTTGCTTTTTCCTGCTCCTCTTAGCATGATAAAGAAGATTCAAAGAGAGTGAGATGCCAGCTCTTTTCATTCAGTCAGTAGCTTCAAACATTTCTGGTATATGAATAACATGTTTTTCAATGGCAAAAATCAATGAATATTGTAAATGCACAAACAGTAATTTCTCCGCATTGCAAGGTGCAATTCTGAAATTTTTTGCTTTTTCCTGCTCCTCTTAGCATGATAAAGAAGATTCAAAGAGAGTGAGATGCCAGCTCCTTTCATTCAGTCAGTAGCTTCAAACATTTCTGGTATATGAATAACATGATGTTTTTCAATGGCAAAAATCAATGAATATTGTAAATGCACAAACAGTAATTTCTCCGCATTGCAAGGTGCAATTCTGAAATTTTTTGCTTTTTCCTGCTCCTCTTAGCATGATAAAGAAGATTCAAAGAGAGTGAGATGCCAGCTCCTTTCATTCAGTCAGTAGCTTCAATCATTTCTGGACGTTTTTCAATGGCAAAAATCAATGAATATTGTAAATGCACAAACAGTAATTTCTCCACATTGCAAGGTGCAATTCTGAAATTTTTTGCTTTTTCCTGCTCCTCTTAGCATGATAAAGAAGATTCAAAGAGAGTGAGATGCCAGCTCCTTTCATTCAGTCAGTAGCTTCAAACATTTCTGGACGTTTTTCAATGGCAAAAATCAATGAATATTGTAAATGCACAAACAGTAATTTCTCCGTATTGCAAGGTGCAATTCTGAAATTTTTTGCTTTTTCCTGCTCCTCTTAGCATGATAAAGAAGATTCAAAGAGAGTGAGATGCCAGCTCCTTTCATTCAGTCAGTAGCTTCAATCATTTCTGGACGTTTTTCAATGGCAAAAATCAATGAATATTGTAAATGCACAAACAGTAATTTCTCCGCATTGCAAGGTGCAATTCTGAAATTTTTTGCTTTTTCCTGCTCCTCTTAGCATGATAAAGAAGATTCAAAGAGAGTGAGATGCCAGCTCCTTTCATTCAGTCAGTAGCTTCAATCATTTCTGGTATATGAATAACATGATGTTTTTCAATGGCAAAAATCAATGAATATTGTAAATGCACAAACAGTAATTTCTCCGCATTGCAAGGTGCAATTCTGAAATTTTTTGCTTTTTCCTGCTCCTCTTAGCTTGATAAAGAAGATTCAAAGAGAGTGAGATGCCAGCTCCTTTCATTCAGTCAGTAGCTTAAAACATTTCTGGTATATGAATAACATGATGTTTTTCAATGGCAAAAATCAATGAATATTGTAAATGCACAAACAGTAATTTCTCCGCATTGCAAGGTGCAATTCTGAAATTTTTTGCTTTTTCCTGCTCCTCTTAGCATGATAAAGAAGATTCAAAGAGAGTGAGATGCCAGCTCCTTTCATTCAGTCAGTAGCTTCAATCATTTCTGGTATATGAATAACATGATGTTTTTCAATGGCAAAAATCAATGAATATTGTAAATGCACAAACAGTAATTTCTCCGCATTGCAAGGTGCAATTCTGAAATTTTTTGCTTTTTCCTGCTCCTCTTAGCATGATAAAGAAGATTCAAAGAGAGTGAGATGCCAGCTCCTTTCATTCAGTCAGTAGCTTCAAACATTTCTGGTATATGAATAACATGATGTTTTTCAATGGCAAAAATCAATGAATATTGTAAATGCACAAACAGTAATTTCTCCACATTGCAAGGTGCAATTCTGAAATTTTTTGCTTTTTCCTGCTCCTCTTAGCATGATAAAGAAGATTCAAAGACAGTGAGATGCCAGCTCTTTTCATTCAGTCAGTAGCTTCAATCATTTCTGGACATTTTTCAATGGCAAAAATCAATGAATATTTTAAATGCACAAACAGTAATTTCTCCACATTGCAAGGTGCAATTCTGAAATTTTTTGCTTTTTCCTGCTCCTCTTAGCATGATAAAGAAGTTTCAAAGAGAGTGAGATGCCAGCTCCTTTCATTCAGTCAGTAGCTTCAAACATTTCTGGACGTTTTTCAATGCCAAAAATCAATGAATATTGTAAATGCACAAACTAATTTCTCCGCATTGCAAGGTGCAATTCTGAAATTTTTTGCTTTTTCCTGCTCCTCTTAGCATGATAAAGAAGATTCAAAGAAAGTGAGATGCCAGCTCCTTTCATTCAGTCAGTAGCTTCAAACATTTCTGGTATATGAATAACATGTTTTTCAATGGCAAAAATCAATGAATATTGTAAATGCACAAACAGTAATTTCTCCGCATTGCAAGGTGCAATTCTGAAATTTTTTGCTTTTTCCTGCTCCTCTTAGCATGATAAAGAAGATTCAAAGAGAGTGAGATGCCAGCTCCTTTCATTCAGTCAGTAGCTTCAAACATTTCTGGTATATGAATAACATGATGTTTTTCAATGGCAAAAATCAATGAATATTGTAAATGCACAAACAGTAATTTCTCCACATTGCAAGGTGCAATTCTGAAATTTTTTGCTTTTTCCTGCTCCTCTTAGCATGATAAAGAAGATTCAAAGAGAGTGAGATGCCAGCTCCTTTCATTCAGTCAGTAGCTTCAATCATTTCTGGACGTTTTTCAATGGCAAAAATCAATGAATATTGTAAATGCACAAACAGTAATTTCTCCGCATTGCAAGGTGCAATTCTGAAATTTTTTGTTTTTTCCTGCTCCTCTTAGCATGATAAAGAAGATTCAAAGAGAGTGAGATGCCAACTCTTTTCATTCAGTCAGTAGCTTCAAACATTTCTGGTATATGAATAACATGTTTTTCAATGGCAAAAATCAATGAATATTGTAAATGCACAAACAGTAATTTCTCCGCATTGCAAGGTGCAATTCTGAAATTTTTTGCTTTTTCCTGCTCCTCTTAGCATGATAAAGAAGATTCAAAGAGAGTGAGATGCCAGCTCCTTTCATTCAGTCAGTAGCTTCAAACATTTCTGGTATATGAATAACATGATGTTTTTCAATGGCAAAAATCAATGAATATTGTAAATGCACAAACAGTAATTTCTCCGCATTGCAAGGTGCAATTCTGAAATTTTTTGCTTTTTCCTGCTCCTCTTAGCATGATAAAGAAGATTCAAAGAGAGTGAGATGCCAGCTCCTTTCATTCAGTCAGTAGCTTCAATCATTTCTGGACGTTTTTCAATGGCAAAAATCAATGAATATTGTAAATGCACAAACAGTAATTTCTCCACATTGCAAGGTGCAATTCTGAAATTTTTTGCTTTTTCCTGCTCCTCTTAGCATGATAAAGAAGATTCAAAGAGAGTGAGATGCCAGCTCCTTTCATTCAGTCAGTAGCTTCAATCATTTCTGGATGTTTTTCAATGGCAAAAATCAATGAATATTGTAAATGCACAAACAGTAATTTCTCCGCATTGCAAGGTGCAATTCTGAAATTTTTTGCTTTTTCCTGCTCCTCTTAGCATGATAAAGAAGATTCAAAGAGAGTGAGATGCCAGCTCTTTTCATTCAGTCAGTAGCTTCAAACATTTCTGGTATATGAATAACATGTTTTTCAATGGCAAAAATCAATGAATATTGTAAATGCACAAACAGTAATTTCTCCGCATTGCAAGGTGCAATTCTGAAATTTTTTGCTTTTTCCTGCTCCTCTTAGCATGATAAAGAAGATTCAAAGAGAGTGAGATGCCAGCTCCTTTCATTCAGTCAGTAGCTTCAAACATTTCTGGTATATGAATAACATGATGTTTTTCAATGGCAAAAATCAATGAATATTGTAAATGCACAAACAGTAATTTCTCCGCATTGCAAGGTGCAATTCTGAAATTTTTTGCTTTTTCCTGCTCCTCTTAGCATGATAAAGAAGATTCAAAGAGAGTGAGATGCCAGCTCCTTTCATTCAGTCAGTAGCTTCAATCATTTCTGGACGTTTTTCAATGGCAAAAATCAATGAATATTGTAAATGCACAAACAGTAATTTCTCCACATTGCAAGGTGCAATTCTGAAATTTTTTGCTTTTTCCTGCTCCTCTTAGCATGATAAAGAAGATTCAAAGAAAGTGAGATGCCAGCTCCTTTCATTCAGTCAGTAGCTTCAAACATTTCTGGTATATGAATAACATGTTTTTCAATGGCAAAAATCAATGAATATTGTAAATGCACAAACAGTAATTTCTCCGCATTGCAAGGTGCAATTCTGAAATTTTTTGCTTTTTCCTGCTCCTCTTAGCATGATAAAGAAGATTCAAAGAGAGTGAGATGCCAGCTCCTTTCATTCAGTCAGTAGCTTCAATCATTTCTGGATGTTTTTCAATGGCAAAAATCAATGAATATTGTAAATGCACAAACAGTAATTTCTCCGCATTGCAAGGTGCAATTCTGAAATTTTTTGCTTTTTCCTGCTCCTCTTAGCATGATAAAGAAGATTCAAAGAGAGTGAGATGCCAGCTCTTTTCATTCAGTCAGTAGCTTCAAACATTTCTGGTATATGAATAACATGTTTTTCAATGGCAAAAATCAATGAATATTGTAAATGCACAAACAGTAATTTCTCCGCATTGCAAGGTGCAATTCTGAAATTTTTTGCTTTTTCCTGCTCCTCTTAGCATGATAAAGAAGATTCAAAGAGAGTGAGATGCCAGCTCCTTTCATTCAGTCAGTAGCTTCAAACATTTCTGGTATATGAATAACATGATGTTTTTCAATGGCAAAAATCAATGAATATTGTAAATGCACAAACAGTAATTTCTCCGCATTGCAAGGTGCAATTCTGAAATTTTTTGCTTTTTCCTGCTCCTCTTAGCATGATAAAGAAGATTCAAAGAGAGTGAGATGCCAGCTCCTTTCATTCAGTCAGTAGCTTCAAACATTTCTGGTATATGAATAACATGATGTTTTTCAATGGCAAAAATCAATGAATATTGTAAATGCACAAACAGTAATTTCTCCGCATTGCAAGGTGCAATTCTGAAATTTTTTGCTTTTTCCTGCTCCTCTTAGCATGATAAAGAAGATTCAAAGAGAGTGAGATGCCAGCTCCTTTCATTCAGTCAGTAGCTTCAATCATTTCTGGACGTTTTTCAATGGCAAAAATCAATGAATATTGTAAATGCACAAACAGTAATTTCTCCACATTGCAAGGTGCAATTCTGAAATTTTTTGCTTTTTCCTGCTCCTCTTAGCATGATAAAGAAGATTCAAAGAAAGTGAGATGCCAGCTCCTTTCATTCAGTCAGTAGCTTCAAACATTTCTGGTATATGAATAACATGTTTTTCAATGGCAAAAATCAATGAATATTGTAAATGCACAAACAGTAATTTCTCCGCATTGCAAGGTGCAATTCTGAAATTTTTTGCTTTTTCCTGCTCCTCTTAGCATGATAAAGAAGATTCAAAGAGAGTGAGATGCCAGCTCCTTTCATTCAGTCAGTAGCTTCAATCATTTCTGGATGTTTTTCAATGGCAAAAATCAATGAATATTGTAAATGCACAAACAGTAATTTCTCCGCATTGCAAGGTGCAATTCTGAAATTTTTTGCTTTTTCCTGCTCCTCTTAGCATGATAAAGAAGATTCAAAGAGAGTGAGATGCCAGCTCTTTTCATTCAGTCAGTAGCTTCAAACATTTCTGGTATATGAATAACATGTTTTTCAATGGCAAAAATCAATGAATATTGTAAATGCACAAACAGTAATTTCTCCGCATTGCAAGGTGCAATTCTGAAATTTTTTGCTTTTTCCTGCTCCTCTTAGCATGATAAAGAAGATTCAAAGAGAGTGAGATGCCAGCTCCTTTCATTCAGTCAGTAGCTTCAAACATTTCTGGTATATGAATAACATGATGTTTTTCAATGGCAAAAATCAATGAATATTGTAAATGCACAAACAGTAATTTCTCCGCATTGCAAGGTGCAATTCTGAAATTTTTTGCTTTTTCCTGCTCCTCTTAGCATGATAAAGAAGATTCAAAGAGAGTGAGATGCCAGCTCCTTTCATTCAGTCAGTAGCTTCAATCATTTCTGGACGTTTTTCAATGGCAAAAATCAATGAATATTGTAAATGCACAAACAGTAATTTCTCCACATTGCAAGGTGCAATTCTGAAATTTTTTGCTTTTTCCTGCTCCTCTTAGCATGATAAAGAAGATTCAAAGAGAGTGAGATGCCAGCTCCTTTCATTCAGTCAGTAGCTTCAAACATTTCTGGACGTTTTTCAATGGCAAAAATCAATGAATATTGTAAATGCACAAACAGTAATTTCTCCGCATTGCAAGGTGCAATTCTGAAATTTTTTGCTTTTTCCTGCTCCTCTTAGCATGATAAAGAAGATTCAAAGAGAGTGAGATGCCAGCTCCTTTCATTCAGTCAGTAGCTTCAATCATTTCTGGACGTTTTTCAATGGCAAAAATCAATGAATATTGTAAATGCACAAACAGTAATTTCTCCGCATTGCAAGGTGCAATTCTGAAATTTTTTGCTTTTTCCTGCTCCTCTTAGCATGATAAAGAAGATTCAAAGAGAGTGAGATGCCAGCTCCTTTCATTCAGTCAGTAGCTTCAATCATTTCTGGTATATGAATAACATGATGTTTTTCAATGGCAAAAATCAATGAATATTGTAAATGCACAAACAGTAATTTCTCCGCATTGCAAGGTGCAATTCTGAAATTTTTTGCTTTTTCCTGCTCCTCTTAGCTTGATAAAGAAGATTCAAAGAGAGTGAGATGCCAGCTCCTTTCATTCAGTCAGTAGCTTAAAACATTTCTGGTATATGAATAACATGATGTTTTTCAATGGCAAAAATCAATGAATATTGTAAATGCACAAACAGTAATTTCTCCGCATTGCAAGGTGCAATTCTGAAATTTTTTGCTTTTTCCTGCTCCTCTTAGCATGATAAAGAAGATTCAAAGAGAGTGAGATGCCAGCTCCTTTCATTCAGTCAGTAGCTTCAATCATTTCTGGTATATGAATAACATGATGTTTTTCAATGGCAAAAATCAATGAATATTGTAAATGCACAAACAGTAATTTCTCCGCATTGCAAGGTGCAATTCTGAAATTTTTTGCTTTTTCCTGCTCCTCTTAGCATGATAAAGAAGATTCAAAGAGAGTGAGATGCCAGCTCCTTTCATTCAGTCAGTAGCTTCAAACATTTCTGGTATATGAATAACATGATGTTTTTCAATGGCAAAAATCAATGAATATTGTAAATGCACAAACAGTAATTTCTCCACATTGCAAGGTGCAATTCTGAAATTTTTTGCTTTTTCCTGCTCCTCTTAGCATGATAAAGAAGATTCAAAGACAGTGAGATGCCAGCTCTTTTCATTCAGTCAGTAGCTTCAATCATTTCTGGACATTTTTCAATGGCAAAAATCAATGAATATTTTAAATGCACAAACAGTAATTTCTCCACATTGCAAGGTGCAATTCTGAAATTTTTTGCTTTTTCCTGCTCCTCTTAGCATGATAAAGAAGTTTCAAAGAGAGTGAGATGCCAGCTCCTTTCATTCAGTCAGTAGCTTCAAACATTTCTGGACGTTTTTCAATGCCAAAAATCAATGAATATTGTAAATGCACAAACTAATTTCTCCGCATTGCAAGGTGCAATTCTGAAATTTTTTGCTTTTTCCTGCTCCTCTTAGCATGATAAAGAAGATTCAAAGAAAGTGAGATGCCAGCTCCTTTCATTCAGTCAGTAGCTTCAAACATTTCTGGTATATGAATAACATGTTTTTCAATGGCAAAAATCAATGAATATTGTAAATGCACAAACAGTAATTTCTCCGCATTGCAAGGTGCAATTCTGAAATTTTTTGCTTTTTCCTGCTCCTCTTAGCATGATAAAGAAGATTCAAAGAGAGTGAGATGCCAGCTCCTTTCATTCAGTCAGTAGCTTCAAACATTTCTGGTATATGAATAACATGATGTTTTTCAATGGCAAAAATCAATGAATATTGTAAATGCACAAACAGTAATTTCTCCACATTGCAAGGTGCAATTCTGAAATTTTTTGCTTTTTCCTGCTCCTCTTAGCATGATAAAGAAGATTAAAAGAGAGTGAGATGCCAGCTCCTTTCATTCAGTCAGTAGCTTCAATCATTTCTGGACGTTTTTCAATGGCAAAAATCAATGAATATTGTAAATGCACAAACAGTAATTTCTCCGCATTGCAAGGTGCAATTCTGAAATTTTTTGCTTTTTCCTGCTCCTCTTAGCATGATAAAGAAGATTCAAAGAGAGTGAGATGCCAACTCTTTTCATTCAGTCAGTAGCTTCAAACATTTCTGGTATATGAATAACATGTTTTTCAATGGCAAAAATCAATGAATATTGTAAATGCACAAACAGTAATTTCTCCGCATTGCAAGGTGCAATTCTGAAATTTTTTGCTTTTTCCTGCTCCTCTTAGCATGATAAAGAAGATTCAAAGAGAGTGAGATGCCAGCTCCTTTCATTCAGTCAGTAGCTTCAAACATTTCTGGTATATGAATAACATGATGTTTTTCAATGGCAAAAATCAATGAATATTGTAAATGCACAAACAGTAATTTCTCCGCATTGCAAGGTGCAATTCTGAAATTTTTTGCTTTTTCCTGCTCCTCTTAGCATGATAAAGAAGATTCAAAGAGAGTGAGATGCCAGCTCCTTTCATTCAGTCAGTAGCTTCAATCATTTCTGGACGTTTTTCAATGGCAAAAATCAATGAATATTGTAAATGCACAAACAGTAATTTCTCCACATTGCAAGGTGCAATTCTGAAATTTTTTGCTTTTTCCTGCTCCTCTTAGCATGATAAAGAAGATTCAAAGAGAGTGAGATGCCAGCTCCTTTCATTCAGTCAGTAGCTTCAAACATTTCTGGACGTTTTTCAATCGCAAAAATCAATGAATATTGTAAATGCACAAACAGTAATTTCTCCGCATTGCAAGGTGCAATTCTGAAATTTTTTGCTTTTTCCTGCTCCTCTTAGCATGATAAAGAAGATTCAAAGAGAGTGAGATGCCAGCTCCTTTCATTCAGTCAGTAGCTTCAATCATTTCTGGACGTTTTTCAATGGCAAAAATCAATGAATATTGTAAATGCACAAACAGTAATTTCTCCGCATTGCAAGGTGCAATTCTGAAATTTTTTGCTTTTTCCTGCTCCTCTTAGCATGATAAAGAAGATTCAAATAGAGTGAGATGCCAGCTCCTTTCATTCAGTCAGTAGCTTCAAACATTTCTGGTATATGAATAACATGATGTTTTTCAATGGCAAAAATCAATGAATATTGTAAATGCACAAACAGTAATTTCTCCGCATTGCAAGGTGCAATTCTGAAATTTTTTGCTTTTTCCTGCTCCTCTTAGCATGATAAAGAAGATTCAAAGAGATTGAGATGCCAGCTCCTTTCATTCAGTCAGTAGCTTCAAACATTTCTGGACGTTTTTCAATGGCAAAAATCAATGAATATTGTAAATGCACAAACAGTAATTTCACCGCTTTGCAAGGTGCAATTCTGAAATTTTTTGCTTTTTCCTGCTCCTCTTAGCATGATAAAGAAGATTCAAAGAGAGTGAGATGCCAGCTCCTTTCATTCAGTCAGTAGCTTCAAACATTTCTGGACGTTTTTCAATGGCAAAAATCAATGAATATTGTAAATGCACAAACAGTAATTTCTCCGCATTGCAAGGTGCAATTCTGAAATTTTTTGCTTTTTCCTGCTCCTCTTAGCATGATAAAGAAGATTCAAAGAGAGTGAGATGCCAGCTCCTTTCATTCAGTCAGTAGCTTCAATCATTTCTGGTATATGAATAACATGATGTTTTTCAATGGCAAAAATCAATGAATATTCTAAATGCACAAACAGTAATTTCTCCGCATTGCAAGGTGCAATTCTGAAATTTTTTGATTTTTCCTGCTCCTCTTAGCATGATAAAGAAGATTCAAAGAGAGTGAGATGCCAGCTCCTTTCATTCAGTCAGTAGCTTCAAACATTTCTGGTATATGAATAACATGATGTTTTTCAATGGCAAAAATCAATGAATATTGTAAATGCACAAACAGTAATTTCTCCGCATTGCAAGGTGCATTTCTGAAATTTTTTGCTTTTTCCTGCTCCTCTTAGCATGATAAAGAAGATTCAAAGAGAGTGAGATGCCAGCTCCTTTCATTCAGTCAGTAGCTTCAATCATTTCTGGTATATGAATAACATGATGTTTTTCAATGGCAAAAATCAATGAATATTGTAAATGCACAAACAGTAATTTCTCCGCATTGCAAGGTGCAATTCTGAAATTTTTTGCTTTTTCCTGCTCCTCTTAGCATGATAAAGAAGATTCAAAGAGAGTGAGATGCCAGCTCCTTTCATTCAGTCAGTAGCTTCAAACATTTCTGGTATATGAATAACATGATGTTTTTCAATGGCAAAAATCAATGAATATTGTAAATGCACAAACAGTAATTTCTCCGCTTTGCAAGGTGCAATTCTGAAATTTTTTGCTTTTTCCTGCTCCTCTTAGCATGATAAAGAAGATTCAAAGAGAGTGAGATGCCAGCTCCTTTCATTCAGTCAGTAGCTTCAAACATTTCTGGACGTTTTTCAATGGCAAAAATCAATGAATATTGTAAATGCACAAACAGTAATTTCTCCGCATTGCAAAGTGCAATTCTGAAATTTTTTGCTTTTTCCTGCTCCTCTTAGCATGATAAAGAAGATTCAAAGAGAGTGAGATGCCAGCTCCTTTCATTCAGTCAGTATCTTCAATCATTTCTGGTATATGAATAACATGATGTTTTTCAATGGCAAAAATCAATGAATATTCTAAATGCACAAACAGTAATTTCTCCGCATTGCAAGGTGCAATTCTGAAATTTTTTGCTTTTTCCTGCTCCTCTTAGCATGATAAAGAAGATTCAAAGAGAGTGAGATGCCAGCTCCTTTCATTCAGTCAGTAGCTTCAAACATTTCTGGTATATGAATAACATGATGTTTTTCAATGGCAAAAATCAATGAATATTGTAAATGCACAAACAGTAATTTCTCCGCATTGCAAGGTGCAATTCTGAAATTTTTTGCTTTTTCCTGCTCCTCTTAGCATGATAAAGAAGATTCAAAGAGAGTGAGATGCCAGCTCCTTTCATTCAGTCAGTAGCTTCAATCATTTCTGGTATATGAATAACATGATGTTTTTCAATGGCAAAAATCAATGAATATTGTAAATGCACAAACAGTAATTTCTCCGCATTGCAAGGTGCAATTCTGAAATTTTTTGCTTTTTCCTGCTCCTCTTAGCATGATAAAGAAGATTCAAAGAGAGTGAGATGCCAGCTCCTTTCATTCAGTCAGTAGCTTCAAACATTTCTGGTATATGAATAACATGATGTTTTTCAATGGCAAAAATCAATGAATATTGTAAATGCACAAACAGTAATTTCTCCGCATTGCAAGGTGCAATTCTGAAATTTTTTGCTTTTTTCTGCTCCTCTTAGCATGATAAAGAAGATTCAAAGAGAGTGAGATGCCAGCTCCTTTCATTCAGTCAGGAGCTTCAATCATTTCTGGACGTTTTTCAATGGCAAAAATCAATGAATATTTTAAATGCACAAACAGTAATTTCTCCGCATTGCAAGGTGCAATTCTGAAATTTTTTGCTTTTTCCTGCTCCTCTTAGCATGATAAAGAAGATTCAAAGAGAGTGAGATGCCAGCTCCTTTCATTCAGTCAGTAGCTTCAATCATTTCTGGTATATGAATAACATGATGTTTTTCAATGGCAAAAATCAATGAATATTGTAAATGCACAAACAGTAATTTCTCCGCATTGCAAGGTGCAATTCTGAAATTTTTTGCTTTTTCCTGCTCCTCTTAGCATGATAAAGAAGATTCAAAGAGAGTGAGATGCCAGCTCCTTTCATTCAGTCAGTAGCTTCAAACATTTCTGGTATATGAATAACATGATGTTTTTCAATGGCAAAAATCAATGAATATTGTAAATGCACAAACAGTAATTTCTCCACATTGCAAGGTGCAATTCTGAAATTTTTTGCTTTTTCCTGCTCCTCTTAGCATGATAAAGAAGATTCAAAGACAGTGAGATGCCAGCTCTTTTCATTCAGTCAGTAGCTTCAATCATTTCTGGACATTTTTCAATGGCAAAAATCAATGAATATTTTAAATGCACAAACAGTAATTTCTCCACATTGCAAGGTGCAATTCTGAAATTTTTTGCTTTTTCCTGCTCCTCTTAGCATGATAAAGAAGTTTCAAAGAGAGTGAGATGCCAGCTCCTTTCATTCAGTCAGTAGCTTCAAACATTTCTGGACGTTTTTCAATGCCAAAAATCAATGAATATTGTAAATGCACAAACTAATTTCTCCGCATTGCAAGGTGCAATTCTGAAATTTTTTGCTTTTTCCTGCTCCTCTTAGCATGATAAAGAAGATTCAAAGAAAGTGAGATGCCAGCTCCTTTCATTCAGTCAGTAGCTTCAAACATTTCTGGTATATGAATAACATGTTTTTCAATGGCAAAAATCAATGAATATTGTAAATGCACAAACAGTAATTTCTCCGCATTGCAAGGTGCAATTCTGAAATTTTTTGCTTTTTCCTGCTCCTCTTAGCATGATAAAGAAGATTCAAAGAGAGTGAGATGCCAGCTCCTTTCATTCAGTCAGTAGCTTCAAACATTTCTGGTATATGAATAACATGATGTTTTTCAATGGCAAAAATCAATGAATATTGTAAATGCACAAACAGTAATTTCTCCACATTGCAAGGTGCAATTCTGAAATTTTTTGCTTTTTCCTGCTCCTCTTAGCATGATAAAGAAGATTAAAAGAGAGTGAGATGCCAGCTCCTTTCATTCAGTCAGTAGCTTCAATCATTTCTGGACGTTTTTCAATGGCAAAAATCAATGAATATTGTAAATGCACAAACAGTAATTTCTCCGCATTGCAAGGTGCAATTCTGAAATTTTTTGCTTTTTCCTGCTCCTCTTAGCATGATAAAGAAGATTCAAAGAGAGTGAGATGCCAACTCTTTTCATTCAGTCAGTAGCTTCAAACATTTCTGGTATATGAATAACATGTTTTTCAATGGCAAAAATCAATGAATATTGTAAATGCACAAACAGTAATTTCTCCGCATTGCAAGGTGCAATTCTGAAATTTTTTGCTTTTTCCTGCTCCTCTTAGCATGATAAAGAAGATTCAAAGAGAGTGAGATGCCAGCTCCTTTCATTCAGTCAGTAGCTTCAAACATTTCTGGTATATGAATAACATGATGTTTTTCAATGGCAAAAATCAATGAATATTGTAAATGCACAAACAGTAATTTCTCCGCATTGCAAGGTGCAATTCTGAAATTTTTTGCTTTTTCCTGCTCCTCTTAGCATGATAAAGAAGATTCAAAGAGAGTGAGATGCCAGCTCCTTTCATTCAGTCAGTAGCTTCAATCATTTCTGGACGTTTTTCAATGGCAAAAATCAATGAATATTGTAAATGCACAAACAGTAATTTCTCCACATTGCAAGGTGCAATTCTGAAATTTTTTGCTTTTTCCTGCTCCTCTTAGCATGATAAAGAAGATTCAAAGAGAGTGAGATGCCAGCTCCTTTCATTCAGTCAGTAGCTTCAAACATTTCTGGACGTTTTTCAATCGCAAAAATCAATGAATATTGTAAATGCACAAACAGTAATTTCTCCGCATTGCAAGGTGCAATTCTGGAATTTTTTGCTTTTTCCTGCTCCTCTTAGCATGATAAAGAAGATTCAAAGAGAGTGAGATGCCAGCTCCTTTCATTCAGTCAGTAGCTTCAATCATTTCTGGACGTTTTTCAATGGCAAAAATCAATGAATATTGTAAATGCACAAACAGTAATTTCTCCGCATTGCAAGGTGCAATTCTGAAATTTTTTGCTTTTTCCTGCTCCTCTTAGCATGATAAAGAAGATTCAAATAGAGTGAGATGCCAGCTCCTTTCATTCAGTCAGTAGCTTCAAACATTTCTGGTATATGAATAACATGATGTTTTTCAATGGCAAAAATCAATGAATATTGTAAATGCACAAACAGTAATTTCTCCGCATTGCAAGGTGCAATTCTGAAATTTTTTGCTTTTTCCTGCTCCTCTTAGCATGATAAAGAAGATTCAAAGAGATTGAGATGCAAGCTCCTTTCATTCAGTCAGTAGCTTCAAACATTTCTGGACGTTTTTCAATGGCAAAAATCAATGAATATTGTAAATGCACAAACAGTAATTTCACCGCTTTGCAAGGTGCAATTCTGAAATTTTTTGCTTTTTCCTGCTCCTCTTAGCATGATAAAGAAGATTCAAAGAGAGTGAGATGCCAGCTCCTTTCATTCAGTCAGTAGCTTCAAACATTTCTGGACGTTTTTCAATGGCAAAAATCAATGAATATTGTAAATGCACAAACAGTAATTTCTCCGCATTGCAAGGTGCAATTCTGAAATTTTTTGCTTTTTCCTGCTCCTCTTAGCATGATAAAGAAGATTCAAAGAGAGTGAGATGCCAGCTCCTTTCATTCAGTCAGTAGCTTCAATCATTTCTGGTATATGAATAACATGATGTTTTTCAATGGCAAAAATCAATGAATATTCTAAATGCACAAACAGTAATTTCTCCGCATTGCAAGGTGCAATTCTGAAATTTTTTGATTTTTCCTGCTCCTCTTAGCATGATAAAGAAGATTCAAAGAGAGTGAGATGCCAGCTCCTTTCATTCAGTCAGTAGCTTCAAACATTTCTGGTATATGAATAACATGATGTCTTTCAATGGCAAAAATCAATGAATATTGTAAATGCACAAACAGTAATTTCTCCGCATTGCAAGGTGCATTTCTGAAATTTTTTGCTTTTTCCTGCTCCTCTTAGCATGATAAAGAAGATTCAAAGAGAGTGAGATGCCAGCTCCTTTCATTCAGTCAGTAGCTTCAATCATTTCTGGTATATGAATAACATGATGTTTTTCAATGGCAAAAATCAATGAATATTGTAAATGCACAAACAGTAATTTCTCCGCATTGCAAGGTGCAATTCTGAAATTTTTTGCTTTTTCCTGCTCCTCTTAGCATGATAAAGAAGATTCAAAGAGAGTGAGATGCCAGCTCCTTTCATTCAGTCAGTAGCTTCAAACATTTCTGGTATATGAATAACATGATGTTTTTCAATGGCAAAAATCAATGAATATTGTAAATGTACAAACAGTAATTTCTCCGCTTTGCAAGGTGCAATTCTGAAATTTTTTGCTTTTTCCTGCTCCTCTTAGCATGATAAAGAAGATTCAAAGAGAGTGAGATGCCAGCTCCTTTCATTCAGTCAGTAGCTTCAAACATTTCTGGACGTTTTTCAATGGCAAAAATCAATGAATATTGTAAATGCACAAACAGTAATTTCTCCGCATTGCAAAGTGCAATTCTGAAATTTTTTGCTTTTTCCTGCTCCTCTTAGCATGATAAAGAAGATTCAAAGAGAGTGAGATGCCAGCTCCTTTCATTCAGTCAGTATCTTCAATCATTTCTGGTATATGAATAACATGATGTTTTTCAATGGCAAAAATCAATGAATATTCTAAATGCACAAACAGTAATTTCTCCGCATTGCAAGGTGCAATTCTGAAATTTTTTGCTTTTTCCTGCTCCTCTTAGCATGATAAAGAAGATTCAAAGAGAGTGAGATGCCAGCTCCTTTCATTCAGTCAGTAGCTTCAAACATTTCTGGTATATGAATAACATGATGTTTTTCAATGGCAAAAATCAATGAATATTGTAAATGCACAAACAGTAATTTCTCCGCATTGCAAGGTGCAATTCTGAAATTTTTTGCTTTTTCCTGCTCCTCTTAGCATGATAAAGAAGATTCAAAGAGAGTGAGATGCCAGCTCCTTTCATTCAGTCAGTAGCTTCAATCATTTCTGGTATATGAATAACATGATGTTTTTCAATGGCAAAAATCAATGAATATTGTAAATGCACAAACAGTAATTTCTCCGCATTGCAAGGTGCAATTCTGAAATTTTTTGCTTTTTCCTGCTCCTCTTAGCATGATAAAGAAGATTCAAAGAGAGTGAGATGCCAGCTACTTTCATTCAGTCAGTAGCTTCAAACATTTCTGGTATATGAATAACATGATGTTTTTCAATGGCAAAAATCAATGAATATTGTAAATGCACAAACAGTAATTTCTCCGCATTGCAAGGTGCAATTCTGAAATTTTTTGCTTTTTTCTGCTCCTCTTAGCATGATAAAGAAGATTCAAAGAGAGTGAGATGCCAGCTCCTTTCATTCAGTCAGGAGCTTCAATCATTTCTGGACGTTTTTCAATGGCAAAAATCAATGAATATTTTAAATGCACAAACAGTAATTTCTCCGCATTGCAAGGTGCAATTCTGAAATTTTTTGCTTTTTCCTGCTCCTCTTAGCATGATAAAGAAGATTCAAAGAGAGTGAGATGCCAGCTCCTTTCATTCAGTCAGTAGCTTCAATCATTTCTGGTATATGAATAACATGATGTTTTTCAATGGCAAAAATCAATGAATATTGTAAATGCACAAACAGTAATTTCTCCGCATTGCAAGGTGCAATTCTGAAATTTTTTGCTTTTTCCTGCTCCTCTTAGCATGATAAAGAAGATTCAAAGAGAGTGAGATGCCAGCTCCTTTCATTCAGTCAGTAGCTTCAAACATTTCTGGTATATGAATAACATGATGTTTTTCAATGGCAAAAATCAATGAATATTGTAAATGCACAAACAGTAATTTCTCCACATTGCAAGGTGCAATTCTGAAATTTTTTGCTTTTTCCTGCTCCTCTTAGCATGATAAAGAAGATTCAAAGACAGTGAGATGCCAGCTCTTTTCATTCAGTCAGTAGCTTCAATCATTTCTGGACATTTTTCAATGGCAAAAATCAATGAATATTTTAAATGCACAAACAGTAATTTCTCCACATTGCAAGGTGCAATTCTGAAATTTTTTGCTTTTTCCTGCTCCTCTTAGCATGATAAAGAAGTTTCAAAGAGAGTGAGATGCCAGCTCCTTTCATTCAGTCAGTAGCTTCAAACATTTCTGGACGTTTTTCAATGCCAAAAATCAATGAATATTGTAAATGCACAAACTAATTTCTCCGCATTGCAAGGTGCAATTCTGAAATTTTTTGCTTTTTCCTGCTCCTCTTAGCATGATAAAGAAGATTCAAAGAAAGTGAGATGCCAGCTCCTTTCATTCAGTCAGTAGCTTCAAACATTTCTGGTATATGAATAACATGTTTTTCAATGGCAAAAATCAATGAATATTGTAAATGCACAAACAGTAATTTCTCCGCATTGCAAGGTGCAATTCTGAAATTTTTTGCTTTTTCCTGCTCCTCTTAGCATGATAAAGAAGATTCAAAGAGAGTGAGATGCCAGCTCATTTCATTCAGTCAGTAGCTTCAATCATTTCTGGACGTTTTTCAATGGCAAAAATCAATGAATATTGTAAATACACAAACAGTAATTTCTCCGCATTGCAAGGTGCAATTCTGAAATTTTTTGCTTTTTCCTGCTCCTCTTAGCATGATAAAGAAGATTCAAAGAGAGTGAGATGCCAACTCTTTTCATTCAGTCAGTAGCTTCAAACATTTCTGGTATATGAATAACATGTTTTTCAATGGCAAAAATCAATGAATATTGTAAATGCACAAACAGTAATTTCTCCGCATTGCAAGGTGCAATTCTGAAATTTTTTGCTTTTTCCTGCTCCTCTTAGCATGATAAAGAAGATTCAAAGAGAGTGAGATGCCAGCTCCTTTCATTCAGTCAGTAGCTTCAAATATTTCTGGTATATGAATAACATGATGTTTTTCAATGGCAAAAATCAATGAATATTGTAAATGCACAAACAGTAATTTCTCCGCATTGCAAGGTGCAATTCTGAAATTTTTTGCTTTTTCCTGCTCCTCTTAGCATGATAAAGAAGATTCAAAGAGAGTGAGATGCCAGCTCCTTTCATTCAGTCAGTAGCTTCAATCATTTCTGGTATATGAATAACATGATGTTTTTCAATGGCAAAAATCAATGAATATTGTAAATGCACAAACAGTAATTTCTCCGCATTGCAAGGTGCAATTCTGAAATTTTTTGCTTTTTCCTGCTCCTCTTAGCATGATAAAGAAGATTCAAAGAGAGTGAGATGCCAGCTCCTTTCATTCAGTCAGTAGCTTCAAACATTTCTGGTATATGAATAACATGATGTTTTTCAATGGCAAAAATCAATGAATATTGTAAATGCACAAACAGTAATTTCTCCGCATTGCAAGGTGCAATTCTGAAATTTTTTGCTTTTTTCTGCTCCTCTTAGCATGATAAAGAAGATTCAAAGAGAGTGAGATGCCAGCTCCTTTCATTCAGTCAGGAGCTTCAATCATTTCTGGACGTTTTTCAATGGCAAAAATCAATGAATATTTTAAATGCACAAACAGTAATTTCTCCGCATTGCAAGGTGCAATTCTGAAATTTTTTGCTTTTTCCTGCTCCTCTTAGCATGATAAAGAAGATTCAAAGAGAGTGAGATGCCAGCTCCTTTCATTCAGTCAGTAGCTTCAATCATTTCTGGTATATGAATAACATGATGTTTTTCAATGGCAAAAATCAATGAATATTGTAAATGCACAAACAGTAATTTCTCCGCATTGCAAGGTGCAATTCTGAAATTTTTTGCTTTTTCCTGCTCCTCTTAGCATGATAAAGAAGATTCAAAGAGAGTGAGATGCCAGCTCCTTTCATTCAGTCAGTAGCTTCAAACATTTCTGGTATATGAATAACATGATGTTTTTCAATGGCAAAAATCAATGAATATTGTAAATGCACAAACAGTAATTTCTCCACATTGCAAGGTGCAATTCTGAAATTTTTTGCTTTTTCCTGCTCCTCTTAGCATGATAAAGAAGATTCAAAGACAGTGAGATGCCAGCTCTTTTCATTCAGTCAGTAGCTTCAATCATTTCTGGACATTTTTCAATGGCAAAAATCAATGAATATTTTAAATGCACAAACAGTAATTTCTCCACATTGCAAGGTGCAATTCTGAAATTTTTTGCTTTTTCCTGCTCCTCTTAGCATGATAAAGAAGTTTCAAAGAGAGTGAGATGCCAGCTCCTTTCATTCAGTCAGTAGCTTCAAACATTTCTGGACGTTTTTCAATGCCAAAAATCAATGAATATTGTAAATGCACAAACTAATTTCTCCGCATTGCAAGGTGCAATTCTGAAATTTTTTGCTTTTTCCTGCTCCTCTTAGCATGATAAAGAAGATTCAAAGAAAGTGAGATGCCAGCTCCTTTCATTCAGTCAGTAGCTTCAAACATTTCTGGTATATGAATAACATGTTTTTCAATGGCAAAAATCAATGAATATTGTAAATGCACAAACAGTAATTTCTCCGCATTGCAAGGTGCAATTCTGAAATTTTTTGCTTTTTCCTGCTCCTCTTAGCATGATAAAGAAGATTCAAAGAGAGTGAGATGCCAGCTCATTTCATTCAGTCAGTAGCTTCAATCATTTCTGGACGTTTTTCAATGGCAAAAATCAATGAATATTGTAAATACACAAACAGTAATTTCTCCGCATTGCAAGGTGCAATTCTGAAATTTTTTGCTTTTTCCTGCTCCTCTTAGCATGATAAAGAAGATTCAAAGAGAGTGAGATGCCAACTCTTTTCATTCAGTCAGTAGCTTCAAACATTTCTGGTATATGAATAACATGTTTTTCAATGGCAAAAATCAATGAATATTGTAAATGCACAAACAGTAATTTCTCCGCATTGCAAGGTGCAATTCTGAAATTTTTTGCTTTTTCCTGCTCCTCTTAGCATGATAAAGAAGATTCAAAGAGAGTGAGATGCCAGCTCCTTTCATTCAGTCAGTAGCTTCAAACATTTCTGGTATATGAATAACATGATGTTTTTCAATGGCAAAAATCAATGAATATTGTAAATGCACAAACAGTAATTTCTCCGCATTGCAAGGTGCAATTCTGAAATTTTTTGCTTTTTCCTGCTCCTCTTAGCATGATAAAGAAGATTCAAAGAGAGTGATATGCCAGCTCCTTTCATTCAGTCAGTAGCTTCAATCATTTCTGGACGTTTTTCAATGGCAAAAATCAATGAATATTGTAAATGCACAAACAGTAATTTCTCCACATTGCAAGGTGCAATTCTGAAATTTTTTGCTTTTTCCTGCTCCTCTTAGCATGATAAAGAAGATTCAAAGAGAGTGAGATGCCAGCTCCTTTCATTCAGTCAGTAGCTTCAAACATTTCTGGACGTTTTTCAATGGCAAAAATCAATGAATATTGTAAATGCACAAACAGTAATTTCTCCGCATTGCAAGGTGCAATTCTGAAATTTTTTGCTTTTTCCTGCTCCTCTTAGCATGATAAAGAAGATTCAAAGAGAGTGAGATGCCAGCTCCTTTCATTCAGTCAGTAGCTTCAATCATTTCTGGACGTTTTTCAATGGCAAAAATCAATGAATATTGTAAATGCACAAACAGTAATTTCTCCGCATTGCAAGGTGCAATTCTGAAATTTTTTGCTTTTTCCTGCTCCTCTTAGCATGATAAAGAAGATTCAAATAGAGTGAGATGCCAGCTCCTTTCATTCAGTCAGTAGCTTCAAACATTTCTGGTATATGAATAACATGATGTTTTTCAATGGCAAAAATCAATGAATATTGTAAATGCACAAAGAGTAATTTCTCCGCATTGCAAGGTGCAATTCTGAAATTTTTTGCTTTTTCCTGCTCCTCTTAGCATGATAAAGAAGATTCAAAGAGATTGAGATGCCAGCTCCTTTCATTCAGTCAGTAGCTTCAAACATTTCTGGACGTTTTTCAATGGCAAAAATCAATGAATATTGTAAATGCACAAACAGTAATTTCACCGCTTTGCAAGGTGCAATTCTGAAATTTTTTGCTTTTTCCTGCTCCTCTTAGCATGATAAAGAAGATTCAAAGAGAGTGAGATGCCAGCTCCTTTCATTCAGTCAGTAGCTTCAAACATTTCTGGACGTTTTTCAATGGCAAAAATCAATGAATATTGTAAATGCACAAACAGTAATTTCTCCGCATTGCAAGGTGCAATTCTGAAATTTTTTGCTTTTTCCTGCTCCTCTTAGCATGATAAAGAAGATTCAAAGAGAGTGAGATGCCAGCTCCTTTCATTCAGTCAGTAGCTTCAATCATTTCTGGTATATGAATAACATGATGTTTTTCAATGGCAAAAATCAATGAATATTCTAAATGCACAAACAGTAATTTCTCCGCATTGCAAGGTGCAATTCTGAAATTTTTTGATTTTTCCTGCTCCTCTTAGCATGATAAAGAAGATTCAAAGAGAGTGAGATGCCAGCTCCTTTCATTCAGTCAGTAGCTTCAAACATTTCTGGTATATGAATAACATGATGTTTTTCAATGGCAAAAATCAATGAATATTGTAAATGCACAAACAGTAATTTCTCCGCATTGCAAGGTGCATTTCTGAAATTTTTTGCTTTTTCCTGCTCCTCTTAGCATGATAAAGAAGATTCAAAGAGAGTGAGATGCCAGCTCCTTTCATTCAGTCAGTAGCTTCAATCATTTCTGGTATATGAATAACATGATGTTTTTCAATGGCAAAAATCAATGAATATTGTAAATGCACAAACAGTAATTTCTCCGCATTGCAAGGTGCAATTCTGAAATTTTTTGCTTTTTCCTGCTCCTCTTAGCATGATAAAGAAGATTCAAAGAGAGTGAGATGCCAGCTCCTTTCATTCAGTCAGTAGCTTCAAACATTTCTGGTATATGAATAACATGATGTTTTTCAATGGCAAAAATCAATGAATATTGTAAATGCACAAACAGTAATTTCTCCGTATTGCAAGGTGCAATTCTGAATTTTTTTGCTTTTTTCTGCTCCTCTTAGCATGATAAAGAAGATTCAAAGAGAGTGAGATGCCAGCTCCTTTCATTCAGTCAGTAGCTTCAATCATTTCTGGACGTTTTTCAATGGCAAAAATCAATGAATATTGTAAATACACAAACAGTAATTTCTCCGCATTGCAAGGTGCAATTCTGAAATTTTTTGCTTTTTCCTGCTCCTCTTAGCATGATAAAGAAGATTCAAAGAGAGTGAGATGCCAACTCTTTTCATTCAGTCAGTAGCTTCAAACATTTCTGGTATATGAATAACATGTTTTTCAATGGCAAAAATCAATGAATATTGTAAATGCACAAACAGTAATTTCTCCGCATTGCAAGGTGCAATTCTGAAATTTTTTGCTTTTTCCTGCTCCTCTTAGCATGATAAAGAAGATTCAAAGAGAGTGAGATGCCAGCTCCTTTCATTCAGTCAGTAGCTTCAAACATTTCTGGTATATGAATAACATGATGTTTTTCAATGGCAAAAATCAATGAATATTGTAAATGCACAAACAGTAATTTCTCCGCATTGCAAGGTGCAATTCTGAAATTTTTTGCTTTTTCCTGCTCCTCTTAGCATGATAAAGAAGATTCAAAGAGAGTGAGATGCCAGCTCCTTTCATTCAGTCAGTAGCTTCAATCATTTCTGGACGTTTTTCAATGGCAAAAATCAATGAATATTGTAAATGCACAAACAGTAATTTCTCCACATTGCAAGGTGCAATTCTGAAATTTTTTGCTTTTTCCTGCTCCTCTTAGCATGATAAAGAAGATTCAAAGAGAGTGAGATGCCAGCTCCTTTCATTCAGTCAGTAGCTTCAAACATTTCTGGACGTTTTTCAATGGCAAAAATCAATGAATATTGTAAATGCACAAACAGTAATTTCTCCGCATTGCAAGGTGCAATTCTGAAATTTTTTGCTTTTTCCTGCTCCTCTTAGCATGATAAAGAAGATTCAAAGAGAGTGAGATGCCAGCTCCTTTCATTCAGTCAGTAGCTTCAATCATTTCTGGACGTTTTTCAATGGCAAAAATCAATGAATATTGTAAATGCACAAACAGTAATTTCTCCGCATTGCAAGGTGCAATTCTGAAATTTTTTGCTTTTTCCTGCTCCTCTTAGCATGATAAAGAAGATTCAAATAGAGTGAGATGCCAGCTCCTTTCATTCAGTCAGTAGCTTCAAACATTTCTGGTATATGAATAACATGATGTTTTTCAATGGCAAAAATCAATGAATATTGTAAATGCACAAAGAGTAATTTCTCCGCATTGCAAGGTGCAATTCTGAAATTTTTTGCTTTTTCCTGCTCCTCTTAGCATGATAAAGAAGATTCAAAGAGATTGAGATGCCAGCTCCTTTCATTCAGTCAGTAGCTTCAAACATTTCTGGACGTTTTTCAATGGCAAAAATCAATGAATATTGTAAATGCACAAACAGTAATTTCACCGCTTTGCAAGGTGCAATTCTGAAATTTTTTGCTTTTTCCTGCTCCTCTTAGCATGATAAAGAAGATTCAAAGAGAGTGAGATGCCAGCTCCTTTCATTCAGTCAGTAGCTTCAAACATTTCTGGACGTTTTTCAATGGCAAAAATCAATGAATATTGTAAATGCACAAACAGTAATTTCTCCGCATTGCAAGGTGCAATTCTGAAATTTTTTGCTTTTTCCTGCTCCTCTTAGCATGATAAAGAAGATTCAAAGAGAGTGAGATGCCAGCTCCTTTCATTCAGGCAGTAGCTTCAATCATTTCTGGTATATGAATAACATGATGTTTTTCAATGGCAAAAATCAATGAATATTGTAAATGCACAAACAGTAATTTCTCCGCATTGCAAGGTGCATTTCTGAAATTTTTTGCTTTTTCCTGCTCCTCTTAGCATGATAAAGAAGATTCAAAGAGAGTGAGATGCCAGCTCCTTTCATTCAGTCAGTAGCTTCAATCATTTCTGGTATATGAATAACATGATGTTTTTCAATGGCAAAAATCAATGAATATTGTAAATGCACAAACAGTAATTTCTCCGCATTGCAAGGTGCAATTCTGAAATTTTTTGCTTTTTCCTGCTCCTCTTAGCATGATAAAGAAGATTCAAAGAGAGTGAGATGCCAGCTCCTTTCATTCAGTCAGTAGCTTCAAACATTTCTGGTATATGAATAACATGATGTTTTTCAATGGCAAAAATCAATGAATATTGTAAATGCACAAACAGTAATTTCTCCGTATTGCAAGGTGCAATTCTGAATTTTTTTGCTTTTTTCTGCTCCTCTTAGCATGATAAAGAAGATTCAAAGAGAGTGAGATGCCAGCTCCTTTCATTCAGTCAGTAGCTTCAATCATTTCTGGACGTTTTTCAATGGCAAAAATCAATGAATATTGTAAATGCACAAACAATAATTTCTCCGCATTGCAAGGTGCAATTCTGAAATTTTTTGCTTTTTCCTGCTCCTCTTAGCATCATAAAGAAGATTCAAAGAGAGTGAGATGCCAGCTCCTTTCATTCAGTCAGTAGCTTCAAACATTTCTGGACGTTTTTCAATGGCAAAAATCAATGAATATTGTAAATGCACAAACAGTAATTTCTCCGCATTGCAAAGTGCAATTCTGAAATTTTTTGCTTTTTCCTGCTCCTCTTAGCATGATAAAGAAGATTCAAAGAGAGTGAGATGCCAGCTCCTTTCATTCAGTCAGTAGCTTCAATCATTTCTGGACGTTTTTCAATGGCAAAAATCAATGAATATTGTAAATGCACAAACAATAATTTCTCCGCATTGCAAGGTGCAATTCTGAAATTTTTTGCTTTTTCCTGCTCCTCTTAGCATCATAAAGAAGATTCAAAGAGAGTGAGATGCCAGCTCCTTTCATTCAGTCAGTAGCTTCAAACATTTCTGGACGTTTTTCAATGGCAAAAATCAATGAATATTGTAAATGCACAAACAGTAATTTCTCCGCATTGCAAAGTGCAATTCTGAAATTTTTTGCTTTTTCCTGCTCCTCTTAGCATGATAAAGAAGATTCAAAGAGAGTGAGATGCCAGCTCCTTTCATTCAGTCAGTAGCTTCAATCATTTCTGGACGTTTTTCAATGGCAAAAATCAATGAATATTGTAAATGCACAAACAATAATTTCTCCGCATTGCAAGGTGCAATTCTGAAATTTTTTGCTTTTTCCTGCTCCTCTTAGCATCATAAAGAAGATTCAAAGAGAGTGAGATGCCAGCTCCTTTCATTCAGTCAGTAGCTTCAAACATTTCTGGACGTTTTTCAATGGCAAAAATCAATGAATATTGTAAATGCACAAACAGTAATTTCTCCGCATTGCAAAGTGCAATTCTGAAATTTTTTGCTTTTTCCTGCTCCTCTTAGCATGATAAAGAAGATTCAAAGAGAGTGAGATGCCAGCTCCTTTCATTCAGTCAGTAGCTTCAAACATTTCTGGTATATGAATAACATGATGTTTTTCAATGGCAAAAATCAATGAATATTGTAAATGCACAAACAGTAATTTCTCCGCATTGCAAGGTGCAATTCTGAAATTTTTTGCTTTTTCCTGCTCCTCTTAGCATGATAAAGAAGATTCAAAGAGAGTGAGATGCCAGCTCCTTTCATTCAGTCAGTAGCTTCAATCATTTCTGGTATATGAATAACATGATGTTTTTCAATGGCAAAAATCAATGAATATTGTAAATGCACAAACAGTAATTTCTCCGCATTGCAAGGTGCAATTCTGAAATTTTTTGCTTTTTCCTGCTCCTCTTAGCATGATAAAGAAGATTCAAAGAGAGTGAGATGCCAGCTCCTTTCATTCAGTCAGTAGCTTCAAACATTTCTGGTATATGAATAACATGATGTTTTTCAATGGCAAAAATCAATGAATATTGTAAATGCACAAACAGTAATTTCTCCGCATTGCAAGGTGCAATTCTGAAATTTTTTGCTTTTTTCTGCTCCTCTTAGCATGATAAAGAAGATTCAAAGAGAGTGAGATGCCAGCTCCTTTCATTCAGTCAGGAGCTTCAATCATTTCTGGACGTTTTTCAATGGCAAAAATCAATGAATATTTTAAATGCACAAACAGTAATTTCTCCGCATTGCAAGGTGCAATTCTGAAATTTTTTGCTTTTTCCTGCTCCTCTTAGCATGATAAAGAAGATTCAAAGAGAGTGAGATGCCAGCTCCTTTCATTCAGTCAGTAGCTTCAATCATTTCTGGTATATGAATAACATGATGTTTTTCAATGGCAAAAATCAATGAATATTGTAAATGCACAAACAGTAATTTCTCCGCATTGCAAGGTGCAATTCTGAAATTTTTTGCTTTTTCCTGCTCCTCTTAGCATGATAAAGAAGATTCAAAGAGAGTGAGATGCCAGCTCCTTTCATTCAGTCAGTAGCTTCAAACATTTCTGATATATGAATAACATGATGTTTTTCAATGGCAAAAATCAATGAATATTGTAAATGCACAAACAGTAATTTCTCCGCATTGCAAGGTGCAATTCTGAAATTTTTTGCTTTTTCCTGCTCCTCTTAGCATGATAAAGAAGATTCAAAGAGAGTGAGATGCCAGCTCCTTTCATTCAGTCAGTAGCTTCAAACATTTCTGGTATATGAATAACATGATGTTTTTCAATGGCAAAAATCAATGAATATTGTAAATGCACAAACAGTAATTTCTCCGCATTGCAAGGTGCAATTCTGAAATTTTTTTGCTTTTTCCTGCTCCTCTTAGCATGATAAAGAAGATTCAAAGAGAGTGAGATGCCAGCTCCTTTCATTCAGTCAGTAGCTTCAATCATTTCTGGTATATGAATAACATGATGTTTTTCAATGGCAAAAATCAATGAATATTGTAAATGCACAAACAGTAATTTCTCCGCATTGCAAGGTGCAATTCTGAAATTTTTTGCTTTTTCCTGCTCCTCTTAGCATGATAAAGAAGATTCAAAGAGAGTGAGATGCCAGCTCCTTTCATTCAGTCAGTAGCTTCAAACATTTCTGGTATATGAATAACATGATGTTTTTCAATGGCAAAAATCAATGAATATTGTAAATGCACAAACAGTAATTTCTCCGCATTGCAAGGTGCAATTCTGAAATTTTTTGCTTTTTTCTGCTCCTCTTAGCATGATAAAGAAGATTCAAAGAGAGTGAGATGCCAGCTCCTTTCATTCAGTCAGGAGCTTCAATCATTTCTGGACGTTTTTCAATGGCAAAAATCAATGAATATTTTAAATGCACAAACAGTAATTTCTCCGCATTGCAAGGTGCAATTTTGAAATTTTTTGCTTTTTCCTGCTCCTCTTAGCATGATAAAGAAGATTCAAAGAGAGTGAGATGCCAGCTCCTTTCATTCAGTCAGTAGCTTCAATCATTTCTGGTATATGAATAACATGATGTTTTTCAATGGCAAAAATCAATGAATATTGTAAATGCACAAACAGTAATTTCTCCGCATTGCAAGGTGCAATTCTGAAATTTTTTGCTTTTTCCTGCTCCTCTTAGCATGATAAAGAAGATTCAAAGAGAGTGAGATGCCAGCTCCTTTCATTCAGTCAGTAGCTTCAAACATTTCTGGTATATGAATAACATGATGTTTTTCAATGGCAAAAATCAATGAATATTGTAAATGCACAAACAGTAATTTCTCCGCATTGCAAGGTGCAATTCTGAAATTTTTTGCTTTTTCCTGCTCCTCTTAGCATGATAAAGAAGATTCAAAGAGAGTGAGATGCCAGCTCCTTTCATTCAGTCAGTAGCTTCAAACATTTCTGGTATATGAATAACATGATGTTTTTCAATGGCAAAAATCAATGAATATTGTAAATGCACAAACAGTAATTTCTCCGCATTGAAGGTGCAATTCTGAAATTTTTTGCTTTTTCCTGCTCCTCTTAGCATGATAAAGAAGATTCAAAGAGAGTGAGATGCCAGCTCCTTTCATTCAGTCAGTAGCTTCAAACATTTCTGGTATATGAATAACATGATGTTTTTCAATGGCAAAAATCAATGAATATTGTAAATGCACAAACAGTAATTTCTCCGCATTGCAAGGTGCAATTCTGAAATTTTTTGCTTTTTCCTGCTCCTCTTAGCATGATAAAGAAGATTCAAAGAGAGTGAGATGCCAGCTCCTTTCATTCAGTCAGTAGCTTCAAACATTTCTGGTATATGAATAACATGATGTTTTTCAATGGCAAAAATCAATGAATATTGTAAATGCACAAACAGTAATTTCTCCGCATTGCAAGGTGCAATTCTGAAATTTTTTGCTTTTTCCTGCTCCTCTTAGCATGATAAAGAAGATTCAAAGAGAGTGAGATGCCAGCTCCTTTCATTCAGTCAGTAGCTTCAAACATTTCTGGTATATGAATAACATGATGTTTTTCAATGGCAAAAATCAATGAATATTGTAAATGCACAAACAGTAATTTCTCCGCATTGCAAGGTGCATTTCTGAAATTTTTTGCTTTTTCCTGCTCCTCTTAGCATGATAAAGAAGATTCAAAGAGAGTGAGATGCCAGCTCCTTTCATTCAGTCAGTAGCTTCAATCATTTCTGGTATATGAATAACATGATGTTTTTCAATGGCAAAAATCAATGAATATTGTAAATGCACAAACAGTAATTTCTCCGCATTGCAAGGTGCAATTCTGAAATTTTTTGCTTTTTCCTGCTCCTCTTAGCATGATAAAGAAGATTCAAAGAGAGTGAGATGCCAGCTCCTTTCATTCAGTCAGTAGCTTCAAACATTTCTGGTATATGAATAACATGATGTTTTTCAATGGCAAAAATCAATGAATATTGTAAATGCACAAACAGTAATTTCTCCGTATTGCAAGGTGCAATTCTGAATTTTTTTGCTTTTTTCTGCTCCTCTTAGCATGATAAAGAAGATTCAAAGAGAGTGAGATGCCAGCTCCTTTCATTCAGTCAGTAGCTTCAATCATTTCTGGACGTTTTTCAATGGCAAAAATCAATGAATATTGTAAATGCACAAACAATAATTTCTCCGCATTGCAAGGTGCAATTCTGAAATTTTTTGCTTTTTCCTGCTCCTCTTAGCATGATAAAGAAGATTCAAAGAGAGTGAGATGCCAGCTCCTTTCATTCAGTCAGTAGCTTCAAACATTTCTGGTATATGAATAACATGATGTTTTTCAATGGCAAAAATCAATGAATATTGTAAATGCACAAACAGTAATTTCTCCGCATTGCAAGGTGCAATTCTGAAATTTTTTGCTTTTTCCTGCTCCTCTTAGCATGATAAAGAAGATTCAAAGAGAGTGAGATGCCAGCTCCTTTCATTCAGTCAGTAGCTTCAAACATTTCTGGACGTTTTTCAATGGCAAAAATCAATGAATATTGTAAATGCACAAACAGTAATTTCTCCGCATTGCAAGGTGCAATTCTGAAATTTTTTGCTTTTTTCTGCTCCTCTTAGCATGATAAAGAAGATTCAAAGAGAGTGAGATGCCAGCTCCTTTCATTCAGTCAGGAGCTTCAATCATTTCTGGACGTTTTTCAATGGCAAAAATCAATGAATATTTTAAATGCACAAACAGTAATTTCTCCGCATTGCAAGGTGCAATTCTGAAATTTTTTGCTTTTTCCTGCTCCTCTTAGCATGATAAAGAAGATTCAAAGAGAGTGAGATGCCAGCTCCTTTCATTCAGTCAGTAGCTTCAATCATTTCTGGTATATGAATAACATGATGTTTTTCAATGGCAAAAATCAATGAATATTGTAAATGCACAAACAGTAATTTCTCCGCATTGCAAGGTGCAATTCTGAAATTTTTTGCTTTTTCCTGCTCCTCTTAGCATGATAAAGAAGATTCAAAGAGAGTGAGATGCCAGCTCCTTTCATTCAGTCAGTAGCTTCAAACATTTCTGGTATATGAATAACATGATGTTTTTCAATGGCAAAAATCAATGAATATTGTAAATGCACAAACAGTAATTTCTCCACATTGCAAGGTGCAATTCTGAAATTTTTTGCTTTTTCCTGCTCCTCTTAGCATGATAAAGAAGATTCAAAGACAGTGAGATGCCAGCTCTTTTCATTCAGTCAGTAGCTTCAATCATTTCTGGACATTTTTCAATGGCAAAAATCAATGAATATTTTAAATGCACAAACAGTAATTTCTCCACATTGCAAGGTGCAATTCTGAAATTTTTTGCTTTTTCCTGCTCCTCTTAGCATGATAAAGAAGTTTCAAAGAGAGTGAGATGCCAGCTCCTTTCATTCAGTCAGTAGCTTCAAACATTTCTGGACGTTTTTCAATGCCAAAAATCAATGAATATTGTAAATGCACAAACTAATTTCTCCGCATTGCAAGGTGCAATTCTGAAATTTTTTGCTTTTTCCTGCTCCTCTTAGCATGATAAAGAAGATTCAAAGAAAGTGAGATGCCAGCTCCTTTCATTCAGTCAGTAGCTTCAAACATTTCTGGTATATGAATAACATGTTTTTCAATGGCAAAAATCAATGAATATTGTAAATGCACAAACAGTAATTTCTCCGCATTGCAAGGTGCAATTCTGAAATTTTTTGCTTTTTCCTGCTCCTCTTAGCATGATAAAGAAGATTCAAAGAGAGTGAGATGCCAGCTCATTTCATTCAGTCAGTAGCTTCAATCATTTCTGGACGTTTTTCAATGGCAAAAATCAATGAATATTGTAAATACACAAACAGTAATTTCTCCGCATTGCAAGGTGCAATTCTGAAATTTTTTGCTTTTTCCTGCTCCTCTTAGCATGATAAAGAAGATTCAAAGAGAGTGAGATGCCAACTCTTTTCATTCAGTCAGTAGCTTCAAACATTTCTGGTATATGAATAACATGTTTTTCAATGGCAAAAATCAATGAATATTGTAAATGCACAAACAGTAATTTCTCCGCATTGCAAGGTGCAATTCTGAAATTTTTTGCTTTTTCCTGCTCCTCTTAGCATGATAAAGAAGATTCAAAGAGAGTGAGATGCCAGCTCCTTTCATTCAGTCAGTAGCTTCAAACATTTCTGGTATATGAATAACATGATGTTTTTCAATGGCAAAAATCAATGAATATTGTAAATGCACAAACAGTAATTTCTCCGCATTGCAAGGTGCAATTCTGAAATTTTTTGCTTTTTCCTGCTCCTCTTAGCATGATAAAGAAGATTCAAAGAGAGTGAGATGCCAGCTCCTTTCATTCAGTCAGTAGCTTCAATCATTTCTGGACGTTTTTCAATGGCAAAAATCAATGAATATTGTAAATGCACAAACAGTAATTTCTCCACATTGCAAGGTGCAATTCTGAAATTTTTTGCTTTTTCCTGCTCCTCTTAGCATGATAAAGAAGATTCAAAGAGAGTGAGATGCCAGCTCCTTTCATTCAGTCAGTAGCTTCAAACATTTCTGGACGTTTTTCAATGGCAAAAATCAATGAATATTGTAAATGCACAAACAGTAATTTCTCCGCATTGCAAGGTGCAATTCTGAAATTTTTTGCTTTTTCCTGCTCCTCTTAGCATGATAAAGAAGATTCAAAGAGAGTGAGATGCCAGCTCCTTTCATTCAGTCAGTAGCTTCAATCATTTCTGGACGTTTTTCAATGGCAAAAATCAATGAATATTGTAAATGCACAAACAGTAATTTCTCCGCATTGCAAGGTGCAATTCTGAAATTTTTTGCTTTTTCCTGCTCCTCTTAGCATGATAAAGAAGATTCAAATAGAGTGAGATGCCAGCTCCTTTCATTCAGTCAGTAGCTTCAAACATTTCTGGTATATGAATAACATGATGTTTTTCAATGGCAAAAATCAATGAATATTGTAAATGCACAAAGAGTAATTTCTCCGCATTGCAAGGTGCAATTCTGAAATTTTTTGCTTTTTCCTGCTCCTTTTAGCATGATAAAGAAGATTCAAAGAGATTGAGATGCCAGCTCCTTTCATTCAGTCAGTAGCTTCAAACATTTCTGGACGTTTTTCAATGGCAAAAATCAATGAATATTGTAAATGCACAAACAGTAATTTCACCGCTTTGCAAGGTGCAATTCTGAAATTTTTTGCTTTTTCCTGCTCCTCTTAGCATGATAAAGAAGATTCAAAGAGAGTGAGATGCCAGCTCCTTTCATTCAGTCAGTAGCTTCAAACATTTCTGGACGTTTTTCAATGGCAAAAATCAATGAATATTGTAAATGCACAAACAGTAATTTCTCCGCATTGCAAGGTGCAATTCTGAAATTTTTTGCTTTTTCCTGCTCCTCTTAGCATGATAAAGAAGATTCAAAGAGAGTGAGATGCCAGCTCCTTTCATTCAGTCAGTAGCTTCAATCATTTCTGGTATATGAATAACATGATGTTTTTCAATGGCAAAAATCAATGAATATTCTAAATGCACAAACAGTAATTTCTCCGCATTGCAAGGTGCAATTCTGAAATTTTTTGATTTTTCCTGCTCCTCTTAGCATGATAAAGAAGATTCAAAGAGAGTGAGATGCCAGCTCCTTTCATTCAGTCAGTAGCTTCAAACATTTCTGGTATATGAATAACATGATGTTTTTCAATGGCAAAAATCAATGAATATTGTAAATGCACAAACAGTAATTTCTCCGCATTGCAAGGTGCATTTCTGAAATTTTTTGCTTTTTCCTGCTCCTCTTAGCATGATAAAGAAGATTCAAAGAGAGTGAGATGCCAGCTCCTTTCATTCAGTCAGTAGCTTCAATCATTTCTGGTATATGAATAACATGATGTTTTTCAATGGCAAAAATCAATGAATATTGTAAATGCACAAACAGTAATTTCTCCGCATTGCAAGGTGCAATTCTGAAATTTTTTGCTTTTTCCTGCTCCTCTTAGCATGATAAAGAAGATTCAAAGAGAGTGAGATGCCAGCTCCTTTCATTCAGTCAGTAGCTTCAAACATTTCTGGTATATGAATAACATGATGTTTTTCAATGGCAAAAATCAATGAATATTGCAAATGCACAAACAGTAATTTCTCCGTATTGCAAGGTGCAATTCTGAATTTTTTTGCTTTTTTCTGCTCCTCTTAGCATGATAAAGAAGATTCAAAGAGAGTGAGATGCCAGCTCCTTTCATTCAGTCAGTAGCTTCAATCATTTCTGGACATTTTTCAATGGCAAAAATCAATGAATATTGTAAATACACAAACAGTAATTTCTCCGCATTGCAAGGTGCAATTCTGAAATTTTTTGCTTTTTCCTGCTCCTCTTAGCATGATAAAGAAGATTCAAAGAGAGTGAGATGCCAACTCTTTTCATTCAGTCAGTAGCTTCAAACATTTCTGGTATATGAATAACATGTTTTTCAATGGCAAAAATCAATGAATATTGTAAATGCACAAACAGTAATTTCTCCGCATTGCAAGGTGCAATTCTGAAATTTTTTGCTTTTTCCTGCTCCTCTTAGCATGATAAAGAAGATTCAAAGAGAGTGAGATGCCAGCTCCTTTCATTCAGTCAGTAGCTTCAAACATTTCTGGTATATGAATAACATGATGTTTTTCAATGGCAAAAATCAATGAATATTGTAAATGCACAAACAGTAATTTCTCCGCATTGCAAGGTGCAATTCTGAAATTTTTTGCTTTTTCCTGCTCCTCTTAGCATGATAAAGAAGATTCAAAGAGAGTGAGATGCCAGCTCCTTTCATTCAGTCAGTAGCTTCAATCATTTCTGGACGTTTTTCAATGGCAAAAATCAATGAATATTGTAAATGCACAAACAGTAATTTCTCCACATTGCAAGGTGCAATTCTGAAATTTTTTGCTTTTTCCTGCTCCTCTTAGCATGATAAAGAAGATTCAAAGAGAGTGAGATGCCAGCTCCTTTCATTCAGTCAGTAGCTTCAAACATTTCTGGACGTTTTTCAATGGCAAAAATCAATGAATATTGTAAATGCACAAACAGTAATTTCTCCGCATTGCAAGGTGCAATTCTGAAATTTTTTGCTTTTTCCTGCTCCTCTTAGCATGATAAAGAAGATTCAAAGAGAGTGAGATGCCAGCTCCTTTCATTCAGTCAGTAGCTTCAATCATTTCTGGACGTTTTTCAATGGCAAAAATCAATGAATATTGTAAATGCACAAACAGTAATTTCTCCGCATTGCAAGGTGCAATTCTGAAATTTTTTGCTTTTTCCTGCTCCTCTTAGCATGATAAAGAAGATTCAAATAGAGTGAGATGCCAGCTCCTTTCATTCAGTCAGTAGCTTCAAACATTTCTGGTATATGAATAACATGATGTTTTTCAATGGCAAAAATCAATGAATATTGTAAATGCACAAAGAGTAATTTCTCCGCATTGCAAGGTGCAATTCTGAAATTTTTTGCTTTTTCCTGCTCCTCTTAGCATGATAAAGA
This sequence comes from Phyllobates terribilis, assembly GCF_046119375.1. Lineage (NCBI taxonomy): Eukaryota > Metazoa > Chordata > Amphibia > Anura > Dendrobatidae > Phyllobates > Phyllobates terribilis. The sequence continues at coordinate 115,089 of NW_027364051.1, read as the reverse complement.
AGATTCAAAGAGATTGAGATGCCAGCTCCTTTCATTCAGTCAGTAGCTTCAAACATTTCTGGACGTTTTTCAATGGCAAAAATCAATGAATATTGTAAATGCACAAACAGTAATTTCACCGCTTTGCAAGGTGCAATTCTGAAATTTTTTGCTTTTTCCTGCTCCTCTTAGCATGATAAAGAAGATTCAAAGAGAGTGAGATGCCAGCTCCTTTCATTCAGTCAGTAGCTTCAAACATTTCTGGACGTTTTTCAATGGCAAAAATCAATGAATATTGTAAATGCACAAACAGTAATTTCTCCGCATTGCAAGGTGCAATTCTGAAATTTTTTGCTTTTTCCTGCTCCTCTTAGCATGATAAAGAAGATTCAAAGAGAGTGAGATGCCAGCTCCTTTCATTCAGTCAGTAGCTTCAATCATTTCTGGTATATGAATAACATGATGTTTTTCAATGGCAAAAATCAATGAATATTCTAAATGCACAAACAGTAATTTCTCCGCATTGCAAGGTGCAATTCTGAAATTTTTTGATTTTTCCTGCTCCTCTTAGCATGATAAAGAAGATTCAAAGAGAGTGAGATGCCAGCTCCTTTCATTCAGTCAGTAGCTTCAAACATTTCTGGTATATGAATAACATGATGTTTTTCAATGGCAAAAATCAATGAATATTGTAAATGCACAAACAGTAATTTCTCCGCATTGCAAGGTGCAATTCTGAAATTTTTTGCTTTTTCCTGCTCCTCTTAGCATGATAAAGAAGATTCAAAGAGAGTGAGATGCCAGCTCCTTTCATTCAGTCAGTAGCTTCAAACATTTCTGGTATATGAATAACATGATGTTTTTCAATGGCAAAAATCAATGAATATTGCAAATGCACAAACAGTAATTTCTCCGTATTGCAAGGTGCAATTCTGAATTTTTTTGCTTTTTTCTGCTCCTCTTAGCATGATAAAGAAGATTCAAAGAGAGTGAGATGCCAGCTCCTTTCATTCAGTCAGTAGCTTCAATCATTTCTGGACATTTTTCAATGGCAAAAATCAATGAATATTGTAAATACACAAACAGTAATTTCTCCGCATTGCAAGGTGCAATTCTGAAATTTTTTGCTTTTTCCTGCTCCTCTTAGCATGATAAAGAAGATTCAAAGAGAGTGAGATGCCAACTCTTTTCATTCAGTCAGTAGCTTCAAACATTTCTGGTATATGAATAACATGTTTTTCAATGGCAAAAATCAATGAATATTGTAAATGCACAAACAGTAATTTCTCCGCATTGCAAGGTGCAATTCTGAAATTTTTTGCTTTTTCCTGCTCCTCTTAGCATGATAAAGAAGATTCAAAGAGAGTGAGATGCCAGCTCCTTTCATTCAGTCAGTAGCTTCAAACATTTCTGGTATATGAATAACATGATGTTTTTCAATGGCAAAAATCAATGAATATTGTAAATGCACAAACAGTAATTTCTCCGCATTGCAAGGTGCAATTCTGAAATTTTTTGCTTTTTCCTGCTCCTCTTAGCATGATAAAGAAGATTCAAAGAGAGTGAGATGCCAGCTCCTTTCATTCAGTCAGTAGCTTCAATCATTTCTGGACGTTTTTCAATGGCAAAAATCAATGAATATTGTAAATGCACAAACAGTAATTTCTCCACATTGCAAGGTGCAATTCTGAAATTTTTTGCTTTTTCCTGCTCCTCTTAGCATGATAAAGAAGATTCAAAGAGAGTGAGATGCCAGCTCCTTTCATTCAGTCAGTAGCTTCAAACATTTCTGGACGTTTTTCAATGGCAAAAATCAATGAATATTGTAAATGCACAAACAGTAATTTCTCCGCATTGCAAGGTGCAATTCTGAAATTTTTTGCTTTTTCCTGCTCCTCTTAGCATGATAAAGAAGATTCAAAGAGAGTGAGATGCCAGCTCCTTTCATTCAGTCAGTAGCTTCAATCATTTCTGGACGTTTTTCAATGGCAAAAATCAATGAATATTGTAAATGCACAAACAGTAATTTCTCCGCATTGCAAGGTGCAATTCTGAAATTTTTTGCTTTTTCCTGCTCCTCTTAGCATGATAAAGAAGATTCAAATAGAGTGAGATGCCAGCTCCTTTCATTCAGTCAGTAGCTTCAAACATTTCTGGTATATGAATAACATGATGTTTTTCAATGGCAAAAATCAATGAATATTGTAAATGCACAAAGAGTAATTTCTCCGCATTGCAAGGTGCAATTCTGAAATTTTTTGCTTTTTCCTGCTCCTCTTAGCATGATAAAGAAGATTCAAAGAGATTGAGATGCCAGCTCCTTTCATTCAGTCAGTAGCTTCAAACATTTCTGGACGTTTTTCAATGGCAAAAATCAATGAATATTGTAAATGCACAAACAGTAATTTCACCGCTTTGCAAGGTGCAATTCTGAAATTTTTTGCTTTTTCCTGCTCCTCTTAGCATGATAAAGAAGATTCAAAGAGAGTGAGATGCCAGCTCCTTTCATTCAGTCAGTAGCTTCAAACATTTCTGGACGTTTTTCAATGGCAAAAATCAATGAATATTGTAAATGCACAAACAGTAATTTCTCCGCATTGCAAGGTGCAATTCTGAAATTTTTTGCTTTTTCCTGCTCCTCTTAGCATGATAAAGAAGATTCAAAGAGAGTGAGATGCCAGCTCCTTTCATTCAGTCAGTAGCTTCAATCATTTCTGGACGTTTTTCAATGGCAAAAATCAATGAATATTGTAAATGCACAAACAGTAATTTCTCCACATTGCAAGGTGCAATTCTGAAATTTTTTGCTTTTTCCTGCTCCTCTTAGCATGATAAAGAAGATTCAAAGAGAGTGAGATGCCAGCTCCTTTCATTCAGTCAGTAGCTTCAAACATTTCTGGACGTTTTTCAATGGCAAAAATCAATGAATATTGTAAATGCACAAACAGTAATTTCTCCGCATTGCAAGGTGCAATTCTGAAATTTTTTGCTTTTTCCTGCTCCTCTTAGCATGATAAAGAAGATTCAAAGAGATTGAGATGCCAGCTCCTTTCATTCAGTCAGTAGCTTCAAACATTTCTGGACGTTTTTCAATGGCAAAAATCAATGAATATTGTAAATGCACAAACAGTAATTTCTCCACATTGCAAGGTGCAATTCTGAAATTTTTTGCTTTTTCCTGCTCCTCTTAGCATGATAAAGAAGATTCAAAGAGAGTGAGATGCCAGCTCCTTTCATTCAGTCAGTAGCTTCAAACATTTCTGGACGTTTTTCAATGGCAAAAATCAATGAATATTGTAAATGCACAAACAGTAATTTCTCCGCATTGCAAGGTGCAATTCTGAAATTTTTTGCTTTTTCCTGCTCCTCTTAGCATGATAAAGAAGATTCAAATAGAGTGAGATGCCAGCTCCTTTCATTCAGTCAGTAGCTTCAAACATTTCTGGTATATGAATAACATGATGTTTTTCAATGGCAAAAATCAATGAATATTGTAAATGCACAAAGAGTAATTTCTCCGCATTGCAAGGTGCAATTCTGAAATTTTTTGCTTTTTCCTGCTCCTCTTAGCATGATAAAGAAGATTCAAAGAGATTGAGATGCCAGCTCCTTTCATTCAGTCAGTAGCTTCAAACATTTCTGGACGTTTTTCAATGGCAAAAATCAATGAATATTGTAAATGCACAAACAGTAATTTCACCGCTTTGCAAGGTGCAATTCTGAAATTTTTTGCTTTTTCCTGCTCCTCTTAGCATGATAAAGAAGATTCAAAGAGAGTGAGATGCCAGCTCCTTTCATTCAGTCAGTAGCTTCAAACATTTCTGGACGTTTTTCAATGGCAAAAATCAATGAATATTGTAAATGCACAAACAGTAATTTCTCCGCATTGCAAGGTGCAATTCTGAAATTTTTTGCTTTTTCCTGCTCCTCTTAGCATGATAAAGAAGATTCAAAGAGAGTGAGATGCCAGCTCCTTTCATTCAGTCAGTAGCTTCAATCATTTCTGGTATATGAATAACATGATGTTTTTCAATGGCAAAAATCAATGAATATTCTAAATGCACAAACAGTAATTTCTCCGCATTGCAAGGTGCAATTCTGAAATTTTTTGATTTTTCCTGCTCCTCTTAGCATGATAAAGAAGATTCAAAGAGAGTGAGATGCCAGCTCCTTTCATTCAGTCAGTAGCTTCAAACATTTCTGGTATATGAATAACATGATGTTTTTCAATGGCAAAAATCAATGAATATTGTAAATGCACAAACAGTAATTTCTCCGCATTGCAAGGTGCAATTCTGAAATTTTTTGCTTTTTCCTGCTCCTCTTAGCATGATAAAGAAGATTCAAAGAGAGTGAGATGCCAGCTCCTTTCATTCAGTCAGTAGCTTCAAACATTTCTGGTATATGAATAACATGATGTTTTTCAATGGCAAAAATCAATGAATATTGCAAATGCACAAACAGTAATTTCTCCGTATTGCAAGGTGCAATTCTGAATTTTTTTGCTTTTTTCTGCTCCTCTTAGCATGATAAAGAAGATTCAAAGAGAGTGAGATGCCAGCTCCTTTCATTCAGTCAGTAGCTTCAATCATTTCTGGACATTTTTCAATGGCAAAAATCAATGAATATTGTAAATACACAAACAGTAATTTCTCCGCATTGCAAGGTGCAATTCTGAAATTTTTTGCTTTTTCCTGCTCCTCTTAGCATGATAAAGAAGATTCAAAGAGAGTGAGATGCCAACTCTTTTCATTCAGTCAGTAGCTTCAAACATTTCTGGTATATGAATAACATGTTTTTCAATGGCAAAAATCAATGAATATTGTAAATGCACAAACAGTAATTTCTCCGCATTGCAAGGTGCAATTCTGAAATTTTTTGCTTTTTCCTGCTCCTCTTAGCATGATAAAGAAGATTCAAAGAGAGTGAGATGCCAGCTCCTTTCATTCAGTCAGTAGCTTCAAACATTTCTGGTATATGAATAACATGATGTTTTTCAATGGCAAAAATCAATGAATATTGTAAATGCACAAACAGTAATTTCTCCGCATTGCAAGGTGCAATTCTGAAATTTTTTGCTTTTTCCTGCTCCTCTTAGCATGATAAAGAAGATTCAAAGAGAGTGAGATGCCAGCTCCTTTCATTCAGTCAGTAGCTTCAATCATTTCTGGACGTTTTTCAATGGCAAAAATCAATGAATATTGTAAATGCACAAACAGTAATTTCTCCACATTGCAAGGTGCAATTCTGAAATTTTTTGCTTTTTCCTGCTCCTCTTAGCATGATAAAGAAGATTCAAAGAGAGTGAGATGCCAGCTCCTTTCATTCAGTCAGTAGCTTCAAACATTTCTGGACGTTTTTCAATGGCAAAAATCAATGAATATTGTAAATGCACAAACAGTAATTTCTCCGCATTGCAAGGTGCAATTCTGAAATTTTTTGCTTTTTCCTGCTCCTCTTAGCATGATAAAGAAGATTCAAAGAGAGTGAGATGCCAGCTCCTTTCATTCAGTCAGTAGCTTCAATCATTTCTGGACGTTTTTCAATGGCAAAAATCAATGAATATTGTAAATGCACAAACAGTAATTTCTCCGCATTGCAAGGTGCAATTCTGAAATTTTTTGCTTTTTCCTGCTCCTCTTAGCATGATAAAGAAGATTCAAATAGAGTGAGATGCCAGCTCCTTTCATTCAGTCAGTAGCTTCAAACATTTCTGGTATATGAATAACATGATGTTTTTCAATGGCAAAAATCAATGAATATTGTAAATGCACAAAGAGTAATTTCTCCGCATTGCAAGGTGCAATTCTGAAATTTTTTGCTTTTTCCTGCTCCTCTTAGCATGATAAAGAAGATTCAAAGAGATTGAGATGCCAGCTCCTTTCATTCAGTCAGTAGCTTCAAACATTTCTGGACGTTTTTCAATGGCAAAAATCAATGAATATTGTAAATGCACAAACAGTAATTTCACCGCTTTGCAAGGTGCAATTCTGAAATTTTTTGCTTTTTCCTGCTCCTCTTAGCATGATAAAGAAGATTCAAAGAGAGTGAGATGCCAGCTCCTTTCATTCAGTCAGTAGCTTCAAACATTTCTGGACGTTTTTCAATGGCAAAAATCAATGAATATTGTAAATGCACAAACAGTAATTTCTCCGCATTGCAAGGTGCAATTCTGAAATTTTTTGCTTTTTCCTGCTCCTCTTAGCATGATAAAGAAGATTCAAAGAGAGTGAGATGCCAGCTCCTTTCATTCAGTCAGTAGCTTCAATCATTTCTGGACGTTTTTCAATGGCAAAAATCAATGAATATTGTAAATGCACAAACAGTAATTTCTCCACATTGCAAGGTGCAATTCTGAAATTTTTTGCTTTTTCCTGCTCCTCTTAGCATGATAAAGAAGATTCAAAGAGAGTGAGATGCCAGCTCCTTTCATTCAGTCAGTAGCTTCAAACATTTCTGGACGTTTTTCAATGGCAAAAATCAATGAATATTGTAAATGCACAAACAGTAATTTCTCCGCATTGCAAGGTGCAATTCTGAAATTTTTTGCTTTTTCCTGCTCCTCTTAGCATGATAAAGAAGATTCAAAGAGATTGAGATGCCAGCTCCTTTCATTCAGTCAGTAGCTTCAAACATTTCTGGACGTTTTTCAATGGCAAAAATCAATGAATATTGTAAATGCACAAACAGTAATTTCACCGCTTTGCAAGGTGCAATTCTGAAATTTTTTGCTTTTTCCTGCTCCTCTTAGCATGATAAAGAAGATTCAAAGAGAGTGAGATGCCAGCTCCTTTCATTCAGTCAGTAGCTTCAAACATTTCTGGACGTTTTTCAATGGCAAAAATCAATGAATATTGTAAATGCACAAACAGTAATTTCTCCGCATTGCAAGGTGCAATTCTGAAATTTTTTGCTTTTTCCTGCTCCTCTTAGCATGATAAAGAAGATTCAAAGAGAGTGAGATGCCAGCTCCTTTCATTCAGTCAGTAGCTTCAATCATTTCTGGTATATGAATAACATGATGTTTTTCAATGGCAAAAATCAATGAATATTCTAAATGCACAAACAGTAATTTCTCCGCATTGCAAGGTGCAATTCTGAAATTTTTTGATTTTTCCTGCTCCTCTTAGCATGATAAAGAAGATTCAAAGAGAGTGAGATGCCAGCTCCTTTCATTCAGTCAGTAGCTTCAAACATTTCTGGTATATGAATAACATGATGTTTTTCAATGGCAAAAATCAATGAATATTGTAAATGCACAAACAGTAATTTCTCCGCATTGCAAGGTGCATTTCTGAAATTTTTTGCTTTTTCCTGCTCCTCTTAGCATGATAAAGAAGATTCAAAGAGAGTGAGATGCCAGCTCCTTTCATTCAGTCAGTAGCTTCAATCATTTCTGGTATATGAATAACATGATGTTTTTCAATGGCAAAAATCAATGAATATTGTAAATGCACAAACAGTAATTTCTCCGCATTGCAAGGTGCAATTCTGAAATTTTTTGCTTTTTCCTGCTCCTCTTAGCATGATAAAGAAGATTCAAAGAGAGTGAGATGCCAGCTCCTTTCATTCAGTCAGTAGCTTCAAACATTTCTGGTATATGAATAACATGATGTTTTTCAATGGCAAAAATCAATGAATATTGTAAATGCACAAACAGTAATTTCTCCGTATTGCAAGGTGCAATTCTGAATTTTTTTGCTTTTTTCTGCTCCTCTTAGCATGATAAAGAAGATTCAAAGAGAGTGAGATGCCAGCTCCTTTCATTCAGTCAGTAGCTTCAATCATTTCTGGACGTTTTTCAATGGCAAAAATCAATGAATATTGTAAATGCACAAACAATAATTTCTCCGCATTGCAAGGTGCAATTCTGAAATTTTTTGCTTTTTCCTGCTCCTCTTAGCATGATAAAGAAGATTCAAAGAGAGTGAGATGCCAGCTCCTTTCATTCAGTCAGTAGCTTCAAACATTTCTGGTATATGAATAACATGATGTTTTTCAATGGCAAAAATCAATGAATATTGTAAATGCACAAACAGTAATTTCTCCGCATTGCAAGGTGCAATTCTGAAATTTTTTGCTTTTTCCTGCTCCTCTTAGCATGATAAAGAAGATTCAAAGAGAGTGAGATGCCAGCTCCTTTCATTCAGTCAGTAGCTTCAAACATTTCTGGACGTTTTTCAATGGCAAAAATCAATGAATATTGTAAATGCACAAACAGTAATTTCTCCGCTTTGCAAGGTGCAATTCTGAAATTTTTTGCTTTTTCCTGCTCCTCTTAGCATCATAAAGAAGATTCAAAGAGAGTGAGATGCCAGCTCCTTTCATTCAGTCAGTAGCTTCAAACATTTCTGGACGTTTTTCAATGGCAAAAATCAATGAATATTGTAAATGCACAAACAGTAATTTCTCCGCATTGCAAAGTGCAATTCTGAAATTTTTTGCTTTTTCCTGCTCCTCTTAGCATGATAAAGAAGATTCAAAGAGAGTGAGATGCCAGCTCCTTTCATTCAGTCAGTATCTTCAATCATTTCTGGTATATGAATAACATGATGTTTTTCAATGGCAAAAATCAATGAATATTGTAAATGCACAAACAGTAATTTCTCCGCATTGCAAGGTGCAATTCTGAAATTTTTTGCTTTTTCCTGCTCCTCTTAGCATGATAAAGAAGATTCAAAGAGAGTGAGATGCCAGCTCCTTTCATTCAGTCAGTAGCTTCAAACATTTCTGGTATATGAATAACATGATGTTTTTCAATGGCAAAAATCAATGAATATTGTAAATGCACAAACAGTAATTTCTCCGCATTGCAAGGTGCAATTCTGAAATTTTTTGCTTTTTCCTGCTCCTCTTAGCATGATAAAGAAGATTCAAAGAGAGTGAGATGCCAGCTCCTTTCATTCAGTCAGTAGCTTCAATCATTTCTGGTATATGAATAACATGATGTTTTTCAATGGCAAAAATCAATGAATATTGTAAATGCACAAACAGTAATTTCTCCACATTGCAAGGTGCAATTCTGAAATTTTTTGCTTTTTCCTGCTCCTCTTAGCATGATAAAGAAGATTCAAAGAGAGTGAGATGCCAGCTCCTTTCATTCAGTCAGTAGCTTCAAACATTTCTGGTATATGAATAACATGATGTTTTTCAATGGCAAAAATCAATGAATATTGTAAATGCACAAACAGTAATTTCTCCGCATTGCAAGGTGCAATTCTGAAATTTTTTGCTTTTTTCTGCTCCTCTTAGCATGATAAAGAAGATTCAAAGAGAGTGAGATGCCAGCTCCTTTCATTCAGTCAGGAGCTTCAATCATTTCTGGACGTTTTTCAATGGCAAAAATCAATGAATATTTTAAATGCACAAACAGTAATTTCTCCGCATTGCAAGGTGCAATTCTGAAATTTTTTGCTTTTTCCTGCTCCTCTTAGCATGATAAAGAAGATTCAAAGAGAGTGAGATGCCAGCTCCTTTCATTCAGTCAGTAGCTTCAATCATTTCTGGTATATGAATAACATGATGTTTTTCAATGGCAAAAATCAATGAATATTGTAAATGCACAAACAGTAATTTCTCCGCATTGCAAGGTGCAATTCTGAAATTTTTTGCTTTTTCCTGCTCCTCTTAGCATGATAAAGAAGATTCAAAGAGAGTGAGATGCCAGCTCCTTTCATTCAGTCAGTAGCTTCAAACATTTCTGGTATATGAATAACATGATGTTTTTCAATGGCAAAAATCAATGAATATTGTAAATGCACAAACAGTAATTTCTCCGCATTGCAAGGTGCAATTCTGAAATTTTTTGCTTTTTCCTGCTCCTCTTAGCATGATAAAGAAGATTCAAAGAGAGTGAGATGCCAGCTCCTTTCATTCAGTCAGTAGCTTCAAACATTTCTGGTATATGAATAACATGATGTTTTTCAATGGCAAAAATCAATGAATATTGTAAATGCACAAACAGTAATTTCTCCGCATTGCAAGGTGCAATTCTGAAATTTTTTTGCTTTTTCCTGCTCCTCTTAGCATGATAAAGAAGATTCAAAGAGAGTGAGATGCCAGCTCCTTTCATTCAGTCAGTAGCTTCAATCATTTCTGGTATATGAATAACATGATGTTTTTCAATGGCAAAAATCAATGAATATTGTAAATGCACAAACAGTAATTTCTCCGCATTGCAAGGTGCAATTCTGAAATTTTTTGCTTTTTCCTGCTCCTCTTAGCATGATAAAGAAGATTCAAAGAGAGTGAGATGCCAGCTCCTTTCATTCAGTCAGTAGCTTCAAACATTTCTGGTATATGAATAACATGATGTTTTTCAATGGCAAAAATCAATGAATATTGTAAATGCACAAACAGTAATTTCTCCGCATTGCAAGGTGCAATTCTGAAATTTTTTGCTTTTTTCTGCTCCTCTTAGCATGATAAAGAAGATTCAAAGAGAGTGAGATGCCAGCTCCTTTCATTCAGTCAGGAGCTTCAATCATTTCTGGACGTTTTTCAATGGCAAAAATCAATGAATATTTTAAATGCACAAACAGTAATTTCTCCGCATTGCAAGGTGCAATTCTGAAATTTTTTGCTTTTTCCTGCTCCTCTTAGCATGATAAAGAAGATTCAAAGAGAGTGAGATGCCAGCTCCTTTCATTCAGTCAGTAGCTTCAATCATTTCTGGTATATGAATAACATGATGTTTTTCAATGGCAAAAATCAATGAATATTGTAAATGCACAAACAGTAATTTCTCCGCATTGCAAGGTGCAATTCTGAAATTTTTTGCTTTTTCCTGCTCCTCTTAGCATGATAAAGAAGATTCAAAGAGAGTGAGATGCCAGCTCCTTTCATTCAGTCAGTAGCTTCAATCATTTCTGGTATATGAATAACATGATGTTTTTCAATGGCAAAAATCAATGAATATTCTAAATGCACAAACAGTAATTTCTCCGCATTGCAAGGTGCAATTCTGAAATTTTTTGATTTTTCCTGCTCCTCTTAGCATGATAAAGAAGATTCAAAGAGAGTGAGATGCCAGCTCCTTTCATTCAGTCAGTAGCTTCAAACATTTCTGGTATATGAATAACATGATGTTTTTCAATGGCAAAAATCAATGAATATTGTAAATGCACAAACAGTAATTTCTCCGCATTGCAAGGTGCATTTCTGAAATTTTTTGCTTTTTCCTGCTCCTCTTAGCATGATAAAGAAGATTCAAAGAGAGTGAGATGCCAGCTCCTTTCATTCAGTCAGTAGCTTCAATCATTTCTGGTATATGAATAACATGATGTTTTTCAATGGCAAAAATCAATGAATATTGTAAATGCACAAACAGTAATTTCTCCGCATTGCAAGGTGCAATTCTGAAATTTTTTGCTTTTTCCTGCTCCTCTTAGCATGATAAAGAAGATTCAAAGAGAGTGAGATGCCAGCTCCTTTCATTCAGTCAGTAGCTTCAAACATTTCTGGTATATGAATAACATGATGTTTTTCAATGGCAAAAATCAATGAATATTGTAAATGCACAAACAGTAATTTCTCCGCTTTGCAAGGTGCAATTCTGAAATTTTTTGCTTTTTCCTGCTCCTCTTAGCATGATAAAGAAGATTCAAAGAGAGTGAGATGCCAGCTCCTTTCATTCAGTCAGTAGCTTCAAACATTTCTGGACGTTTTTCAATGGCAAAAATCAATGAATATTGTAAATGCACAAACAGTAATTTCTCCGCATTGCAAAGTGCAATTCTGAAATTTTTTGCTTTTTCCTGCTCCTCTTAGCATGATAAAGAAGATTCAAAGAGAGTGAGATGCCAGCTCCTTTCATTCAGTCAGTATCTTCAATCATTTCTGGTATATGAATAACATGATGTTTTTCAATGGCAAAAATCAATGAATATTCTAAATGCACAAACAGTAATTTCTCCGCATTGCAAGGTGCAATTCTGAAATTTTTTGCTTTTTCCTGCTCCTCTTAGCATGATAAAGAAGATTCAAAGAGAGTGAGATGCCAGCTCCTTTCATTCAGTCAGTAGCTTCAAACATTTCTGGTATATGAATAACATGATGTTTTTCAATGGCAAAAATCAATGAATATTGTAAATGCACAAACAGTAATTTCTCCGCATTGCAAGGTGCAATTCTGAAATTTTTTGCTTTTTCCTGCTCCTCTTAGCATGATAAAGAAGATTCAAAGAGAGTGAGATGCCAGCTCCTTTCATTCAGTCAGTAGCTTCAATCATTTCTGGTATATGAATAACATGATGTTTTTCAATGGCAAAAATCAATGAATATTGTAAATGCACAAACAGTAATTTCTCCGCATTGCAAGGTGCAATTCTGAAATTTTTTGCTTTTTCCTGCTCCTCTTAGCATGATAAAGAAGATTCAAAGAGAGTGAGATGCCAGCTCCTTTCATTCAGTCAGTAGCTTCAAACATTTCTGGTATATGAATAACATGATGTTTTTCAATGGCAAAAATCAATGAATATTGTAAATGCACAAACAGTAATTTCTCCGCATTGCAAGGTGCAATTCTGAAATTTTTTGCTTTTTTCTGCTCCTCTTAGCATGATAAAGAAGATTCAAAGAGAGTGAGATGCCAGCTCCTTTCATTCAGTCAGGAGCTTCAATCATTTCTGGACGTTTTTCAATGGCAAAAATCAATGAATATTTTAAATGCACAAACAGTAATTTCTCCGCATTGCAAGGTGCAATTCTGAAATTTTTTGCTTTTTCCTGCTCCTCTTAGCATGATAAAGAAGATTCAAAGAGAGTGAGATGCCAGCTCCTTTCATTCAGTCAGTAGCTTCAATCATTTCTGGTATATGAATAACATGATGTTTTTCAATGGCAAAAATCAATGAATATTGTAAATGCACAAACAGTAATTTCTCCGCATTGCAAGGTGCAATTCTGAAATTTTTTGCTTTTTCCTGCTCCTCTTAGCATGATAAAGAAGATTCAAAGAGAGTGAGATGCCAGCTCCTTTCATTCAGTCAGTAGCTTCAAACATTTCTGGTATATGAATAACATGATGTTTTTCAATGGCAAAAATCAATGAATATTGTAAATGCACAAACAGTAATTTCTCCACATTGCAAGGTGCAATTCTGAAATTTTTTGCTTTTTCCTGCTCCTCTTAGCATGATAAAGAAGATTCAAAGACAGTGAGATGCCAGCTCTTTTCATTCAGTCAGTAGCTTCAATCATTTCTGGACATTTTTCAATGGCAAAAATCAATGAATATTTTAAATGCACAAACAGTAATTTCTCCACATTGCAAGGTGCAATTCTGAAATTTTTTGCTTTTTCCTGCTCCTCTTAGCATGATAAAGAAGTTTCAAAGAGAGTGAGATGCCAGCTCCTTTCATTCAGTCAGTAGCTTCAAACATTTCTGGACGTTTTTCAATGCCAAAAATCAATGAATATTGTAAATGCACAAACTAATTTCTCCGCATTGCAAGGTGCAATTCTGAAATTTTTTGCTTTTTCCTGCTCCTCTTAGCATGATAAAGAAGATTCAAAGAAAGTGAGATGCCAGCTCCTTTCATTCAGTCAGTAGCTTCAAACATTTCTGGTATATGAATAACATGTTTTTCAATGGCAAAAATCAATGAATATTGTAAATGCACAAACAGTAATTTCTCCGCATTGCAAGGTGCAATTCTGAAATTTTTTGCTTTTTCCTGCTCCTCTTAGCATGATAAAGAAGATTCAAAGAGAGTGAGATGCCAGCTCATTTCATTCAGTCAGTAGCTTCAATCATTTCTGGACGTTTTTCAATGGCAAAAATCAATGAATATTGTAAATACACAAACAGTAATTTCTCCGCATTGCAAGGTGCAATTCTGAAATTTTTTGCTTTTTCCTGCTCCTCTTAGCATGATAAAGAAGATTCAAAGAGAGTGAGATGCCAACTCTTTTCATTCAGTCAGTAGCTTCAAACATTTCTGGTATATGAATAACATGTTTTTCAATGGCAAAAATCAATGAATATTGTAAATGCACAAACAGTAATTTCTCCGCATTGCAAGGTGCAATTCTGAAATTTTTTGCTTTTTCCTGCTCCTCTTAGCATGATAAAGAAGATTCAAAGAGAGTGAGATGCCAGCTCCTTTCATTCAGTCAGTAGCTTCAAATATTTCTGGTATATGAATAACATGATGTTTTTCAATGGCAAAAATCAATGAATATTGTAAATGCACAAACAGTAATTTCTCCGCATTGCAAGGTGCAATTCTGAAATTTTTTGCTTTTTCCTGCTCCTCTTAGCATGATAAAGAAGATTCAAAGAGAGTGAGATGCCAGCTCCTTTCATTCAGTCAGTAGCTTCAATCATTTCTGGTATATGAATAACATGATGTTTTTCAATGGCAAAAATCAATGAATATTGTAAATGCACAAACAGTAATTTCTCCGCATTGCAAGGTGCAATTCTGAAATTTTTTGCTTTTTCCTGCTCCTCTTAGCATGATAAAGAAGATTCAAAGAGAGTGAGATGCCAGCTCCTTTCATTCAGTCAGTAGCTTCAAACATTTCTGGTATATGAATAACATGATGTTTTTCAATGGCAAAAATCAATGAATATTGTAAATGCACAAACAGTAATTTCTCCGCATTGCAAGGTGCAATTCTGAAATTTTTTGCTTTTTTCTGCTCCTCTTAGCATGATAAAGAAGATTCAAAGAGAGTGAGATGCCAGCTCCTTTCATTCAGTCAGGAGCTTCAATCATTTCTGGACGTTTTTCAATGGCAAAAATCAATGAATATTTTAAATGCACAAACAGTAATTTCTCCGCATTGCAAGGTGCAATTCTGAAATTTTTTGCTTTTTCCTGCTCCTCTTAGCATGATAAAGAAGATTCAAAGAGAGTGAGATGCCAGCTCCTTTCATTCAGTCAGTAGCTTCAATCATTTCTGGTATATGAATAACATGATGTTTTTCAATGGCAAAAATCAATGAATATTGTAAATGCACAAACAGTAATTTCTCCGCATTGCAAGGTGCAATTCTGAAATTTTTTGCTTTTTCCTGCTCCTCTTAGCATGATAAAGAAGATTCAAAGAGAGTGAGATGCCAGCTCCTTTCATTCAGTCAGTAGCTTCAAACATTTCTGGTATATGAATAACATGATGTTTTTCAATGGCAAAAATCAATGAATATTGTAAATGCACAAACAGTAATTTCTCCACATTGCAAGGTGCAATTCTGAAATTTTTTGCTTTTTCCTGCTCCTCTTAGCATGATAAAGAAGATTCAAAGACAGTGAGATGCCAGCTCTTTTCATTCAGTCAGTAGCTTCAATCATTTCTGGACATTTTTCAATGGCAAAAATCAATGAATATTTTAAATGCACAAACAGTAATTTCTCCACATTGCAAGGTGCAATTCTGAAATTTTTTGCTTTTTCCTGCTCCTCTTAGCATGATAAAGAAGTTTCAAAGAGAGTGAGATGCCAGCTCCTTTCATTCAGTCAGTAGCTTCAAACATTTCTGGACGTTTTTCAATGCCAAAAATCAATGAATATTGTAAATGCACAAACTAATTTCTCCGCATTGCAAGGTGCAATTCTGAAATTTTTTGCTTTTTCCTGCTCCTCTTAGCATGATAAAGAAGATTCAAAGAAAGTGAGATGCCAGCTCCTTTCATTCAGTCAGTAGCTTCAAACATTTCTGGTATATGAATAACATGTTTTTCAATGGCAAAAATCAATGAATATTGTAAATGCACAAACAGTAATTTCTCCGCATTGCAAGGTGCAATTCTGAAATTTTTTGCTTTTTCCTGCTCCTCTTAGCATGATAAAGAAGATTCAAAGAGAGTGAGATGCCAGCTCATTTCATTCAGTCAGTAGCTTCAATCATTTCTGGACGTTTTTCAATGGCAAAAATCAATGAATATTGTAAATACACAAACAGTAATTTCTCCGCATTGCAAGGTGCAATTCTGAAATTTTTTGCTTTTTCCTGCTCCTCTTAGCATGATAAAGAAGATTCAAAGAGAGTGAGATGCCAACTCTTTTCATTCAGTCAGTAGCTTCAAACATTTCTGGTATATGAATAACATGTTTTTCAATGGCAAAAATCAATGAATATTGTAAATGCACAAACTAATTTCTCCGCATTGCAAGGTGCAATTCTGAAATTTTTTGCTTTTTCCTGCTCCTCTTAGCATGATAAAGAAGATTCAAAGAGAGTGAGATGCCAGCTCCTTTCATTCAGTCAGTAGCTTCAAACATTTCTGGTATATGAATAACATGATGTTTTTCAATGGCAAAAATCAATGAATATTGTAAATGCACAAACAGTAATTTCTCCGCATTGCAAGGTGCAATTCTGAAATTTTTTGCTTTTTCCTGCTCCTCTTAGCATGATAAAGAAGATTCAAAGAGAGTGAGATGCCAGCTCCTTTCATTCAGTCAGTAGCTTCAATCATTTCTGGACGTTTTTCAATGGCAAAAATCAATGAATATTGTAAATGCACAAACAGTAATTTCTCCACATTGCAAGGTGCAATTCTGAAATTTTTTGCTTTTTCCTGCTCCTCTTAGCATGATAAAGAAGATTCAAAGAGAGTGAGATGCCAGCTCCTTTCATTCAGTCAGTAGCTTCAAACATTTCTGGACGTTTTTCAATGGCAAAAATCAATGAATATTGTAAATGCACAAACAGTAATTTCTCCGCATTGCAAGGTGCAATTCTGAAATTTTTTGCTTTTTCCTGCTCCTCTTAGCATGATAAAGAAGATTCAAAGAGAGTGAGATGCCAGCTCCTTTCATTCAGTCAGTAGCTTCAATCATTTCTGGACGTTTTTCAATGGCAAAAATCAATGAATATTGTAAATGCACAAACAGTAATTTCTCCGCATTGCAAGGTGCAATTCTGAAATTTTTTGCTTTTTCCTGCTCCTCTTAGCATGATAAAGAAGATTCAAATAGAGTGAGATGCCAGCTCCTTTCATTCAGTCAGTAGCTTCAAACATTTCTGGTATATGAATAACATGATGTTTTTCAATGGCAAAAATCAATGAATATTGTAAATGCACAAAGAGTAATTTCTCCGCATTGCAAGGTGCAATTCTGAAATTTTTTGCTTTTTCCTGCTCCTCTTAGCATGATAAAGAAGATTCAAAGAGATTGAGATGCCAGCTCCTTTCATTCAGTCAGTAGCTTCAAACATTTCTGGACGTTTTTCAATGGCAAAAATCAATGAATATTGTAAATGCACAAACAGTAATTTCACCGCTTTGCAAGGTGCAATTCTGAAATTTTTTGCTTTTTCCTGCTCCTCTTAGCATGATAAAGAAGATTCAAAGAGAGTGAGATGCCAGCTCCTTTCATTCAGTCAGTAGCTTCAAACATTTCTGGACGTTTTTCAATGGCAAAAATCAATGAATATTGTAAATGCACAAACAGTAATTTCTCCGCATTGCAAGGTGCAATTCTGAAATTTTTTGCTTTTTCCTGCTCCTCTTAGCATGATAAAGAAGATTCAAAGAGAGTGAGATGCCAGCTCCTTTCATTCAGTCAGTAGCTTCAATCATTTCTGGTATATGAATAACATGATGTTTTTCAATGGCAAAAATCAATGAATATTCTAAATGCACAAACAGTAATTTCTCCGCATTGCAAGGTGCAATTCTGAAATTTTTTGATTTTTCCTGCTCCTCTTAGCATGATAAAGAAGATTCAAAGAGAGTGAGATGCCAGCTCCTTTCATTCAGTCAGTAGCTTCAAACATTTCTGGTATATGAATAACATGATGTTTTTCAATGGCAAAAATCAATGAATATTGTAAATGCACAAACAGTAATTTCTCCGCATTGCAAGGTGCATTTCTGAAATTTTTTGCTTTTTCCTGCTCCTCTTAGCATGATAAAGAAGATTCAAAGAGAGTGAGATGCCAGCTCCTTTCATTCAGTCAGTAGCTTCAATCATTTCTGGTATATGAATAACATGATGTTTTTCAATGGCAAAAATCAATGAATATTGTAAATGCACAAACAGTAATTTCTCCGCATTGCAAGGTGCAATTCTGAAATTTTTTGCTTTTTCCTGCTCCTCTTAGCATGATAAAGAAGATTCAAAGAGAGTGAGATGCCAGCTCCTTTCATTCAGTCAGTAGCTTCAAACATTTCTGGTATATGAATAACATGATGTTTTTCAATGGCAAAAATCAATGAATATTGTAAATGCACAAACAGTAATTTCTCCGCATTGCAAGGTGCAATTCTGAAATTTTTTGCTTTTTCCTGCTCCTCTTAGCATGATAAAGAAGATTCAAAGAGAGTGAGATGCCAGCTCCTTTCATTCAGTCAGTAGCTTCAATCATTTCTGGACGTTTTTCAATGGCAAAAATCAATGAATATTGTAAATGCACAAACAGTAATTTCTCCGCATTGCAAGGTGCAATTCTGAAATTTTTTGCTTTTTCCTGCTCCTCTTAGCATGATAAAGAAGATTCAAATAGAGTGAGATGCCAGCTCCTTTCATTCAGTCAGTAGCTTCAAACATTTCTGGTATATGAATAACATGATGTTTTTCAATGGCAAAAATCAATGAATATTGTAAATGCACAAAGAGTAATTTCTCCGCATTGCAAGGTGCAATTCTGAAATTTTTTGCTTTTTCCTGCTCCTCTTAGCATGATAAAGAAGATTCAAAGAGATTGAGATGCCAGCTCCTTTCATTCAGTCAGTAGCTTCAAACATTTCTGGACGTTTTTCAATGGCAAAAATCAATGAATATTGTAAATGCACAAACAGTAATTTCACCGCTTTGCAAGGTGCAATTCTGAAATTTTTTGCTTTTTCCTGCTCCTCTTAGCATGATAAAGAAGATTCAAAGAGAGTGAGATGCCAGCTCCTTTCATTCAGTCAGTAGCTTCAAACATTTCTGGACGTTTTTCAATGGCAAAAATCAATGAATATTGTAAATGCACAAACAGTAATTTCTCCGCATTGCAAGGTGCAATTCTGAAATTTTTTGCTTTTTCCTGCTCCTCTTAGCATGATAAAGAAGATTCAAAGAGAGTGAGATGCCAGCTCCTTTCATTCAGTCAGTAGCTTCAATCATTTCTGGTATATGAATAACATGATGTTTTTCAATGGCAAAAATCAATGAATATTGTAAATGCACAAACAGTAATTTCTCCGCATTGCAAGGTGCATTTCTGAAATTTTTTGCTTTTTCCTGCTCCTCTTAGCATGATAAAGAAGATTCAAAGAGAGTGAGATGCCAGCTCCTTTCATTCAGTCAGTAGCTTCAATCATTTCTGGTATATGAATAACATGATGTTTTTCAATGGCAAAAATCAATGAATATTGTAAATGCACAAACAGTAATTTCTCCGCATTGCAAGGTGCAATTCTGAAATTTTTTGCTTTTTCCTGCTCCTCTTAGCATGATAAAGAAGATTCAAAGAGAGTGAGATGCCAGCTCCTTTCATTCAGTCAGTAGCTTCAAACATTTCTGGACGTTTTTCAATGGCAAAAATCAATGAATATTGTAAATGCACAAACAATAATTTCTCCGCATTGCAAGGTGCAATTCTGAAATTTTTTGCTTTTTCCTGCTCCTCTTAGCATGATAAAGAAGATTCAAAGAGAGTGAGATGCCAGCTCCTTTCATTCAGTCAGTAGCTTCAAACATTTCTGGTATATGAATAACATGATGTTTTTCAATGGCAAAAATCAATGAATATTGTAAATGCACAAACAGTAATTTCTCCGCATTGCAAGGTGCAATTCTGAAATTTTTTGCTTTTTCCTGCTCCTCTTAGCATGATAAAGAAGATTCAAAGAGAGTGAGATGCCAGCTCCTTTCATTCAGTCAGTAGCTTCAAACATTTCTGGACGTTTTTCAATGGCAAAAATCAATGAATATTGTAAATGCACAAACAGTAATTTCTCCGCTTTGCAAGGTGCAATTCTGAAATTTTTTGCTTTTTCCTGCTCCTCTTAGCATCATAAAGAAGATTCAAAGAGAGTGAGATGCCAGCTCCTTTCATTCAGTCAGTAGCTTCAAACATTTCTGGACGTTTTTCAATGGCAAAAATCAATGAATATTGTAAATGCACAAACAGTAATTTCTCCGCATTGCAAAGTGCAATTCTGAAATTTTTTGCTTTTTCCTGCTCCTCTTAGCATGATAAAGAAGATTCAAAGAGAGTGAGATGCCAGCTCCTTTCATTCAGTCAGTATCTTCAATCATTTCTGGTATATGAATAACATGATGTTTTTCAATGGCAAAAATCAATGAATATTGTAAATGCACAAACAGTAATTTCTCCGCATTGCAAGGTGCAATTCTGAAATTTTTTGCTTTTTCCTGCTCCTCTTAGCATGATAAAGAAGATTCAAAGAGAGTGAGATGCCAGCTCCTTTCATTCAGTCAGTAGCTTCAAACATTTCTGGTATATGAATAACATGATGTTTTTCAATGGCAAAAATCAATGAATATTGTAAATGCACAAACAGTAATTTCTCCGCATTGCAAGGTGCAATTCTGAAATTTTTTGCTTTTTCCTGCTCCTCTTAGCATGATAAAGAAGATTCAAAGAGAGTGAGATGCCAGCTCCTTTCATTCAGTCAGTAGCTTCAATCATTTCTGGTATATGAATAACATGATGTTTTTCAATGGCAAAAATCAATGAATATTGTAAATCCACAAACAGTAATTTCTCCGCATTGCAAGGTGCAATTCTGAAATTTTTTGCTTTTTCCTGCTCCTCTTAGCATGATAAAGAAGATTCAAAGAGAGTGAGATGCCAGCTCCTTTCATTCAGTCAGTAGCTTCAAACATTTCTGGTATATGAATAACATGATGTTTTTCAATGGCAAAAATCAATGAATATTGTAAATGCACAAACAGTAATTTCTCCGCATTGCAAGGTGCAATTCTGAAATTTTTTGCTTTTTTCTGCTCCTCTTAGCATGATAAAGAAGATTCAAAGAGAGTGAGATGCCAGCTCCTTTCATTCAGTCAGGAGCTTCAATCATTTCTGGACGTTTTTCAATGGCAAAAATCAATGAATATTTTAAATGCACAAACAGTAATTTCTCCGCATTGCAAGGTGCAATTCTGAAATTTTTTGCTTTTTCCTGCTCCTCTTAGCATGATAAAGAAGATTCAAAGAGAGTGAGATGCCAGCTCCTTTCATTCAGTCAGTAGCTTCAATCATTTCTGGTATATGAATAACATGATGTTTTTCAATGGCAAAAATCAATGAATATTGTAAATGCACAAACAGTAATTTCTCCGCATTGCAAGGTGCAATTCTGAAATTTTTTGCTTTTTCCTGCTCCTCTTAGCATGATAAAGAAGATTCAAAGAGAGTGAGATGCCAGCTCCTTTCATTCAGTCAGTAGCTTCAAACATTTCTGGTATATGAATAACATGATGTTTTTCAATGGCAAAAATCAATGAATATTGTAAATGCACAAACAGTAATTTCTCCGCATTGCAAGGTGCAATTCTGAAATTTTTTGCTTTTTCCTGCTCCTCTTAGCATGATAAAGAAGATTCAAAGAGAGTGAGATGCCAGCTCCTTTCATTCAGTCAGTAGCTTCAAACATTTCTGGTATATGAATAACATGATGTTTTTCAATGGCAAAAATCAATGAATATTGTAAATGCACAAACAGTAATTTCTCCGCATTGCAAGGTGCAATTCTGAAATTTTTTTGCTTTTTCCTGCTCCTCTTAGCATGATAAAGAAGATTCAAAGAGAGTGAGATGCCAGCTCCTTTCATTCAGTCAGTAGCTTCAATCATTTCTGGTATATGAATAACATGATGTTTTTCAATGGCAAAAATCAATGAATATTGTAAATGCACAAACAGTAATTTCTCCGCATTGCAAGGTGCAATTCTGAAATTTTTTGCTTTTTCCTGCTCCTCTTAGCATGATAAAGAAGATTCAAAGAGAGTGAGATGCCAGCTCCTTTCATTCAGTCAGTAGCTTCAAACATTTCTGGTATATGAATAACATGATGTTTTTCAATGGCAAAAATCAATGAATATTGTAAATGCACAAACAGTAATTTCTCCGCATTGCAAGGTGCAATTCTGAAATTTTTTGCTTTTTTCTGCTCCTCTTAGCATGATAAAGAAGATTCAAAGAGAGTGAGATGCCAGCTCCTTTCATTCAGTCAGGAGCTTCAATCATTTCTGGACGTTTTTCAATGGCAAAAATCAATGAATATTTTAAATGCACAAACAGTAATTTCTCCGCATTGCAAGGTGCAATTTTGAAATTTTTTGCTTTTTCCTGCTCCTCTTAGCATGATAAAGAAGATTCAAAGAGAGTGAGATGCCAGCTCCTTTCATTCAGTCAGTAGCTTCAATCATTTCTGGTATATGAATAACATGATGTTTTTCAATGGCAAAAATCAATGAATATTGTAAATGCACAAACAGTAATTTCTCCGCATTGCAAGGTGCAATTCTGAAATTTTTTGCTTTTTCCTGCTCCTCTTAGCATGATAAAGAAGATTCAAAGAGAGTGAGATGCCAGCTCCTTTCATTCAGTCAGTAGCTTCAAACATTTCTGGTATATGAATAACATGATGTTTTTCAATGGCAAAAATCAATGAATATTGTAAATGCACAAACAGTAATTTCTCCGCATTGCAAGGTGCAATTCTGAAATTTTTTGCTTTTTCCTGCTCCTCTTAGCATGATAAAGAAGATTCAAAGAGAGTGAGATTCCAGCTCCTTTCATTCAGTCAGTAGCTTCAAACATTTCTGGTATATGAATAACATGATGTTTTTCAATGGCAAAAATCAATGAATATTGTAAATGCACAAACAGTAATTTCTCCGCATTGCAAGGTGCAATTCTGAAATTTTTTGCTTTTTCCTGCTCCTCTTAGCATGATAAAGAAGATTCAAAGAGAGTGAGATGCCAGCTCCTTTCATTCAGTCAGTAGCTTCAAACATTTCTGGTATATGAATAACATGATGTTTTTCAATGGCAAAAATCAATGAATATTGTAAATGCACAAACAGTAATTTCTCCGCATTGCAAGGTGCAATTCTGAAATTTTTTGCTTTTTCCTGCTCCTCTTAGCATGATAAAGAAGATTCAAAGAGAGTGAGATGCCAGCTCCTTTCATTCAGTCAGTAGCTTCAAACATTTCTGGTATATGAATAACATGATGTTTTTCAATGGCAAAAATCAATGAATATTGTAAATGCACAAACAGTAATTTCTCCGCATTGCAAGGTGCAATTCTGAAATTTTTTGCTTTTTCCTGCTCCTCTTAGCATGATAAAGAAGATTCAAAGAGAGTGAGATGCCAGCTCCTTTCATTCAGTCAGTAGCTTCAAACATTTCTGGTATATGAATAACATGATGTTTTTCAATGGCAAAAATCAATGAATATTGTAAATGCACAAACAGTAATTTCTCCGCATTGCAAGGTGCATTTCTGAAATTTTTTGCTTTTTCCTGCTCCTCTTAGCATGATAAAGAAGATTCAAAGAGAGTGAGATGCCAGCTCCTTTCATTCAGTCAGTAGCTTCAATCATTTCTGGTATATGAATAACATGATGTTTTTCAATGGCAAAAATCAATGAATATTGTAAATGCACAAACAGTAATTTCTCCGCATTGCAAGGTGCAATTCTGAAATTTTTTGCTTTTTCCTGCTCCTCTTAGCATGATAAAGAAGATTCAAAGAGAGTGAGATGCCAGCTCCTTTCATTCAGTCAGTAGCTTCAAACATTTCTGGTATATGAATAACATGATGTTTTTCAATGGCAAAAATCAATGAATATTGTAAATGCACAAACAGTAATTTCTCCGTATTGCAAGGTGCAATTCTGAATTTTTTTGCTTTTTTCTGCTCCTCTTAGCATGATAAAGAAGATTCAAAGAGAGTGAGATGCCAGCTCCTTTCATTCAGTCAGTAGCTTCAATCATTTCTGGACGTTTTTCAATGGCAAAAATCAATGAATATTGTAAATGCACAAACAATAATTTCTCCGCATTGCAAGGTGCAATTCTGAAATTTTTTGCTTTTTCCTGCTCCTCTTAGCATGATAAAGAAGATTCAAAGAGAGTGAGATGCCAGCTCCTTTCATTCAGTCAGTAGCTTCAAACATTTCTGGTATATGAATAACATGATGTTTTTCAATGGCAAAAATCAATGAATATTGTAAATGCACAAACAGTAATTTCTCCGCATTGCAAGGTGCAATTCTGAAATTTTTTGCTTTTTCCTGCTCCTCTTAGCATGATAAAGAAGATTCAAAGAGAGTGAGATGCCAGCTCCTTTCATTCAGTCAGTAGCTTCAAACATTTCTGGACGTTTTTCAATGGCAAAAATCAATGAATATTGTAAATGCACAAACAGTAATTTCTCCGCATTGCAAGGTGCAATTCTGAAATTTTTTGCTTTTTCCTGCTCCTCTTAGCATGATAAAGAAGATTCAAAGAGAGTGAGATGCCAGCTCCTTTCATTCAGTCAGTAGCTTCAAACATTTCTGGTATATGAATAACATGATGTTTTTCAATGGCAAAAATCAATGAATATTGTAAATGCACAAACAGTAATTTCTCCGTATTGCAAGGTGCAATTCTGAATTTTTTTGCTTTTTTCTGCTCCTCTTAGCATGATAAAGAAGATTCAAAGAGAGTGAGATGCCAGCTCCTTTCATTCAGTCAGTAGCTTCAATCATTTCTGGACGTTTTTCAATGGCAAAAATCAATGAATATTGTAAATGCACAAACAATAATTTCTCCGCATTGCAAGGTGCAATTCTGAAATTTTTTGCTTTTTCCTGCTCCTCTTAGCATGATAAAGAAGATTCAAAGAGAGTGAGATGCCAGCTCCTTTCATTCAGTCAGTAGCTTCAAACATTTCTGGTATATGAATAACATGATGTTTTTCAATGGCAAAAATCAATGAATATTGTAAATGCACAAACAGTAATTTCTCCGCATTGCAAGGTGCAATTCTGAAATTTTTTGCTTTTTCCTGCTCCTCTTAGCATGATAAAGAAGATTCAAAGAGAGTGAGATGCCAGCTCCTTTCATTCAGTCAGTAGCTTCAAACATTTCTGGACGTTTTTCAATGGCAAAAATCAATGAATATTGTAAATGCACAAACAGTAATTTCTCCGCATTGCAAGGTGCAATTCTGAAATTTTTTGCTTTTTTCTGCTCCTCTTAGCATGATAAAGAAGATTCAAAGAGAGTGAGATGCCAGCTCCTTTCATTCAGTCAGGAGCTTCAATCATTTCTGGACGTTTTTCAATGGCAAAAATCAATGAATATTTTAAATGCACAAACAGTAATTTCTCCGCATTGCAAGGTGCAATTCTGAAATTTTTTGCTTTTTCCTGCTCCTCTTAGCATGATAAAGAAGATTCAAAGAGAGTGAGATGCCAGCTCCTTTCATTCAGTCAGTAGCTTCAATCATTTCTGGTATATGAATAACATGATGTTTTTCAATGGCAAAAATCAATGAATATTGTAAATGCACAAACAGTAATTTCTCCGCATTGCAAGGTGCAATTCTGAAATTTTTTGCTTTTTCCTGCTCCTCTTAGCATGATAAAGAAGATTCAAAGAGAGTGAGATGCCAGCTCCTTTCATTCAGTCAGTAGCTTCAAACATTTCTGGTATATGAATAACATGATGTTTTTCAATGGCAAAAATCAATGAATATTGTAAATGCACAAACAGTAATTTCTCCACATTGCAAGGTGCAATTCTGAAATTTTTTGCTTTTTCCTGCTCCTCTTAGCATGATAAAGAAGATTCAAAGACAGTGAGATGCCAGCTCTTTTCATTCAGTCAGTAGCTTCAATCATTTCTGGACATTTTTCAATGGCAAAAATCAATGAATATTTTAAATGCACAAACAGTAATTTCTCCACATTGCAAGGTGCAATTCTGAAATTTTTTGCTTTTTCCTGCTCCTCTTAGCATGATAAAGAAGTTTCAAAGAGAGTGAGATGCCAGCTCCTTTCATTCAGTCAGTAGCTTCAAACATTTCTGGACGTTTTTCAATGCCAAAAATCAATGAATATTGTAAATGCACAAACTAATTTCTCCGCATTGCAAGGTGCAATTCTGAAATTTTTTGCTTTTTCCTGCTCCTCTTAGCATGATAAAGAAGATTCAAAGAAAGTGAGATGCCAGCTCCTTTCATTCAGTCAGTAGCTTCAAACATTTCTGGTATATGAATAACATGTTTTTCAATGGCAAAAATCAATGAATATTGTAAATGCACAAACAGTAATTTCTCCGCATTGCAAGGTGCAATTCTGAAATTTTTTGCTTTTTCCTGCTCCTCTTAGCATGATAAAGAAGATTCAAAGAGAGTGAGATGCCAGCTCATTTCATTCAGTCAGTAGCTTCAATCATTTCTGGACGTTTTTCAATGGCAAAAATCAATGAATATTGTAAATACACAAACAGTAATTTCTCCGCATTGCAAGGTGCAATTCTGAAATTTTTTGCTTTTTCCTGCTCCTCTTAGCATGATAAAGAAGATTCAAAGAGAGTGAGATGCCAACTCTTTTCATTCAGTCAGTAGCTTCAAACATTTCTGGTATATGAATAACATGTTTTTCAATGGCAAAAATCAATGAATATTGTAAATGCACAAACAGTAATTTCTCCGCATTGCAAGGTGCAATTCTGAAATTTTTTGCTTTTTCCTGCTCCTCTTAGCATGATAAAGAAGATTCAAAGAGAGTGAGATGCCAGCTCCTTTCATTCAGTCAGTAGCTTCAAACATTTCTGGTATATGAATAACATGATGTTTTTCAATGGCAAAAATCAATGAATATTGTAAATGCACAAACAGTAATTTCTCCGCATTGCAAGGTGCAATTCTGAAATTTTTTGCTTTTTCCTGCTCCTCTTAGCATGATAAAGAAGATTCAAAGAGAGTGAGATGCCAGCTCCTTTCATTCAGTCAGTAGCTTCAATCATTTCTGGACGTTTTTCAATGGCAAAAATCAATGAATATTGTAAATGCACAAACAGTAATTTCTCCACATTGCAAGGTGCAATTCTGAAATTTTTTGCTTTTTCCTGCTCCTCTTAGCATGATAAAGAAGATTCAAAGAGAGTGAGATGCCAGCTCCTTTCATTCAGTCAGTAGCTTCAAACATTTCTGGACGTTTTTCAATGGCAAAAATCAATGAATATTGTAAATGCACAAACAGTAATTTCTCCGCATTGCAAGGTGCAATTCTGAAATTTTTTGCTTTTTCCTGCTCCTCTTAGCATGATAAAGAAGATTCAAAGAGAGTGAGATGCCAGCTCCTTTCATTCAGTCAGTAGCTTCAATCATTTCTGGACGTTTTTCAATGGCAAAAATCAATGAATATTGTAAATGCACAAACAGTAATTTCTCCACATTGCAAGGTGCAATTCTGAAATTTTTTGCTTTTTCCTGCTCCTCTTAGCATGATAAAGAAGATTCAAAGAGAGTGAGATGCCAGCTCCTTTCATTCAGTCAGTAGCTTCAAACATTTCTGGACGTTTTTCAATGGCAAAAATCAATGAATATTGTAAATGCACAAACAGTAATTTCTCCGCATTGCAAGGTGCAATTCTGAAATTTTTTGCTTTTTCCTGCTCCTCTTAGCATGATAAAGAAGATTCAAAGAGAGTGAGATGCCAGCTCCTTTCATTCAGTCAGTAGCTTCAATCATTTCTGGACGTTTTTCAATGGCAAAAATCAATGAATATTGTAAATGCACAAACAGTAATTTCTCCGCATTGCAAGGTGCAATTCTGAAATTTTTTGCTTTTTCCTGCTCCTCTTAGCATGATAAAGAAGATTCAAATAGAGTGAGATGCCAGCTCCTTTCATTCAGTCAGTAGCTTCAAACATTTCTGGTATATGAATAACATGATGTTTTTCAATGGCAAAAATCAATGAATATTGTAAATGCACAAAGAGTAATTTCTCCGCATTGCAAGGTGCAATTCTGAAATTTTTTGCTTTTTCCTGCTCCTCTTAGCATGATAAAGAAGATTCAAAGAGATTGAGATGCCAGCTCCTTTCATTCAGTCAGTAGCTTCAAACATTTCTGGACGTTTTTCAATGGCAAAAATCAATGAATATTGTAAATGCACAAACAGTAATTTCACCGCTTTGCAAGGTGCAATTCTGAAATTTTTTGCTTTTTCCTGCTCCTCTTAGCATGATAAAGAAGATTCAAAGAGAGTGAGATGCCAGCTCCTTTCATTCAGTCAGTAGCTTCAAACATTTCTGGACGTTTTTCAATGGCAAAAATCAATGAATATTGTAAATGCACAAACAGTAATTTCTCCGCATTGCAAGGTGCAATTCTGAAATTTTTTGCTTTTTCCTGCTCCTCTTAGCATGATAAAGAAGATTCAAAGAGAGTGAGATGCCAGCTCCTTTCATTCAGTCAGTAGCTTCAATCATTTCTGGTATATGAATAACATGATGTTTTTCAATGGCAAAAATCAATGAATATTCTAAATGCACAAACAGTAATTTCTCCGCATTGCAAGGTGCAATTCTGAAATTTTTTGATTTTTCCTGCTCCTCTTAGCATGATAAAGAAGATTCAAAGAGAGTGAGATGCCAGCTCCTTTCATTCAGTCAGTAGCTTCAAACATTTCTGGTATATGAATAACATGATGTTTTTCAATGGCAAAATCAATGAATATTGTAAATGCACAAACAGTAATTTCTCCGCATTGCAAGGTGCATTTCTGAAATTTTTTGATTTTTCCTGCTCCTCTTAGCATGATAAAGAAGATTCAAAGAGAGTGAGATGCCAGCTCCTTTCATTCAGTCAGTAACTTCAATCATTTCTGGTATATGAATAACATGATGTTTTTCAATGGCAAAAATCAATGAATATTGTAAATGCACAAACAGTAATTTCTCCGCATTGCAAGGTGCAATTCTGAAATTTTTTGCTTTTTCCTGCTCCTCTTAGCATGATAAAGAAGATTCAAAGAGAGTGAGATGCCAGCTCCTTTCATTCAGTCAGTAGCTTCAAACATTTCTGGTATATGAATAACATGATGTTTTTCAATGGCAAAAATCAATGAATATTGTAAATGCACAAACAGTAATTTCTCCGTATTGCAAGGTGCAATTCTGAATTTTTTTGCTTTTTTCTGCTCCTCTTAGCATGATAAAGAAGATTCAAAGAGAGTGAGATGCCAGCTCCTTTCATTCAGTCAGTAGCTTCAATCATTTCTGGACGTTTTTCAATGGCAAAAATCAATGAATATTGTAAATGCACAAACAATAATTTCTCCGCATTGCAAGGTGCAATTCTGAAATTTTTTGCTTTTTCCTGCTCCTCTTAGCATGATAAAGAAGATTCAAAGAGAGTGAGATGCCAGCTCCTTTCATTCAGTCAGTAGCTTCAAACATTTCTGGTATATGAATAACATGATGTTTTTCAATGGCAAAAATCAATGAATATTGTAAATGCACAAACAGTAATTTCTCCGCATTGCAAGGTGCAATTCTGAAATTTTTTGCTTTTTCCTGCTCCTCTTAGCATGATAAAGAAGATTCAAAGAGAGTGAGATGCCAGCTCCTTTCATTCAGTCAGTAGCTTCAAACATTTCTGGACGTTTTTCAATGGCAAAAATCAATGAATATTGTAAATGCACAAACAGTAATTTCTCCGCTTTGCAAGGTGCAATTCTGAAATTTTTTGCTTTTTCCTGCTCCTCTTAGCATCATAAAGAAGATTCAAAGA
Source organism: Phyllobates terribilis (assembly GCF_046119375.1). Classification (NCBI taxonomy): domain Eukaryota; kingdom Metazoa; phylum Chordata; class Amphibia; order Anura; family Dendrobatidae; genus Phyllobates; species Phyllobates terribilis. The sequence continues at coordinate 85,397 of NW_027364051.1, read as the reverse complement.
GAGTGAGATGCCAGCTCCTTTCATTCAGTCAGTAGCTTCAAACATTTCTGGACGTTTTTCAATGGCAAAAATCAATGAATATTGTAAATGCACAAACAGTAATTTCTCCGCATTGCAAAGTGCAATTCTGAAATTTTTTGCTTTTTCCTGCTCCTCTTAGCATGATAAAGAAGATTCAAAGAGAGTGAGATGCCAGCTCCTTTCATTCAGTCAGTATCTTCAATCATTTCTGGTATATGAATAACATGATGTTTTTCAATGGCAAAAATCAATGAATATTGTAAATGCACAAACAGTAATTTCTCCGCATTGCAAGGTGCAATTCTGAAATTTTTTGCTTTTTCCTGCTCCTCTTAGCATGATAAAGAAGATTCAAAGAGAGTGAGATGCCAGCTCCTTTCATTCAGTCAGTAGCTTCAAACATTTCTGGTATATGAATAACATGATGTTTTTCAATGGCAAAAATCAATGAATATTGTAAATGCACAAACAGTAATTTCTCCGCATTGCAAGGTGCAATTCTGAAATTTTTTGCTTTTTCCTGCTCCTCTTAGCATGATAAAGAAGATTCAAAGAGAGTGAGATGCCAGCTCCTTTCATTCAGTCAGTAGCTTCAATCATTTCTGGTATATGAATAACATGATGTTTTTCAATGGCAAAAATCAATGAATATTGTAAATGCACAAACAGTAATTTCTCCGCATTGCAAGGTGCAATTCTGAAATTTTTTGCTTTTTCCTGCTCCTCTTAGCATGATAAAGAAGATTCAAAGAGAGTGAGATGCCAGCTCCTTTCATTCAGTCAGTAGCTTCAAACATTTCTGGTATATGAATAACATGATGTTTTTCAATGGCAAAAATCAATGAATATTGTAAATGCACAAACAGTAATTTCTCCGCATTGCAAGGTGCAATTCTGAAATTTTTTGCTTTTTTCTGCTCCTCTTAGCATGATAAAGAAGATTCAAAGAGAGTGAGATGCCAGCTCCTTTCATTCAGTCAGGAGCTTCAATCATTTCTGGACGTTTTTCAATGGCAAAAATCAATGAATATTTTAAATGCACAAACAGTAATTTCTCCGCATTGCAAGGTGCAATTCTGAAATTTTTTGCTTTTTCCTGCTCCTCTTAGCATGATAAAGAAGATTCAAAGAGAGTGAGATGCCAGCTCCTTTCATTCAGTCAGTAGCTTCAATCATTTCTGGTATATGAATAACATGATGTTTTTCAATGGCAAAAATCAATGAATATTGTAAATGCACAAACAGTAATTTCTCCGCATTGCAAGGTGCAATTCTGAAATTTTTTGCTTTTTCCTGCTCCTCTTAGCATGATAAAGAAGATTCAAAGAGAGTGAGATGCCAGCTCCTTTCATTCAGTCAGTAGCTTCAAACATTTCTGGTATATGAATAACATGATGTTTTTCAATGGCAAAAATCAATGAATATTGTAAATGCACAAACAGTAATTTCTCCGCATTGCAAGGTGCAATTCTGAAATTTTTTGCTTTTTCCTGCTCCTCTTAGCATGATAAAGAAGATTCAAAGAGAGTGAGATGCCAGCTCCTTTCATTCAGTCAGTAGCTTCAAACATTTCTGGTATATGAATAACATGATGTTTTTCAATGGCAAAAATCAATGAATATTGTAAATGCACAAACAGTAATTTCTCCGCATTGCAAGGTGCAATTCTGAAATTTTTTTGCTTTTTCCTGCTCCTCTTAGCATGATAAAGAAGATTCAAAGAGAGTGAGATGCCAGCTCCTTTCATTCAGTCAGTAGCTTCAATCATTTCTGGTATATGAATAACATGATGTTTTTCAATGGCAAAAATCAATGAATATTGTAAATGCACAAACAGTAATTTCTCCGCATTGCAAGGTGCAATTCTGAAATTTTTTGCTTTTTCCTGCTCCTCTTAGCATGATAAAGAAGATTCAAAGAGAGTGAGATGCCAGCTCCTTTCATTCAGTCAGTAGCTTCAAACATTTCTGGTATATGAATAACATGATGTTTTTCAATGGCAAAAATCAATGAATATTGTAAATGCACAAACAGTAATTTCTCCGCATTGCAAGGTGCAATTCTGAAATTTTTTGCTTTTTTCTGCTCCTCTTAGCATGATAAAGAAGATTCAAAGAGAGTGAGATGCCAGCTCCTTTCATTCAGTCAGGAGCTTCAATCATTTCTGGACGTTTTTCAATGGCAAAAATCAATGAATATTTTAAATGCACAAACAGTAATTTCTCCGCATTGCAAGGTGCAATTCTGAAATTTTTTGCTTTTTCCTGCTCCTCTTAGCATGATAAAGAAGATTCAAAGAGAGTGAGATGCCAGCTCCTTTCATTCAGTCAGTAGCTTCAATCATTTCTGGTATATGAATAACATGATGTTTTTCAATGGCAAAAATCAATGAATATTGTAAATGCACAAACAGTAATTTCTCCGCATTGCAAGGTGCAATTCTGAAATTTTTTGCTTTTTCCTGCTCCTCTTAGCATGATAAAGAAGATTCAAAGAGAGTGAGATGCCAGCTCCTTTCATTCAGTCAGTAGCTTCAAACATTTCTGGTATATGAATAACATGATGTTTTTCAATGGCAAAAATCAATGAATATTGTAAATGCACAAACAGTAATTTCTCCGCATTGCAAGGTGCAATTCTGAAATTTTTTGCTTTTTCCTGCTCCTCTTAGCATGATAAAGAAGATTCAAAGAGAGTGAGATGCCAGCTCCTTTCATTCAGTCAGTAGCTTCAAACATTTCTGGTATATGAATAACATGATGTTTTTCAATGGCAAAAATCAATGAATATTGTAAATGCACAAACAGTAATTTCTCCGCATTGCAAGGTGCAATTCTGAAATTTTTTGCTTTTTCCTGCTCCTCTTAGCATGATAAAGAAGATTCAAAGAGAGTGAGATGCCAGCTCCTTTCATTCAGTCAGTAGCTTCAAACATTTCTGGTATATGAATAACATGATGTTTTTCAATGGCAAAAATCAATGAATATTGTAAATGCACAAACAGTAATTTCTCCGCATTGCAAGGTGCAATTCTGAAATTTTTTGCTTTTTCCTGCTCCTCTTAGCATGATAAAGAAGATTCAAAGAGAGTGAGATGCCAGCTCCTTTCATTCAGTCAGTAGCTTCAAACATTTCTGGTATATGAATAACGATGTTTTTCAATCGCAAAAATCAATGAATATTGTAAATGCACAAACAGTAATTTCTCCGCATTGCAAGGTGCAATTCTGAAATTTTTTGCTTTTTCCTGCTCCTCTTAGCATGATAAAGAAGATTCAAAGAGAGTGAGATGCCAGCTCCTTTCATTCAGTCAGTAGCTTCAAACATTTCTGGTATATGAATAACATGATGTTTTTCAATGGCAAAAATCAATGAATATTGTAAATGCACAAACAGTAATTTCTCCGCATTGCAAGGTGCATTTCTGAAATTTTTTGCTTTTTCCTGCTCCTCTTAGCATGATAAAGAAGATTCAAAGAGAGTGAGATGCCAGCTCCTTTCATTCAGTCAGTAGCTTCAATCATTTCTGGTATATGAATAACATGATGTTTTTCAATGGCAAAAATCAATGAATATTGTAAATGCACAAACAGTAATTTCTCCGCATTGCAAGGTGCAATTCTGAAATTTTTTGCTTTTTCCTGCTCCTCTTAGCATGATAAAGAAGATTCAAAGAGAGTGAGATGCCAGCTCCTTTCATTCAGTCAGTAGCTTCAAACATTTCTGGTATATGAATAACATGATGTTTTTCAATGGCAAAAATCAATGAATATTGTAAATGCACAAACAGTAATTTCTCCGTATTGCAAGGTGCAATTCTGAATTTTTTTGCTTTTTTCTGCTCCTCTTAGCATGATAAAGAAGATTCAAAGAGAGTGAGATGCCAGCTCCTTTCATTCAGTCAGTAGCTTCAATCATTTCTGGACGTTTTTCAATGGCAAAAATCAATGAATATTGTAAATGCACAAACAATAATTTCTCCGCATTGCAAGGTGCAATTCTGAAATTTTTTGCTTTTTCCTGCTCCTCTTAGCATGATAAAGAAGATTCAAAGAGAGTGAGATGCCAGCTCCTTTCATTCAGTCAGTAGCTTCAAACATTTCTGGTATATGAATAACATGATGTTTTTCAATGGCAAAAATCAATGAATATTGTAAATGCACAAACAGTAATTTCTCCGCATTGCAAGGTGCAATTCTGAAATTTTTTGCTTTTTCCTGCTCCTCTTAGCATGATAAAGAAGATTCAAAGAGAGTGAGATGCCAGCTCCTTTCATTCAGTCAGTAGCTTCAAACATTTCTGGACGTTTTTCAATGGCAAAAATCAATGAATATTGTAAATGCACAAACAGTAATTTCTCCGCTTTGCAAGGTGCAATTCTGAAATTTTTTGCTTTTTCCTGCTCCTCTTAGCATGATAAAGAAGATTCAAAGAGAGTGAGATGCCAGCTCCTTTCATTCAGTCAGTAGCTTCAAACATTTCTGGACGTTTTTCAATGGCAAAAATCAATGAATATTGTAAATGCACAAACAGTAATTTCTCCGCATTGCAAAGTGCAATTCTGAAATTTTTTGCTTTTTCCTGCTCCTCTTAGCATGATAAAGAAGATTCAAAGAGAGTGAGATGCCAGCTCCTTTCATTCAGTCAGTATCTTCAATCATTTCTGGTATATGAATAACATGATGTTTTTCAATGGCAAAAATCAATGAATATTGTAAATGCACAAACAGTAATTTCTCCGCATTGCAAGGTGCAATTCTGAAATTTTTTGCTTTTTCCTGCTCCTCTTAGCATGATAAAGAAGATTCAAAGAGAGTGAGATGCCAGCTCCTTTCATTCAGTCAGTAGCTTCAAACATTTCTGGTATATGAATAACATGATGTTTTTCAATGGCAAAAATCAATGAATATTGTAAATGCACAAACAGTAATTTCTCCGCATTGCAAGGTGCAATTCTGAAATTTTTTGCTTTTTCCTGCTCCTCTTAGCATGATAAAGAAGATTCAAAGAGAGTGAGATGCCAGCTCCTTTCATTCAGTCAGTAGCTTCAATCATTTCTGGTATATGAATAACATGATGTTTTTCAATGGCAAAAATCAATGAATATTGTAAATGCACAAACAGTAATTTCTCCGCATTGCAAGGTGCAATTCTGAAATTTTTTGCTTTTTCCTGCTCCTCTTAGCATGATAAAGAAGATTCAAAGAGAGTGAGATGCCAGCTCCTTTCATTCAGTCAGTAGCTTCAAACATTTCTGGTATATGAATAACATGATGTTTTTCAATGGCAAAAATCAATGAATATTGTAAATGCACAAACAGTAATTTCTCCGCATTGCAAGGTGCAATTCTGAAATTTTTTGCTTTTTTCTGCTCCTCTTAGCATGATAAAGAAGATTCAAAGAGAGTGAGATGCCAGCTCCTTTCATTCAGTCAGGAGCTTCAATCATTTCTGGACGTTTTTCAATGGCAAAAATCAATGAATATTTTAAATGCACAAACAGTAATTTCTCCGCATTGCAAGGTGCAATTCTGAAATTTTTTGCTTTTTCCTGCTCCTCTTAGCATGATAAAGAAGATTCAAAGAGAGTGAGATGCCAGCTCCTTTCATTCAGTCAGTAGCATCAATCATTTCTGGTATATGAATAACATGATGTTTTTCAATGGCAAAAATCAATGAATATTGTAAATGCACAAACAGTAATTTCTCCGCATTGCAAGGTGCAATTCTGAAATTTTTTGCTTTTTCCTGCTCCTCTTAGCATGATAAAGAAGATTCAAAGAGAGTGAGATGCCAGCTCCTTTCATTCAGTCAGTAGCTTCAAACATTTCTGGTATATGAATAACATGATGTTTTTCAATGGCAAAAATCAATGAATATTGTAAATGCACAAACAGTAATTTCTCCGCATTGCAAGGTGCAATTCTGAAATTTTTTGCTTTTTCCTGCTCCGCTTAGCATGATAAAGAAGATTCAAAGAGAGTGAGATGCCAGCTCCTTTCATTCAGTCAGTAGCTTCAAACATTTCTGGTATATGAATAACATGATGTTTTTCAATGGAAAAAATCAATGAATATTGTAAATGCACAAACAGTAATTTCTCCGCATTGCAAGGTGCAATTCTGAAATTTTTTGCTTTTTCCTGCTCCTCTTAGCATGATAAAGAAGATTCAAAGAGAGTGAGATGCCAGCTCCTTTCATTCAGTCAGTAGCTTCAAACATTTCTGGACGTTTTTCAATGGCAAAAATCAATGAATATTGTAAATGCACAAACAGTAATTTCTCCGCATTGCAAGGTGCAATTCTGAAATTTTTTGCTTTTTCCTGCTCCTCTTAGCATGATAAAGAAGATTCAAAGAGAGTGAGATGCCAGCTCCTTTCATTCAGTCAGTAGCTTCAATCATTTCTGGTATATGAATAACATGATGTTTTTCAATGGCAAAAATCAATGAATATTCTAAATGCACAAACAGTAATTTCTCCGCATTGCAAGGTGCAATTCTGAAATTTTTTGCTTTTTCCTGCTCCTCTTAGCATGATAAAGAAGATTCAAAGAGAGTGAGATGCCAGCTCCTTTCATTCAGTCAGTAGCTTCAAACATTTCTGGTATATGAATAACATGATGTTTTTCAATGGCAAAAATCAATGAATATTGTAAATGCACAAACAGTAATTTCTCCGCATTGCAAGGTGCAATTCTGAAATTTTTTGCTTTTTCCTGCTCCTCTTAGCATGATAAAGAAGATTCAAAGAGAGTGAGATGCCAGCTCCTTTCATTCAGTCAGTAGCTTCAAACATTTCTGGTATATGAATAACATGATGTTTTTCAATGGCAAAAATCAATGAATATTGTAAATGCACAAACAGTAATTTCTCCGCATTGCAAGGTGCAATTCTGAAATTTTTTGCTTTTTCCTGCTCCTCTTAGCATGATAAAGAAGATTCAAAGAGAGTGAGATGCCAGCTCCTTTCATTCAGTCAGTAGCTTCAAACATTTCTGGACGTTTTTCAATGGCAAAAATCAATGAATATTGTAAATGCACAAACAGTAATTTCTCCGCTTGTCAAGGTGCAATTCTGAAATTTTTTGCTTTTTCCTGCTCCTCTTAGCATGATAAAGAAGATTCAAAGAGAGTGAGATGCCAGCTCCTTTCATTCAGTCAGTAGCTTCAAACATTTCTGGACGTTTTTCAATGGCAAAAATCAATGAATATTGTAAATGCACAAACAGTAATTTCTCCGCATTGCAAAGTGCAATTCTGAAATTTTTTGCTTTTTCCTGCTCCTCTTAGCATGATAAAGAAGATTCAAAGAGAGTGAGATGCCAGCTCCTTTCATTCAGTCAGTATCTTCAATCATTTCTGGTATATGAATAACATGATGTTTTTCAATGGCAAAAATCAATGAATATTCTAAATGCACAAACCGTAATTTCTCCACATTGCAAGGTGCAATTCTGAAATTTTTTGCTTTTTCCTGCTCCTCTTAGCATGATAAAGAAGATTCAAAGAGAGTGAGATGCCAGCTCCTTTCATTCAGTCAGTAGCTTCAAACATTTCTGGTATATGAATAACATGATGTTTTTCAATGGCAAAAATCAATGAATATTGTAAATGCACAAACAGTAATTTCTCCGCATTGCAAGGTGCAATTCTGAAATTTTTTGCTTTTTCCTGCTCCTCTTAGCATGATAAAGAAGATTCAAAGAGAGTGAGATGCCAGCTCCTTTCATTCAGTCAGTAGCTTCAATCATTTCTGGTATATGAATAACATGATGTTTTTCAATGGCAAAAATCAATGAATATTGTAAATGCACAAACAGTAATTTCTCTGCATTGCAAGGTGCAATTCTGAAATTTTTTGCTTTTTCCTGCTCCTCTTAGCATGATAAAGAAGATTCAAAGAGAGTGAGATGCCAGCTCCTTTCATTCAGTCAGTAGCTTCAATCATTTCTGGTATATGAATAACATGATGTTTTTCAATGGCAAAAATCAATGAATATTTTAAATGCACAAACAGTAATTTCTCCGCATTGCAAGGTGCAATTCTGAAATGTTTTGCTTTTTTCTGCTCCTCTTAGCATGATAAAGAAGATTCAAAGAGAGTGAGATGCCAGCTCCTTTCATTCAGTCAGGAGCTTCAATCATTTCTGGACGTTTTTCAATGGCAAAAATCAATGAATATTTTAAATGCACAAACAGTAATTTCTCCGCATTGCAAGGTGCAATTCTGAAATTTTTTGCTTTTTCCTGCTCCTCTTAGCATGATAAAGAAGATTCAAAGAGAGTGAGATGCCAGCTCCTTTCATTCAGTCAGTAGCTTCAATCATTTCTGGTATATGAATAACATGATGTTTTTCAATGGCAAAAATCATTGAATATTGTAAATGCACAAACAGTAATTTCTCCGCATTGCAAGGTGCAATTCTGAAATTTTTTGCTTTTTCCTGCTCCTCTTAGCATGATAAAGAAGATTCAAAGAGAGTGAGATGCCAGCTCCTTTCATTCAGTCAGTAGCTTCAAACATTTCTGGTATATGAATAACATGATGTTTTTCAATGGCAAAAATCAATGAATATTGTAAATGCACAAACAGTAATTTCTCCGCATTGCAAGGTGCAATTCTGAAATTTTTTGCTTTTTCCTGCTCCTCTTAGCATGATAAAGAAGATTCAAAGAGAGTGAGATGCCAGCTCCTTTCATTCAGTCAGTAGCTTCAAACATTTCTGGACGTTTTTCAATGGCAAAAATCAATGAATATTGTAAATGCACAAACAGTAATTTCACCGCTTTGCAAGGTGCAATTCTGAAATTTTTTGCTTTTTCCTGCTCCTCTTAGCATGATAAAGAAGATTCAAAGAGAGTGAGATGCCAGCTCCTTTCATTCAGTCAGTAGCTTCAAACATTTCTGGACGTTTTTCAATGGCAAAAATCAATGAATATTGTAAATGCACAAACAGTAATTTCTCCGCATTGCAAGGTGCAATTCTGAAATTTTTTGCTTTTTCCTGCTCCTCTTAGCATGATAAAGAAGATTCAAAGAGAGTGAGATGCCAGCTCCTTTCATTCAGTCAGTAGCTTCAATCATTTCTGGTATATGAATAACATGATGTTTTTCAATGGCAAAAATCAATGAATATTCTAAATGCACAAACAGTAATTTCTCCGCATTGCAAGGTGCAATTCTGAAATTTTTTGCTTTTTCCTGCTCCTCTTAGCATGATAAAGAAGATTCAAAGAGAGTGAGATGCCAGCTCCTTTCATTCAGTCAGTAGCTTCAAACATTTCTGGTATATGAATAACATGATGTTTTTCAATGGCAAAAATCAATGAATATTGTAAATGCACAAACAGTAATTTCTCCGCATTGCAAGGTGCAATTCTGAAATTTTTTGCTTTTTCCTGCTCCTCTTAGCATGATAAAGAAGATTCAAAGAGAGTGAGATGCCAGCTCCTTTCATTCAGTCAGTAGCTTCAATCATTTCTGGTATATGAATAACATGATGTTTTTCAATGGCAAAAATCAATGAATATTGTAAATGCACAAACAGTAATTTCTCCGCATTGCAAGGTGCAATTCTGAAATTTTTTGCTTTTTCCTGCTCCTCTTAGCATGATAAAGAAGATTCAAAGAGCGTGAGATGCCAGCTCCTTTCATTCAGTCAGTAGCTTCAAACATTTCTGGTATATGAATAACATGATGTTTTTCAATGGCAAAAATCAATGAATATTGTAAATGCACAAACAGTAATTTCTCCGTATTGCAAGGTGCAATTCTGAAATTTTTTGCTTTTTTCTGCTCCTCTTAGCATGATAAAGAAGATTCAAAGAGAGTGAGATGCCAGCTCCTTTCATTCAGTCAGTAGCTTCAATCATTTCTGGACGTTTTTCAATGGCAAAAATCAATGAATATTGTAAATGCACAACCAATAATTTCTCCGCATTGCAAGGTGCAATTCTGAAATTTTTTGCTTTTTCCTGCTCCTCTTAGCATGATAAAGAAGATTCAAAGAGAGTGAGATGCCAGCTCCTTTCATTCAGTCAGTAGCTTCAAACATTTCTGGTATATGAATAACATGATGTTTTTCAATGGCAAAAATCAATGAATATTGTAAATGCACAAACAGTAATTTCTCCGTATTGCAAGGTGCAATTCTGAAATTTTTTGCTTTTTTCTGCTCCTCTTAGCATGATAAAGAAGATTCAAAGAGAGTGAGATGCCAGCTCCTTTCATTCAGTCAGTAGCTTCAATCATTTCTGGACGTTTTTCAATGGCAAAAATCAATGAATATTGTAAATGCACAAACAGTAATTTCTCCGCATTGCAAGGTGCAATTCTGAAATTTTTTGCTTTTTCCTGCTCCTCTTAGCATGATAAAGAAGATTCAAAGAGAGTGAGATGCCAGCTCCTTTCATTCAGTCAGTAGCTTCAAACATTTCTGGACGTTTTTCAATGGCAAAAATCAATGAATATTGTAAATGCACAAACAGTAATTTCTCCGCTTTGCAAGGTGCAATTCTGAAATTTTTTGCTTTTTCCTGCTCCTCTTAGCATGATAAAGAAGATTCAAAGAGAGTGAGATGCCAGCTCCTTTCATTCAGTCAGTAGCTTCAAACATTTCTGGACGTTTTTCAATGGCAAAAATCAATGAATATTGTAAATGCACAAACAGTAATTTCTCCGCATTGCAAGGTGCAATTCTGAAATTTTTTGCTTTTTCCTGCTCCTCTTAGCATGATAAAGAAGATTCAAAGAGAGTGAGATGCCAGCTCCTTTCATTCAGTCAGTAGCTTCAATCATTTCTGGTATATGAATAACATGATGTTTTTCAATGGCAAAAATCAATGAATATTCTAAATGCACAAACAGTAATTTCTCCGCATTGCAAGGTGCAATTCTGAAATTTTTTGCTTTTTCCTGCTCCTCTTAGCATGATAAAGAAGATTCAAAGAGAGTGAGATGCCAGCTCCTTTCATTCAGTCAGTAGCTTCAAACATTTCTGGTATATGAATAACATGATGTTTTTCAATGGCAAAAATCAATGAATATTGTAAATGAACAAACAGTAATTTCTCCGCATTGCAAGGTGCAATTCTGAAATTTTTTGCTTTTTCCTGCTCCTCTTAGCATGATAAAGAAGATTCAAAGAGAGTGAGATGCCAGCTCCTTTCATTCAGTCAGTAGCTTCAATCATTTCTGGTATATGAATAACATGATGTTTTTCAATGGCAAAAATCAATGAATATTGTAAATGCACAAACAGTAATTTCTCCGCATTGCAAGGTGCAATTCTGAAATTTTTTGCTTTTTCCTGCTCCTCTTAGCATGATAAAGAAGATTCAAAGAGCGTGAGATGCCAGCTCCTTTCATTCAGTCAGTAGCTTCAAACATTTCTGGTATATGAATAACATGATGTTTTTCAATGGCAAAAATCAATGAATATTGTAAATGCACAAACAGTAATTTCTCCGTATTGCAAGGTGCAATTCTGAAATTTTTTGCTTTTTTCTGCTCCTCTTAGCATGATAAAGAAGATTCAAAGAGAGTGAGATGCCAGCTCCTTTCATTCAGTCAGTAGCTTCAATCATTTCTGGACGTTTTTCAATGGCAAAAATCAATGAATATTGTAAATGCACAAACAATAATTTCTCCGCATTGCAAGGTGCAATTCTGAAATTTTTTGCTTTTTCCTGCTCCTCTTAGCATGATAAAGAAGATTCAAAGAGAGTGAGATGCCAGCTCCTTTCATTCAGTCAGTAGCTTCAAACATTTCTGGTATATGAATAACATGATGTTTTTCAATGGCAAAAATCAATGAATATTGTAAATGCACAAACAGTAATTTCTCCGCATTGCAAGGTGCAATTCTGAAATTTTTTGCTTTTTCCTGCTCCTCTTAGCATGATAAAGAAGATTCAAAGAGAGTGAGATGCCAGCTCCTTTCATTCAGTCAGTAGCTTCAAACATTTCTGGACGTTTTTCAATGGCAAAAATCAATGAATATTGTAAATGCACAAACAGTAATTTCTCCGCTTTGCAAGGTGCAATTCTGAAATTTTTTGCTTTTTCCTGCTCCTCTTAGCATGATAAAGAAGATTCAAAGAGAGTGAGATGCCAGCTCCTTTCATTCAGTCAGTAGCTTCAAACATTTCTGGACGTTTTTCAATGGCAAAAATCAATGAATATTGTAAATGCACAAACAGTAATTTCTCCGCATTGCAAGGTGCAATTCTGAAATTTTTTGCTTTTTCCTGCTCCTCTTAGCATGATAAAGAAGATTCAAAGAGAGTGAGATGCCAGCTCCTTTCATTCAGTCAGTAGCTTCAAACATTTCTGGACGTTTTTCAATGGCAAAAATCAATGAATATTGTAAATGCACAAACAGTAATTTCTCCGCATTGCAAAGTGCAATTCTGAAATTTTTTGCTTTTTCCTGCTCCTCTTAGCATGATAAAGAAGATTCAAAGAGAGTGAGATGCCAGCTCCTTTCATTCAGTCAGTATCTTCAATCATTTCTGGTATATGAATAACATGATGTTTTTCAATGGCAAAAATCAATGAATATTGTAAATGCACAAACAGTAATTTCTCCGCATTGCAAGGTGCAATTCTGAAATTTTTTGCTTTTTCCTGCTCCTCTTAGCATGATAAAGAAGATTCAAAGAGAGTGAGATGCCAGCTCCTTTCATTCAGTCAGTAGCTTCAAACATTTCTGGTATATGAATAACATGATGTTTTTCAATGGCAAAAATCAATGAATATTGTAAATGCACAAACAGTAATTTCTCCGCATTGCAAGGTGCAATTCTGAAATTTTTTGCTTTTTCCTGCTCCTCTTAGCATGATAAAGAAGATTCAAAGAGAGTGAGATGCCAGCTCCTTTCATTCAGTCAGTAGCTTCAATCATTTCTGGTATATGAATAACATGATGTTTTTCAATGGCAAAAATCAATGAATATTGTAAATGCACAAACAGTAATTTCTCCGCATTGCAAGGTGCAATTCTGAAATTTTTTGCTTTTTCCTGCTCCTCTTAGCATGATAAAGAAGATTCAAAGAGAGTGAGATGCCAGCTCCTTTCATTCAGTCAGTAGCTTCAAACATTTCTGGTATATGAATAACATGATGTTTTTCAATGGCAAAAATCAATGAATATTGTAAATGCACAAACAGTAATTTCTCCGCATTGCAAGGTGCAATTCTGAAATTTTTTGCTTTTTTCTGCTCCTCAGCATGATAAAGAAGATTCAAAGAGAGTGAGATGCCAGCTCCTTTCATTCAGTCAGGAGCTTCAATCATTTCTGGACGTTTTTCAATGGCAAAAATCAATGAATATTTTAAATGCACAAACTAATTTCTCCGCATTGCAAGGTGCAATTCTGAAATTTTTTGCTTTTTCCTGCTCCTCTTAGCATGATAAAGAAGATTCAAAGAGAGTGAGATGCCAGCTCCTTTCATTCAGTCAGTAGCTTCAATCATTTCTGGTATATGAATAACATGGTTTTTCAATGGCAAAAATTAATGAATATTGTAAATGCACAAACAGTAATTTCTCCGCATTGCAAGGTGCAATTCTGAAATTTTTTGCTTTTTCCTGCTCCTCTTAGCATGATAAAGAAGATTCAAAGAGAGTGAGATGCCAGCTCCTTTCATTCAGTCAGTAGCTTCAAACATTTCTGGTATATGAATAACATGATGTTTTTCAATGGCAAAAATCAATGAATATTGTAAATGCACAAACAGTAATTTCTCCGCATTGCAAGGTGCAATTCTGAAATTTTTTGCTTTTTCCTGCTCCTCTTAGCATGATAAAGAAGATTCAAAGAGAGTGAGATGCCAGCTCCTTTCATTCAGTCAGTAGCTTCAAACATTTCTGGTATATGAATAACATGATGTTTTTCAATGGCAAAAATCAATGAATATTGTAAATGCACAAACAGTAATTTCTCCGCATTGCAAGGTGCAATTCTGAAATTTTTTGCTTTTTCCTGCTCCTCTTAGCATGATAAAGAAGATTCAAAGAGAGTGAGATGCCAGCTCCTTTCATTCAGTCAGTAGCTTCAAACATTTCTGGACGTTTTTCAATGGCAAAAATCAATGAATATTGTAAATGCACAAACAGTAATTTCTCCGCATTGCAAGGTGCAATTCTGAAATTTTTTGCTTTTTCCTGCTCCTCTTAGCATGATAAAGAAGATTCAAAGAGAGTGAGATGCCAGCTCCTTTCATTCAGTCAGTAGCTTCAATCATTTCTGGTATATGAATAACATGATGTTTTTCAATGGCAAAAATCAATGAATATTCTAAATGCACAAACAGTAATTTCTCCGCATTGCAAGGTGCAATTCTGAAATTTTTTGCTTTTTCCTGCTCCTCTTAGCATGATAAAGAAGATTCAAAGAGAGTGAGATGCCAGCTCCTTTCATTCAGTCAGTAGCTTCAAACATTTCTGGTATATGAATAACATGATGTTTTTCAATGGCAAAAATCAATGAATATTGTAAATGCACAAACAGTAATTTCTCCGCATTGCAAGGTGCAATTCTGAAATTTTTTGCTTTTTCCTGCTCCTCTTAGCATGATAAAGAAGATTCAAAGAGAGTGAGATGCCAGCTCCTTTCATTCAGTCAGTAGCTTCAAACATTTCTGGTATATGAATAACATGATGTTTTTCAATGGCAAAAATCAATGAATATTGTAAATGCACAAACAGTAATTTCTCCGCATTGCAAGGTGCAATTCTGAAATTTTTTGCTTTTTCCTGCTCCTCTTAGCATGATAAAGAAGATTCAAAGAGAGTGAGATGCCAGCTCCTTTCATTCAGTCAGTAGCTTCAAACATTTCTGGACGTTTTTCAATGGCAAAAATCAATGAATATTGTAAATGCACAAACAGTAATTTCTCCGCTTTGCAAGGTGCAATTCTGAAATTTTTTGCTTTTTCCTGCTCCTCTTAGCATGATAAAGAAGATTCAAAGAGAGTGAGATGCCAGCTCCTTTCATTCAGTCAGTAGCTTCAAACATTTCTGGACGTTTTTCAATGGCAAAAATCAATGAATATTGTAAATGCACAAACAGTAATTTCTCCGCATTGCAAAGTGCAATTCTGAAATTTTTTGCTTTTTCCTGCTCCTCTTAGCATGATAAAGAAGATTCAAAGAGAGTGAGATGCCAGCTCCTTTCATTCAGTCAGTATCTTCAATCATTTCTGGTATATGAATAACATGATGTTTTTCAATGGCAAAAATCAATGAATATTCTAAATGCACAAACAGTAATTTCTCCACATTGCAAGGTGCAATTCTGAAATTTTTTGCTTTTTCCTGCTCCTCTTAGCATGATAAAGAAGATTCAGAGAGTGAGATGCCAGCTCCTTTCATTCAGTCAGTAGCTTCAAACATTTCTGGTATATGAATAACATGATGTTTTTCAATGGCAAAAATCAATGAATATTGTAAATGCACAAACAGTAATTTCTCCGCATTGCAAGGTGCAATTCTGAAATTTTTTGCTTCTTCCTGCTCCTCTTAGCATGATAAAGAAGATTCAAAGAGAGTGAGATGCCAGCTCCTTTCATTCAGTCAGTAGCTTCAATCATTTCTGGTATATGAATAACATGATGTTTTTCAATGGCAAAAATCAATGAATATTGTAAATGCACAAACAGTAATTTCTCTGCATTGCAAGGTGCAATTCTGAAATTTTTTGCTTTTTCCTGCTCCTCTTAGCATGATAAAGAAGATTCAAAGAGAGTGAGATGCCAGCTCCTTTCATTCAGTCAGTAGCTTCAAACATTTCTGGTATATGAATAACATGATGTTTTTCAATGGCAAAAATCAATGAATATTTTAAATGCACAAACAGTAATTTCTCCGCATTGCAAGGTGCAATTCTGAAATTTTTTGCTTTTTTCTGCTCCTCTTAGCATGATAAAGAAGATTCAAAGAGAGTGAGATGCCAGCTCCTTTCATTCAGTCAGGAGCTTCAATCATTTCTGGACGTTTTTCAATGGCAAAAATCAATGAATATTTTAAATGCACAAACAGTAATTTCTCCGCATTGCAAGGTGCAATTCTGAAATTTTTTGCTTTTTCCTGCTCCTCTTAGCATGATAAAGAAGATTCAAAGAGAGTGAGATGCCAGCTCCTTTCATTCAGTCAGTAGCTTCAATCATTTCTGGTATATGAATAACATGATGTTTTTCAATGGCAAAAATCATTGAATATTGTAACTGCACAAACAGTAATTTCTCCGCATTGCAAGGTGCAATTCTGAAATTTTTTGCTTTTTCCTGCTCCTCTTAGCATGATAAAGAAGATTCGAAGAGAGTGAGATGCCAGCTCCTTTCATTCAGTCAGTAGCTTCAAACATTTCTGGTATATGAATAACATGATGTTTTTCAATGGCAAAAATCAATGAATATTGTAAATGCACAAACAGTAATTTCTCCGCATTGCAAGGTGCAATTCTGAAATTTTTTGCTTTTTCCTGCTCCTCTTAGCATGATAAAGAAGATTCAAAGAGAGTGAGATGCCAGCTCCTTTCATTCAGTCAGTAGCTTCAAACATTTCTGGACGTTTTTCAATGGCAAAAATCAATGAATATTGTAAATGCACAAACAGTAATTTCACCGCTTTGCAAGGTGCAATTCTGAAATTTTTTGCTTTTTCCTGCTCCTCTTAGCATGATAAAGAAGATTCAAAGAGAGTGAGATGCCAGCTCCTTTCATTCAGTCAGTAGCTTCAAACATTTCTGGACGTTTTTCAATGGCAAAAATCAATGAATATTGTAAATGCACAAACAGTAATTTCTCCGCATTGCAAGGTGCAATTCTGAAATTTTTTGCTTTTTCCTGCTCCTCTTAGCATGATAAAGAAGATTCAAAGAGAGTGAGATGCCAGCTCCTTTCATTCAGTCAGTAGCTTCAATCATTTCTGGTATATGAATAACATGATGTTTTTCAATGGCAAAAATCAATGAATATTCTAAATGCACAAACAGTAATTTCTCCGCATTGCAAGGTGCAATTCTGAAATTTTTTGCTTTTTCCTGCTCCTCTTAGCATGATAAAGAAGATTCAAAGAGAGTGAGATGCCAGCTCCTTTCATTCAGTCAGTAGCTTCAAACATTTCTGGTATATGAATAACATGATGTTTTTCAATGGCAAAAATCAATGAATATTGTAAATGCACAAACAGTAATTTCTCCGCATTGCAAGGTGCAATTCTGAAATTTTTTGCTTTTTCCTGCTCCTCTTAGCATGATAAAGAAGATTCAAAGAGAGTGAGATGCCAGCTCCTTTCATTCAGTCAGTAGCTTCAAACATTTCTGGACGTTTTTCAATGGCAAAAATCAATGAATATTGTAAATGCACAAACAGTAATTTCACCGCTTTGCAAGGTGCAATTCTGAAATTTTTTGCTTTTTCCTGCTCCTCTTAGCATGATAAAGAAGATTCAAAGAGAGTGAGATGCCAGCTCCTTTCATTCAGTCAGTAGCTTCAAACATTTCTGGACGTTTTTCAATGGCAAAAATCAATGAATATTGTAAATGCACAAACAGTAATTTCTCCGCATTGCAAGGTGCAATTCTGAAATTTTTTGCTTTTTCCTGCTCCTCTTAGCATGATAAAGAAGATTCAAAGAGAGTGAGATGCCAGCTCCTTTCATTCAGTCAGTAGCTTCAATCATTTCTGGTATATGAATAACATGATGTTTTTCAATGGCAAAAATCAATGAATATTCTAAATGCACAAACAGTAATTTCTCCGCATTGCAAGGTGCAATTCTGAAATTTTTTGCTTTTTCCTGCTCCTCTTAGCATGATAAAGAAGATTCAAAGAGAGTGAGATGCCAGCTCCTTTCATTCAGTCAGTAGCTTCAAACATTTCTGGTATATGAATAACATGATGTTTTTCAATGGCAAAAATCAATGAATATTGTAAATGCACAAACAGTAATTTCTCCGCATTGCAAGGTGCAATTCTGAAATTTTTTGCTTTTTCCTGCTCCTCTTAGCATGATAAAGAAGATTCAAAGAGAGTGAGATGCCAGCTCCTTTCATTCAGTCAGTAGCTTCAATCATTTCTGGTATATGAATAACATGATGTTTTTCAATGGCAAAAATCAATGAATATTGTAAATGCACAAACAGTAATTTCTCCGCATTGCAAGGTGCAATTCTGAAATTTTTTGCTTTTTCCTGCTCCTCTTAGCATGATAAAGAAGATTCAAAGAGCGTGAGATGCCAGCTCCTTTCATTCAGTCAGTAGCTTCAAACATTTCTGGTATATGAATAACATGATGTTTTTCAATGGCAAAAATCAATGAATATTGTAAATGCACAAACAGTAATTTCTCCGTATTGCAAGGTGCAATTCTGAAATTTTTTGCTTTTTTCTGCTCCTCTTAGCATGATAAAGAAGATTCAAAGAGAGTGAGATGCCAGCTCCTTTCATTCAGTCAGTAGCTTCAATCATTTCTGGACGTTTTTCAATGGCAAAAATCAATGAATATTGTAAATGCACAAACAATAATTTCTCCGCATTGCAAGGTGCAATTCTGAAATTTTTTGCTTTTTCCTGCTCCTCTTAGCATGATAAAGAAGATTCAAAGAGAGTGAAATGCCAGCTCCTTTCATTCAGTCAGTAGCTTCAAACATTTCTGGTATATGAATAACATGATGTTTTTCAATGGCAAAAATCAATGAATATTGTAAATGCACAAACAGTAATTTCTCCGCATTGCAAGGTGCAATTCTGAAATTTTTTGCTTTTTCCTGCTCCTCTTAGCATGATAAAGAAGATTCAAAGAGAGTGAGATGCCAGCTCCTTTCATTCAGTCAGTAGCTTCAAACATTTCTGGACGTTTTTCAATGGCAAAAATCAATGAATATTGTAAATGCACAAACAGTAATTTCTCCGCTTTGCAAGGTGCAATTCTGAAATTTTTTGCTTTTTCCTGCTCCTCTTAGCATGATAAAGAAGATTCAAAGAGAGTGAGATGCCAGCTCCTTTCATTCAGTCAGTAGCTTCAAACATTTCTGGACGTTTTTCAATGGCAAAAATCAATGAATATTGTAAATGCACAAACAGTAATTTCTCCGCATTGCAAGGTGCAATTCTGAAATTTTTTGCTTTTTCCTGCTCCTCTTAGCATGATAAAGAAGATTCAAAGAGAGTGAGATGCCAGCTCCTTTCATTCAGTCAGTAGCTTCAATCATTTCTGGTATATGAATAACATGATGTTTTTCAATGGCAAAAATCAATGAATATTCTAAATGCACAAACAGTAATTTCTCCGCATTGCAAGGTGCAATTCTGAAATTTTATGCTTTTTCCTGCTCCTCTTAGCATGATAAAGAAGATTCAAAGAGAGTGAGATGCCAGCTCCTTTCATTCAGTCAGTAGCTTCAAACATTTCTGGTATATGAATAACATGATGTTTTTCAATGGCAAAAATCAATGAATATTGTAAATGCACAAACAGTAATTTCTCCGCATTGCAAGGTGCAATTCTGAAATTTTTTGCTTTTTCCTGTTCCTCTTAGCATGATAAAGAAGATTCAAAGAGAGTGAGATGCCAGCTCCTTTCATTCAGTCAGTAGCTTCAATCATTTCTGGTATATGAATAACATGATGTTTTTCAATGGCAAAAATCAATGAATATTGTAAATGCACAAACAGTAATTTCTCCGCATTGCAAGGTGCAATTCTGAAATTTTTTGCTTTTTCCTGCTCCTCTTAGCATGATAAAGAAGATTCAAAGAGCGTGAGATGCCAGCTCCTTTCATTCAGTCAGTAGCTTCAAACATTTCTGGTATATGAATAACATGATGTTTTTCAATGGCAAAAATCAATGAATATTGTAAATGCACAAACAGTAATTTCTCCGTATTGCAAGGTGCAATTCTGAAATTTTTTGCTTTTTTCTGCTCCTCTTAGCATGATAAAGAAGATTCAAAGAGAGTGAGATGCCAGCTCCTTTCATTCAGTCAGTAGCTTCAATCATTTCTGGACGTTTTTCAATGGCAAAAATCAATGAATATTGTAAATGCACAAACAATAATTTCTCCGCATTGCAAGGTGCAATTCTGAAATTTTTTGCTTTTTCCTGCTCCTCTTAGCATGATAAAGAAGATTCAAAGAGAGTGAGATGCCAGCTCCTTTCATTCAGTCAGTAGCTTCAAACATTTCTGGTATATGAATAACATGATGTTTTTCAATGGCAAAAATCAATGAATATTGTAAATGCACAAACAGTAATTTCTCCGCATTGCAAGGTGCAATTCTGAAATTTTTTGCTTTTTCCTGCTCCTCTTAGCATGATAAAGAAGATTCAAAGAGAGTGAGATGCCAGCTCCTTTCATTCAGTCAGTAGCTTCAAACATTTCTGGACGTTTTTCAATGGAAAAATCAATGAATATTGTAAATGCACAAACAGTAATTTCTCCGCTTTTCAAGGTGCAATTCTGAAATTTTTTGCTTTTTCCTGCTCCTCTTAGCATGATAAAGAAGATTCAAAGAGAGTGAGATGCCAGCTCCTTTCATTCAGTCAGTAGCTTCAAACATTTCTGGACGTTTTTCAATGGCAAAAATCAATGAATATTGTAAATGCACAAACAGTAATTTCTCCGCATTGCAAAGTGCAATTCTGAAATTTTTTGCTTTTTCCTGCTCCTCTTAGCATGATAAAGAAGATTCAAAGAGGGTGAGATGCCAGCTCCTTTCATTCAGTCAGTATCTTCAATCATTTCTGGTATATGAATAACATGATGTTTTTCAATGGCAAAAATCAATGAATATTCTAAATGCACAAACAGTAATTTCTCCGCATTGCAAGGTGCAATTCTGAAATTTTTTGCTTTTTCCTGCTCCTCTTAGCATGATAAAGAAGATTCAAAGAGAGTGAGATGCCAGCTCCTTTCATTCAGTCAGTAGCTTCAAACATTTCTGGTATATGAATAACATGATGTTTTTCAATGGCAAAAATCAATGAATATTGTAAATGCACAAACAGTAATTTCTCCGCATTGCAAGGTGCAATTCTGAAATTTTTTGCTTTTTCCTGCTCCTCTTAGCATGATAAAGAAGATTCAAAGAGAGTGAGATACCAGCTCCTTTCATTCAGTCAGTAGCTTCAAACATTTCTGGTATATGAATAACATGATGTTTTTCAATGGCAAAAATCAATGAATATTGTAAATGCACAAACAGTAATTTCTCCGCATTGCAAGGTGCAATTCTGAAATTTTTTGCTTTTTCCTGCTCCTCTTAGCATGATAAAGAAGATTCAAAGAGAGTGAGATGCCAGCTCCTTTCATTCAGTCAGTAGCTTCAAACATTTCTGGACGTTTTTCAATGGCAAAAATCAATGAATATTGTAAATGCACAAACAGTAATTTCTCCGCTTTGCAAGGTGCAATTCTGAAATTTTTTGCTTTTTCCTGCTCCTCTTAGCATGATAAAGAAGATTCAAAGAGAGTGAGATGCCAGCTCCTTTCATTCAGTCAGTAGCTTCAAACATTTCTGGACGTTTTTCAATGGCAAAAATCAATGAATATTGTAAATGCACAAACAGTAATTTCTCCGCATTGCAAAGTGCAATTCTGAAATTTTTTGCTTTTTCCTGCTCCTCTTAGCATGATAAAGAAGATTCAAAGAGATTGAGATGCCAGCTCCTTTCAATCAGTCAGTATCTTCAATCATTTCTGGTATATGAATAACATGATGTTTTTCAATGGCAAAAATCAATGAATATTCTAAATGCACAAACAGTAATTTCTCCGCATTGCAAGGTGCAATTCTGAAATTTTTTGCTTTTTCCTGCTCCTCTTAGCATGATAAAGAAGATTCAAAGAGAGTGAGATGCCAGCTCCTTTCATTCAGTCAGTAGCTTCAAACATTTCTGGTATATGAATAACATGATGTTTTTCAATGGCAAAAATCAATGAATATTGTAAATGCACAAACAGTAATTTCTCCGCATTGCAAGGTGCAATTCTGAAATTTTTTGCTTTTTCCTGCTCCTCTTAGCATGATAAAGAAGATTCAAAGAGAGTGAGATGCCAGCTCCTTTCATTCAGTCAGTAGCTTCAATCATTTCTGGTATATGAATAACATGATGTTTTTCAATGGCAAAAATCAATGAATATTGTAAATGCACAAACAGTAATTTCTCCGCATTGCAAGGTGCAATTCTGAAATTTTTTGCTTTTTCCTGCTCCTCTTAGCATGATAAAGAAGATTCAAAGAGAGTGAGATGCCAGCTCCTTTCATTCAGTCAGTAGCTTCAAACATTTCTGGTATATGAATAACATGATGTTTTTCAATGGCAAAAATCAATGAATATTTTAAATGCACAAACAGTAATTTCTCCGCATTGCAAGGTGCAATTCTGAAATTTTTTGCTTTTTTCTGCTCCTCTTAGCATGATAAAGAAGATTCAAAGAGAGTGAGATGCCAGCTCCTTTCATTCAGTCAGGAGCTTCAATCATTTCTGGACGTTTTTCAATGGCAAAAATCAATGAATATTTTAAATGCACAAACAGTAATTTCTCCGCATTGCAAGGTGCAATTCTGAAATTTTTTGCTTTTTCCTGCTCCTCTTAGCATGATAAAGAAGATTCAAAGAGAGTGAGATGCCAGCTCCTTTCATTCAGTCAGTAGCTTCAATCATTTCTGGTATATGAATAACATGATGTTTTTCAATGGCAAAAATCAATGAATATTGTAAATGCACAAACAGTAATTTCTCCGCATTGCAAGGTGCAATTCTGAAATTTTTTGCTTTTTCCTGCTCCTCTTAGCATGATAAAGAAGATTCAAAGAGAGTGAGATGCCAGCTCCTTTCATTCAGTCAGTAGCTTCAAACATTTCTGGTATATGAATAACATGATGTTTTTCAATGGCAAAAATCAATGAATATTGTAAATGCACAAACAGTAATTTCTCCGCATTGCAAGGTGCAATTCTGAAATTTTTTGCTTTTTCCTGCTCCTCTTAGCATGATAAAGAAGATTCAAAGAGAGTGAGATGCCAGCGCCTTTCATTCAGTCAGTAGCTTCAAACATTTCTGGACGTTTTTCAATGGCAAAAATCAATGAATATTGTAAATGCACAAACAGTAATTTCACCGCTTTGCAAGGTGCAATTCTGAAATTTTTTGCTTTTTCCTGCTCCTCTTAGCATGATAAAGAAGATTCAAAGAGAGTGAGATGCCAGCTCCTTTCATTCAGTCAGTAGCTTCAAACATTTCTGGACGTTTTTCAATGGCAAAAATCAATGAATATTGTAAATGCACAAACAGTAATTTCTCCGCATTGCAAGGTGCAATTCTGAAATTTTTTGCTTTTTCCTGCTCCTCTTAGCATGATAAAGAAGATTCAAAGAGAGTGAGATGCCAGCTCCTTTCATTCAGTCAGTAGCTTCAATCATTTCTGGTATATGAATAACATGATGTTTTTCAATGGCAAAAATCAATGAATATTCTAAATGCACAAACAGTAATTTCTCCGCATTGCAAGGTGCAATTCTGAAATTTTTTGCTTTTTCCTGCTCCTCTTAGCATGATAAAGAAGATTCAAAGAGAGTGAGATGCCAGCTCCTTTCATTCAGTCAGTAGCTTCAAACATTTCTGGTATATGAATAACATGATGTTTTTCAATGGCAAAAATCAATGAATATTGTAAATGCACAAACAGTAATTTCTCCGCATTGCAAGGTGCAATTCTGAAATTTTTTGCTTTTTCCTGCTCCTCTTAGCATGATAAAGAAGATTCAAAGAGAGTGAGATGCCAGCTCCTTTCATTCAGTCAGTAGCTTCAATCATTTCTGGTATATGAATAACATGATGTTTTTCAATGGCAAAAATCAATGAATATTGTAAATGCACAAACAGTAATTTCTCCGCATTGCAAGGTGCAATTCTGAAATTTTTTGCTTTTTCCTGCTCCTCTTAGCATGATAAAGAAGATTCAAAGAGAGTGAGATGCCAGCTCCTTTCATTCAGTCAGTAGCTTCAATCATTTCTGGTATATGAATAACATGATGTTTTTCAATGGCAAAAATCAATGAATATTGTAAATGCACAAACAGTAATTTCTCCGCATTGCAAGGTGCAATTCTGAAATTTTTTGCTTTTTCCTGCTCCTCTTAGCATGATAAAGAAGATTCAAAGAGCGTGAGATGCCAGCTCCTTTCATTCAGTCAGTAGCTTCAAACATTTCTGGTATATGAATAACATGATGTTTTTCAATGGCAAAAATCAATGAATATTGTAAATGCACAAACAGTAATTTCTCCGTATTGCAAGGTGCAATTCTGAAATTTTTTGCTTTTTTCTGCTCCTCTTAGCATGATAAAGAAGATTCAAAGAGAGTGAGATGCCAGCTCCTTTCATTCAGTCAGTAGCTTCAAACATTTCTGGACGTTTTTCAATGGCAAAAATCAATGAATATTGTAAATGCACAAACAGTAATTTCTCCGCATTGCAAGGTGCAATTCTGAAATTTTTTGCTTTTTCCTGCTCCTCTTAGCATGATAAAGAAGATTCAAAGAGAGTGAGATGCCAGCTCCTTTCATTCAGTCAGTAGCTTCAATCATTTCTGGTATATGAATAACATGATGTTTTTCAATGGCAAAAATCAATGAATATTCTAAATGCACAAACAGTAATTTCTCCGCATTGCAAGGTGCTATTCTGAAATTTTTTGCTTTTTCCTGCTCCTCTTAGCATGATAAAGAAGATTCAAAGAGAGTGAGATGCCAGCTCCTTTCATTCAGTCAGTAGCTTCAAACATTTCTGGTATATGAATAACATGATGTTTTTCAATGGCAAAAATCAATGAATATTGTAAATGCACAAACAGTAATTTCTCCGCATTGCAAGGTGCAATTCTGAAATTTTTTGCTTTTTCCTGCTCCTCTTAGCATGATAAAGAAGATTCAAAGAGAGTGAGATGCCAGCTCCTTTCATTCAGTCAGTAGCTTCAATCATTTCTGGTATATGAATAACATGATGTTTTTCAATGGCAAAAATCAATGAATATTGTAAATGCACAAACAGTAATTTCTCCGCATTGCAAGGTGCAATTCTGAAATTTTTTGCTTTTTCCTGCTCCTCTTAGCATGATAAAGAAGATTCAAAGAGAGTGAGATGCCAGCTCCTTTCATTCAGTCAGTAGCTTCAAACATTTCTGGTATATGAATAACATGATGTTTTTCAATGGCAAAAATCAATGAATATTGTAAATGCACAAACAGTAATTTCTCCGCATTGCAAGGTGCAATTCTGAAATTTTTTGCTTTTTCCTGCTCCTCTTAGCATGATAAAGAAGATTCAAAGAGAGTGAGATGCCAGCTCCTTTCATTCAGTCAGTAGCTTCAATCATTTCTGGTATATGAATAACATGATGTTTTTCAATGGCAAAAATCAATGAATATTGTAAATGCACAAACAGTAATTTCTCCGCATTGCAAGGTGCAATTCTGAAATTTTTTGCTTTTTCCTGCTCCTCTTAGCATGATAAAGAAGATTCAAAGAGCGTGAGATGCCAGCTCCTTTCATTCAGTCAGTAGCTTCAAACATTTCTGGTATATGAATAACATGATGTTTTTCAATGGCAAAAATCAATGAATATTGTAAATGCACAAACAGTAATTTCTCCGTATTGCAAGGTGCAATTCTGAAATTTTTTGCTTTTTTCTGCTCCTCTTAGCATGATAAAGAAGATTCAAAGAGAGTGAGATGCCAGCTCCTTTCATTCAGTCAGTAGCTTCAATCATTTCTGGACGTTTTTCAATGGCAAAAATCAATGAATATTGTAAATGCACAAACAATAATTTCTCCGCATTGCAAGGTGCAATTCTGAAATTTTTTGCTTTTTCCTGCTCCTCTTAGCATGATAAAGAAGATTCAAAGAGAGTGAGATGCCAGCTCCTTTCATTCAGTCAGTAGCTTCAAACATTTCTGGACGTTTTTCAATGGCAAAAATCAATGAATATTGTAAATGCACAAACAGTAATTTCTCCGCTTTGCAAGGTGCAATTCTGAAATTTTTTGCTTTTTCCTGCTCCTCTTAGCATGATAAAGAAGATTCAAAGAGAGTGAGATGCCAGCTCCTTTCATTCAGTCAGTAGCTTCAAACATTTCTGGACGTTTTTCAATGGCAAAAATCAATGAATATTGTAAATGCACAAACAGTAATTTCTCCGCATTGCAAAGTGCAATTCTGAAATTTTTTGCTTTTTCCTGCTCCTCTTAGCATGATAAAGAAGATTCAAAGAGAGTGAGATGCCAGCTCCTTTCATTCAGTCAGTATCTTCAATCATTTCTGGTATATGAATAACATGATGTTTTTCAATGGCAAAAATCAATGAATATTCTAAATGCACAAACAGTAATTTCTCCGCATTGCAAGGTGCAATTCTGAAATTTTTTGCTTTTTCCTGCTCCTCTTAGCATGATAAAGAAGATTCAAAGAGAGTGAGATGCCAGCTCCTTTCATTCAGTCAGTAGCTTCAAACATTTCTGGTATATGAATAACATGATGTTTTTCAATGGCAAAAATCAATGAATATTGTAAATGCACAAACAGTAATTTCTCCGCATTGCAAGGTGCAATTCTGAAATTTTTTGCTTTTTCCTGCTCCTCTTAGCATGATAAAGAAGATTCAAAGAGAGTGAGATGCCAGCTCCTTTCATTCAGTCAGTAGCTTCAAACATTTCTGGTATATGAATAACATGATGTTTTTCAATGGCAAAAATCAATGAATATTGTAAATGCACAAACAGTAATTTCTCCGCATTGCAAGGTGCAATTCTGAAATTTTTTGCTTTTTCCTGCTCCTCTTAGCATGATAAAGAAGATTCAAAGAGAGTGAGATGCCAGCTCCTTTCATTCAGTCAGTAGCTTCAAACATTTCTGGACGTTTTTCAATGGCAAAAATCAATGAATATTGTAAATGCACAAACAGTAATTTCTCCGCTTTGCAAGGTGCAATTCTGAAATTTTTTGCTTTTTCCTGCTCCTCTTAGCATGATAAAGATTCAAAGAGAGTGAGATGCCAGCTCCTTTCATTCAGTCAGTAGCTTCAAACATTTCTGGACGTTTTTCAATGGCAAAAATCAATGAATATTGTAAATGCACAAACAGTAATTTCTCCGCATTGCAAAGTGCAATTCTGAAATTTTTTGCTTTTTCCTGCTCCTCTTAGCATGATAAAGAAGATTCAAAGAGAGTGAGATGCCAGCTCCTTTCATTCAGTCAGTATCTTCAATCATTTCTGGTATATGAATAACATGATGTTTTTCAATGGCAAAAATCAATGAATATTCTAAATGCACAAACAGTAATTTCTCCGCATTGCAAGGTGCAATTCTGAAATTTTTTGCTTTTTCCTGCTCCTCTTAGCATGATAAAGAAGATTCAAAGAGAGTGAGATGCCAGCTCCTTTCATTCAGTCAGTAGCTTCAAACATTTCTGGTATATGAATAACATGATGTTTTTCAATGGCAAAAATCAATGAATATTGTAAATGCACAAACAGTAATTTCTCCGCATTGCAAGGTGCAATTCTGAAATTTTTTGCTTTTTCCTGCTCCTCTTAGCATGATAAAGAAGATTCAAAGAGAGTGAGATGCCAGCTCCTTTCATTCAGTCAGTAGCTTCAATCATTTCTGGTATATGAATAACATGATGTTTTTCAATGGCAAAAATCAATGAATATTGTAAATGCACAAACAGTAATTTCTCCGCATTGCAAGGTGCAATTCTGAAATTTTTTGCTTTTTCCTGCTCCTCTTAGCATGATAAAGAAGATTCAAAGAGAGTGAGATGCCAGCTCCTTTCATTCAGTCAGTAGCTTCAAACATTTCTGGTATATGAATAACATGATGTTTTTCAATGGCAAAAATCAATGAATATTTTAAATGCACAAACAGTAATTTCTCCGCATTGCAAGGTGCAATTCTGAAATTTTTTGCTTTTTTCTGCTCCTCTTAGCATGATAAAGAAGATTCAAAGAGAGTGAGATGCCAGCTCCTTTCATTCAGTCAGGAGCTTCAATCATTTCTGGACGTTTTTCAATGGCAAAAATCAATGAATATTTTAAATGCACAAACAGTAATTTCTCCGCATTGCAAGGTGCAATTCTGAAATTTTTTGCTTTTTCCTGCTCCTCTTAGCATGATAAAGAAGATTCAAAGAGAGTGAGATGCCAGCTCCTTTCATTCAGTCAGTAGCTTCAATCATTTCTGGTATATGAATAACATGATGTTTTTCAATGGCAAAAATCAATGAATATTGTAAATGCACAAACAGTAATTTCTCCGCATTGCAAGGTGCAATTCTGAAATTTTTTGCTTTTTCCTGCTCCTCTTAGCATGATAAAGAAGATTCAAAGAGAGTGAGATGCCAGCTCCTTTCATTCAGTCAGTAGCTTCAAACATTTCTGGTATATGAATAACATGATGTTTTTCAATGGCAAAAATCAATGAATATTGTAAATGCACAAACAGTAATTTCTCCGCATTGCAAGGTGCAATTCTGAAATTTTTTGCTTTTTCCTGCTCCTCTTAGCATGATAAAGAAGATTCAAAGAGAGTGAGATGCCAGCTCCTTTCATTCAGTCAGTAGCTTCAAACATTTCTGGACGTTTTTCAATGGCAAAAATCAATGAATATTGTAAATGCACAAACAGTAATTTCACCGCTTTGCAAGGTGCAATTCTGAAATTTTTTGCTTTTTCCTGCTCCTCTTAGCATGATAAAGAAGATTCAAAGAGAGTGAGATGCCAGCTCCTTTCATTCAGTCAGTAGCTTCAAACATTTCTGGACGTTTTTCAATGGCAAAAATCAATGAATATTGTAAATGCACAAACAGTAATTTCTCCGCATTGCAAGGTGCAATTCTGAAATTTTTTGCTTTTTCCTGCTCCTCTTAGCATGATAAAGAAGATTCAAAGAGAGTGAGATGCCAGCTCCTTTCATTCAGTCAGTAGCTTCAATCATTTCTGGTATATGAATAACATGATGTTTTTCAATGGCAAAAATCAATGAATATTCTAAATGCACAAACAGTAATTTCTCCGCATTGCAAGGTGCAATTCTGAAATTTTTTGCTTTTTCCTGCTCCTCTTAGCATGATAAAGAAGATTCAAAGAGAGTGAGATGCCAGCTCCTTTCATTCAGTCAGTAGCTTCAAACATTTCTGGTATATGAATAACATGATGTTTTTCAATGGCAAAAATCAATGAATATTGTAAATGCACAAACAGTAATTTCTCCGCATTGCAAGGTGCAATTCTGAAATTTTTTGCTTTTTCCTGCTCCTCTTAGCATGATAAAGAAGATTCAAAGAGAGTGAGATGCCAGCTCCTTTCATTCAGTCAGTAGCTTCAATCATTTCTGGTATATGAATAACATGATGTTTTTCAATGGCAAAAATCAATGAATATTGTAAATGCACAAACAGTAATTTCTCCGCATTGCAAGGTGCAATTCTGAAATTTTTTGCTTTTTCCTGCTCCTCTTAGCATGATAAAGAAGATTCAAAGAGAGTGAGATGCCAGCTCCTTTCATTCAGTCAGTAGCTTCAAACATTTCTGGTATATGAATAACATGATGTTTTTCAATGGCAAAAATCAATGAATATTGTAAATGCACAAACAGTAATTTCTCCGCATTGCAAGGTGCAATTCTGAAATTTTTTGCTTTTTCCTGCTCCTCTTAGCATGATAAAGAAGATTCAAAGAGAGTGAGATGCCAGCTCCTTTCATTCAGTCAGTAGCTTCAATCATTTCTGGTATATGAATAACATGATGTTTTTCAATGGCAAAAATCAATGAATATTGTAAATGCACAAACAGTAATTTCTCCGCATTGCAAGGTGCAATTCTGAAATTTTTTGCTTTTTCCTGCTCCTCTTAGCATGATAAAGAAGATTCAAAGAGCGTGAGATGCCAGCTCCTTTCATTCAGTCAGTAGCTTCAAACATTTCTGGTATATGAATAACATGATGTTTTTCAATGGCAAAAATCAATGAATATTGTAAATGCACAAACAGTAATTTCTCCGTATTGCAAGGTGCAATTCTGAAATTTTTTGCTTTTTTCTGCTCCTCTTAGCATGATAAAGAAGATTCAAAGAGAGTGAGATGCCAGCTCCTTTCATTCAGTCAGTAGCTTCAATCATTTCTGGACGTTTTTCAATGGCAAAAATCAATGAATATTGTAAATGCACAAACAATAATTTCTCCGCATTGCAAGGTGCAATTCTGAAATTTTTTGCTTTTTCCTGCTCCTCTTAGCATGATAAAGAAGATTCAAAGAGAGTGAGATGCCAGCTTCTTTCATTCAGTCAGTAGCTTCAAACATTTCTGGTATATGAATAACATGATGTTTTTCAATGGCAAAAATCAATGAATATTGTAAATGCACAAACAGTAATTTCTCCGCATTGCAAGGTGCAATTCTGAATTTTTTGCTTTTTCCTGCTCCTCTTAGCATGATAAAGAAGATTCAAAGAGAGTGAGATGCCAGCTCCTTTCATTCAGTCAGTAGCTTCAAACATTTCTGGACGTTTTTCAATGGCAAAAATCAATGAATATTGTAAATGCACAAACAGTAATTTCTCCGCTTTGCAAGGTGCAATTCTGAAATTTTTTGCTTTTTCCTGCTCCTCTTAGCATGATAAAGAAGATTCAAAGAGAGTGAGATGCCAGCTCCTTTCATTCAGTCAGTAGCTTCAAACATTTCTGGACGTTTTTCAATGGCAAAAATCAATGAATATTGTAAATGCACAAACAGTAATTTCTCCGCATTGCAAAGTGCAATTCTGAAATTTTTTGCTTTTTCCTGCTCCTCTTAGCATGATAAAGAAGATTCAAAGAGAGTGAGATGCCAGCTCCTTTCATTCAGTCAGTATCTTCAATCATTTCTGGTATATGAATAACATGATGTTTTTCAATGGCAAAAATCAATGAATATTCTAAATGCACAAACAGTAATTTCTCCGCATTGCAAGGTGCAATTCTGAAATTTTTTGCTTTTTCCTGCTCCTCTTAGCATGATAAAGAAGATTCAAAGAGAGTGAGATGCCAGCTCCTTTCATTCAGTCAGTAGCTTCAAACATTTCTGGTATATGAATAACATGATGTTTTTCAATGGCAAAAATCAATGAATATTGTAAATGCACAAACAGTAATTTCTCCGCATTGCAAGGTGCAATTCTGAAATTTTTTGCTTTTTCCTGCTCCTCTTAGCATGATAAAGAAGATTCAAAGAGAGTGAGATGCCAGCTCCTTTCATTCAGTCAGTAGCTTCAAACATTTCTGGTATATGAATAACATGATGTTTTTCAATGGCAAAAATCAATGAATATTGTAAATGCACAAACAGTAATTTCTCCGCATTGCAAGGTGCAATTCTGAAATTTTTTGCTTTTTCCTGCTCCTCTTAGCATGATAAAGAAGATTCAAAGAGAGTGAGATGCCAGCTCCTTTCATTCAGTCAGTAGCTTCAAACATTTCTGGACGTTTTTCAATGGCAAAAATCAATGAATATTGTAAATGCACAAACAGTAATTTCTCCGCTTTGCAAGGTGCAATTCTGAAATTTTTTGCTTTTTCCTGCTCCTCTTAGCATGATAAAGAAGATTCAAAGAGAGTGAGATGCCAGCTCCTTTCATTCAGTCAGTAGCTTCAAACATTTCTGGACGTTTTTCAATGGCAAAAATCAATGAATATTGTAAATGCACAAACAGTAATTTCTCCGCATTGCAAAGTGCAATTCTGAAATTTTTTGCTTTTTCCTGCTCCTCTTAGCATGATAAAGAAGATTCAAAGAGAGTGAGATGCCAGCTCCTTTCATTCAGTCAGTATCTTCAATCATTTCTGGTATATGAATAACATGATGTTTTTCAATGGCAAAAATCAATGAATATTCTAAATGCACAAACAGTAATTTCTCCGCATTGCAAGGTGCAATTCTGAAATTTTTTGCTTTTTCCTGCTCCTCTTAGCATGATAAAGAAGATTCAAAGAGAGTGAGATGCCAGCTCCTTTCATTCAGTCAGTAGCTTCAAACATTTCTGGTATATGAATAACATGATGTTTTTCAATGGCAAAAATCAATGAATATTGTAAATGCACAAACAGTAATTTCTCCGCATTGCAAGGTGCAATTCTGAAATTTTTTGCTTTTTCCTGCTCCTCTTAGCATGATAAAGAAGATTCAAAGAGAGTGAGATGCCAGCTCCTTTCATTCAGTCAGTAGCTTCAATCATTTCTGGTATATGAATAACATGATGTTTTTCAATGGCAAAAATCAATGAATATTGTAAATGCACAAACAGTAATTTCTCCGCATTGCAAGGTGCAATTCTGAAATTTTTTGCTTTTTCCTGCTCCTCTTAGCATGATAAAGAAGATTCAAAGAGTGAGATGCCAGCTCCTTTCATTCAGTCAGTAGCTTCAAACATTTCTGGACGTTTTTCAATGGCAAAAATCAATGATTATTGTAAATGCACAAACAGTAATTTCACCGCTTTGCAAGGTGCAATTCTGAAATTTTTTGCTTTTTCCTGCTCCTCTTAGCATGATAAAGAAGATTCAAAGAGAGTGAGATGCCAGCTCCTTTCATTCAGTCAGTAGCTTCAAACATTTCTGGACGTTTTTCAATGGCAAAAATCAATGAATATTGTAAATGCACAAACAGTAATTTCTCCGCATTGCAAGGTGCAATTCTGAAATTTTTTGCTTTTTCCTGCTCCTCTTAGCATGATAAAGAAGATTCAAAGAGAGTGAGATGCCAGCTCCTTTCATTCAGTCAGTAGCTTCAATCATTTCTGGTATATGAATAACATGATGTTTTTCAATGGCAAAAATCAATGAATATTCTAAATGCACAAACAGTAATTTCTCCGCATTGCAAGGTGCAATTCTGAAATTTTTTGCTTTTTCCTGCTCCTCTTAGCATGATAAAGAAGATTCAAAGAGAGTGAGATGCCAGCTCCTTTCATTCAGTCAGTAGCTTCAAACATTTCTGGTATATGAATAACATGATGTTTTTCAATGGCAAAAATCAATGAATATTGTAAATGCACAAACAGTAATTTCTCCGCATTGCAAGGTGCAATTCTGAAATTTTTTGCTTTTTCCTGCTCCTCTTAGCATGATAAAGAAGATTCAAAGAGAGTGAGATGCCAGCTCCTTTCATTCAGTCAGTAGCTTCAATCATTTCTGGTATATGAATAACGATGTTTTTCAATGGCAAAAATCAATGAATATTGTAAATGCACAAACAGTAATTTCTCCGCATTGCAAGGTGCAATTCTGAAATTTTTTGCTTTTTCCTGCTCCTCTTAGCATGATAAAGAAGATTCAAAGAGAGTGAGATGCCAGCTCCTTTCATTCAGTCAGTAGCTTCAAACATTTCTGGTATATGAATAACATGATGTTTTTCAATGGCAAAAATCAATGAATATTGTAAATGCACAAACAGTAATTTCTCCGTATTGCAAGGTGCAATTCTGAAATTTTTTGCTTTTTTCTGCTCCTCTTAGCATGATAAAGAAGATTCAAAGAGAGTGAGATGCCAGCTCCTTTCATTCAGTCAGTAGCTTCAATCATTTCTGGACGTTTTTCAATGGCAAAAATCAATGAATATTGTAAATGCACAAACAATAATTTCTCCGCATTGCAAGGTGCAATTCTGAAATTTTTTGCTTTTTCCTGCTCCTCTTAGCATGATAAAGAAGATTCAAAGAGAGTGAGATGCCAGCTCCTTTCATTCAGTCAGTAGCTTCAAACATTTCTGGTATATGAATAACATGATGTTTTTCAATGGCAAAAATCAATGAATATTGTAAATGCACAAACAGTAATTTCTCCGCATTGCAAGGTGCAATTCTGAAATTTTTTGCTTTTTCCTGCTCCTCTTAGCATGATAAAGAAGATTCAAAGAGAGTGAGATGCCAGCTCCTTTCATTCAGTCAGTAGCTTCAAACATTTCTGGACGTTTTTCAATGGCAAAAATCAATGAATATTGTAAATGCACAAACAGTAATTTCTCCGCTTTGCAAGGTGCAATTCTGAAATTTTTTGCTTTTTCCTGCTCCTCTTAGCATGATAAAGAAGATTCAAAGAGAGTGAGATGCCAGCTCCTTTCATTCAGTCAGTAGCTTCAAACATTTCTGGACGTTTTTCAATGGCAAAAATCAATGAATATTGTAAATGCACAAACAGTAATTTCTCCGCATTGCAAAGTGCAATTCTGAAATTTTTTGCTTTTTCCTGCTCCTCTTAGCATGATAAAGAAGATTCAAAGAGAGTGAGATGCCAGCTCCTTTCATTCAGTCAGTATCTTCAATCATTTCTGGTATATGAATAACATGATGTTTTTCAATGGCAAAAATCAATGAATATTCTAAATGCACAAACAGTAATTTCTCCGCATTGCAAGGTGCAATTCTGAAATTTTTTGCTTTTTCCTGCTCCTCTTAGCATGATTAAGAAGATTCAAAGAGAGTGAGATGCCAGCTCCTTTCATTCAGTCAGTAGCTTCAAACATTTCTGGTATATGAATAACATGATGTTTTTCAATGGCAAAAATCAATGAATATTGTAAATGCACAAACAGTAATTTCTCCGCATTGCAAGGTGCAATTCTGAAATTTTTTGCTTTTTCCTGCTCCTCTTAGCATGATAAAGAAGATTCAAAGAGAGTGAGATGCCAGCTCCTTTCATTCAGTCAGTAGCTTCAAACATTTCTGGTATATGAATAACATGATGTTTTTCAATGGCAAAAATCAATGAATATTGTAAATGCACAAACAGTAATTTCTCCGCATTGCAAGGTGCAATTCTGAAATTTTTTGCTTTTTCCTGCTCCTCTTAGCATGATAAAGAAGATTCAAAGAGAGTGAGATGCCAGCTCCTTTCATTCAGTCAGTAGATAAAGAAGATTGAAAGAGAGTGAGATGCCAGCTCCTTTCATTCAGTCAGTAGCTTCAATCATTTCTGGTATGAATAACATGATGTTTTTCAATGGCAAAAATCAATGAATATTGTAAATGCACAAACAGTAATTTCTCCGCATTGCAAGGTGCAATTCTGAAATTTTTTGCTTTTTCCTGCTCCTCTTAGCATGATAAAGAAGATTCAAAGAGAGTGAGATGCCAGCTCCATTCATTCAGTCAGTAGCTTCAAACATTTCTGGACGTTTTTCAATGGCAAAAATCAATGAATATTGTAAATGCACAAACAGTAATTTCTCCGCATTGCAAGGTGCAATTCTGAAATTTTTTGCTTTTTCCTGCTCCTCTTAGCATGATAAAGAAGATTCAAAGAGAGTGAGATGCCAGCTCCTTTCATTCAGTCAGTAGCTTCAAACATTTCTGGTATATGAATAACATGATGTTTTTCAATGGCAAAAATCAATGAATATTGTAAATGCACAAACAGTAATTTCTCCGCATTGCAAGGTGCAATTCTGAAATTTTTTGCTTTTTCCTGCTCCTCTTAGCATGATAAAGAAGATTCAAAGAGAGTGAGATGCCAGCTCCTTTCATTCAGTCAGTAGCTTCAAACATTTCTGGTATATGAATAACATGATGTTTTTCAATGGCAAAAATCAATGAATATTGTAAATGCACAAACAGTAATTCCTCCGCATTGCAAGGTGCAATTCTGAATTTTTTTGCTTTTTCCTGCTCCTCTTAGCATGATAAAGAAGATTCAAAGAGAGTGAGATGCCAGCTCCTTTCATTCAGTCAGTAGCTTCAATCATTTCTGGACGTTTTTCAATGGCAAAAATCAATGAATATTGTAAATGCACAAACAGTAATTTCTCCGCATTGCAAGGTGCAATTCTGAAATTTTTTGATTTTTCCTGCTCCTCTTAGCATGATAAAGATTCAAAGAGAGTGAGATGCCAGCTCCTTTCAGTCAGTAGCTTCAATCATTTCTGGACGTTTTTCAATGGCAAAAATCAATGAATATTGTAAATGCACAAACAGTAATTTCTCCGCATTGCAAGGTGCAATTCTGAAATTTTTTGCTTTTTCCTGCTCCTCTTAGCATGATAAAGAAGATTCAAAGAGAGTGAGATACCAGCTCCTTTCATTCAGTCAGTAGCTTCAATCATTTCTGGTATATGAATAACATGATGTTTTTCAATGGCAAAAATCAATGAATATTGTAAATGCACAAGCAGTAATTTCTCCGCATTGCAAGGTGCAATTCTGAAATTTTTTGCTTTTTCCTGCTCCTCTTAGCATGATAAAGAAGATTCAAAGAGAGTGAGATTCCAGCTCCTTTCATTCAGTCAGTAGCTTCAAACATTTCTGGTATATGAATAACATGATGTTTTTCAATGGCAAAAATCAATGAATATTGTAAATGCACAAACAGTAATTTCTCCGCATTGCAAGGTGCAATTCTGAAATTTTTTGCTTTTTCCTGCTCCTCTTAGCATGATAAAGAAGATTCAAAGAGAGTGAGATGCCAGCTCCTTTCATTCAGTCAGTAGCTTCAATCATTTCTGGACGTTTTTCAATGGCAAAAATCAATGAATATTGTAAATGCACAAACAGTAATTTCTCCGCATTGCAAGGTGCAATTCTGAATTTTTTTGCTTTTTCCTGCTCCTCTTAGCATGATAAAGAAGATTCAAAGAGAGTGAGATGCCAGCTCCTTTCATTCAGTCAGTAGCTTCAAACATTTCTGGACGTTTTACAATGGCAAAAATCAATGAATATTGTAAATGCACAAACAGTAATTTCTCCGCATTGCAAGGTGCAATTCTGAAATTTTTTGCTTTTTCCTGCTCCTCTTAGCATGATAAAGAATATTCAAAGAGAGTGAGATGCCAGCTCCTTTCATTCAGTCAGTATCTTCAATCATTTCTGGTATATGAATAACATGATGTTTTTCAATGGCAAAAATCAATGAATATTCTAAATGCACAAACAGTAATTTCTCCGCATTGCAAGGTGCAATTCTGAAATTTTTTGCTTTTTCCTGCTCCTCTTAGCATGATAAAGAAGATTCAAAGAGAGTGAGATGCCAGCTCCTTTCATTCAGTCAGTAGCTTCAAACATTTCTGGTATATGAATAACATGATGTTTTTCAATGGCAAAAATCAATGAATATTGTAAATGCACAAACAGTAATTTCTCCGCATTGCAAGGTGCAATTCTGAAATTTTTTGCTTTTTCCTGCTCCTCTTAGCATGATAAAGAAGATTCAAAGAGAGTGAGATGCCAGCTCCTTTCATTCAGTCAGTAGCTTCAATCATTTCTGGTATATGAATAACATGATGTTTTTCAATGGCAAAAATCAATGAATATTGTAAATGCACAAACAGTAATTTCTCCGCATTCCAAGGTGCAATTCTGAAATTTTTTGCTTTTTCCTGCTCCTCTTAGCATGAGAAAGAAGATTCAAAGAGAGTGAGATGCCAGCTCCTTTCATTCAGTCAGTAGCTTCAAACACTTCTGGTATATGAATAACATGATGTTTTTCAATGGCAAAAATCAATGAATATTGTAAATGCACAAACAGTAATTTCTCCGCATTGCAAGGTGCAATTCTGAAATTTTTTGCTTTTTTCTGCTCCTCTTAGCATGATAAAGAAGATTCAAAGAGAGTGAGATGCCAGCTCCTTTCATTCAGTCAGGAGCTTCAATCATTTCTGGACGTTTTTCAATGGCAAAAATCAATGAATATTTTAAATGCACAAACAGTAATTTCTCCGCATTGCAAGGTGCAATTCTGAAATTTTTTGCTTTTTCCTGCTCCTCTTAGCATGATAAAGAAGATTCAAAGAGAGTGAGATGCCAGCTCCTTTCATTCAGTCAGTAGCTTCAAACATTTCTGGTATATGAATAACATGATGTTTTTCAATGGCAAAAATCAATGAATATTGTAAATGCACAAACAGTAATTTCTCCGCATTGCAAGGTGCAATTCTGAAATTTTTTGCTTTTTCCTGCTCCTCTTAGCATGATAAAGAAGATTCAAAGAGAGTGAGATGCCAGCTCCTTTCATTCAGTCAGTAGCTTCAAACATTTCTGGACGTTTTTCAATGGCAAAAATCAATGAATATTGTAAATGCACAAACAGTAATTTCACCGCTTTGCAAGGTGCAATTCTGAAATTTTTTGCTTTTTCCTGCTCCTCTTAGCATGATAAAGAAGATTCAAAGAGAGTGAGATGCCAGCTCCTTTCATTCAGTCAGTAGCTTCAAACATTTCTGGACGTTTTTCAATGGCAAAAATCAATGAATATTGTAAATGCACAAACAGTAATTTCTCCGCATTGCAAGGTGCAATTCTGAAATTTTTTGCTTTTTCCTGCTCCTCTTAGCATGATAAAGAAGATTCAAAGAGAGTGAGATGCCAGCTCCTTTCATTCAGTCAGTAGCTTCAATCATTTCTGGTATATGAATAACATGATGTTTTTCAATGGCAAAAATCAATGAATATTCTAAATGCACAAACAGTAATTTCTCCGCATTGCAAGGTGCAATTCTGAAATTTTTTGCTTTTTCCTGCTCCTCTTAGCATGATAAAGAAGATTCAAAGAGAGTGAGATGCCAGCTCCTTTCATTCAGTCAGTAGCTTCAATCATTTCTGGTATATGAATAACATGATGTTTTTCAATGGCAAAAATCAATGAATATTGTAAATGCACAAACAGTAATTTCTCCGCATTGCAAGGTGCAATTCTGAAATTTTTTGCTTTTTCCTGCTCCTCTTAGCATGATAAAGAAGATTCAAAGAGAGTGAGATGCCAGCTCCTTTCATTCAGTCAGTAGCTTCAATCATTTCTGGTATATGAATAACATGATGTTTTTCAATGGCAAAAATCAATGAATATTCTAAATGCACAAACAGTAATTTCTCTGCATTGCAAGGTGCAATTCTGAAATTTTTTGCTTTTTCCTGCTCCTCTTAGCATGATAAAGAAGATTCAAAGAGAGTGAGATGCCAGCTCCTTTCATTCAGTCAGTAGCTTCAAACATTTCTGGTATATGAATAACATGATGTTTTTCAATGGCAAAAATCAATGAATATTGTAAATGCACAAACAGTAATTTCTCCGTATTGCAAGGTGCAATTCTGAAATTTTTTGCTTTTTTCTGCTCCTCTTAGCATGATAAAGAAGATTCAAAGAGAGTGAGATGCCAGCTCCTTTCATTCAGTCAGTAGCTTCAATCATTTCTGGACGTTTTTCAATGGCAAAAATCAATGAATATTGTAAATGCACAAACAATAATTTCTCCGCATTGCAAGGTGCAATTCTGAAATTTTTTGCTTTTTCCTGCTCCTCTTAGCATGATAAAGAAGATTCAAAGAGAGTGAGATGCCAGCTCCTTTCATTCAGTCAGTAGCTTCAAACATTTCTGGTATATGAATAACATGATGTTTTTCAATGGCAAAAATCAATGAATATTGTAAATGCACAAACAGTAATTTCTCCGCATTGCAAGGTGCAATTCTGAAATTTTTTGCTTTTTCCTGCTCCTCTTAGCATGATAAAGAAGATTCAAAGAGAGTGAGATGCAAGCTCATTTCATTCAGTCAGTAGCTTCAAACATTTCTGGACGTTTTTCAATGGCAAAAATCAATGAATATTGTAAATGCACAAACAGTAATTTCTCCGCTTTGCAAGGTGCAATTCTGAAATTTTTTGCTTTTTCCTGCTCCTCTTAGCATGATAAAGAAGATTCAAAGAGAGTGAGATGCCAGCTCCTTTCATTCAGTCAGTAGCTTCAAACATTTCTGGACGTTTTTCAATGGCAAAAATCAATGAATATTGTAAATGCACAAACAGTAATTTCTCCGCATTGCAAAGTGCAATTCTGAAATTTTTTGCTTTTTCCTGCTCCTCTTAGCATGATAAAGAAGATTCAAAGAGAGTGAGATGCCAGCTCCTTTCATTCAGTCAGTATCTTCAATCATTTCTGGTATATGAATAACATGATGTTTTTCAATGGCAAAAATCAATGAATATTCTAAATGCACAAACAGTAATTTCTCCGCATTGCAAGGTGCAATTCTGAAATTTTTTGCTTTTTCCTGCTCCTCTTAGCATGATTAAGAAGATTCAAAGAGAGTGAGATGCCAGCTCCTTTCATTCAGTCAGTAGCTTCAAACATTTCTGGTATATGAATAACATGATGTTTTTCAATGGCAAAAATCAATGAATATTGTAAATGCACAAACAGTAATTTCTCCGCATTGCAAGGTGCAATTCTGAAATTTTTTGCTTTTTCCTGCTCCTCTTAGCATGATAAAGAAGATTCAAAGAGAGTGAGATGCCAGCTCCTTTCATTCAGTCAGTAGCTTCAAACATTTCTGGTATATGAATAACATGATGTTTCTCAATGGCAAAAATCAATGAATATTGTAAATGCACAAACAGTAATTTCTCCGCATTGCAAGGTGCAATTCTGAAATTTTTTGCTTTTTCCTGCTCCTCTTAGCATGATAAAGAAGATTCAAAGAGAGTGAGATGCCAGCTCATTTCATTCAGTCAGTAGCTTCAAACATTTCTGGACGTTTTTCAATGGCAAAAATCAATGAATATTGTAAATGCACAAACAGTAATTTCTCCGCTTTGCAAGGTGCAATTCTGAAATTTTTTGCTTTTTCCTGCTCCTCTTAGCATGTTAAAGAAGATTCAAAGAGAGTGAGATGCCAGCTCCTTTCATTCAGTCAGTAGCTTCAAACATTTCTGGACGTTTTTCAATGGCAAAAATCAATGAATATTGTAAATGCACAAACAGTAATTTCTCCGCATTGCAAAGTGCAATTCTGAAATTTTTTGCTTTTTCCTGCTCCTCTTAGCATGATAAAGAAGATTCAAAGAGAGTGAGATGCCAGCTCCTTTCATTCAGTCAGTATCTTCAATCATTTCTGGTATATGAATAACATGATGTTTTTCAATGGCAAAAATCAATGAATATTGTAAATGCACAAACAGTAATTTCTCCGCATTGCAAGGTGCAATTCTGAAATTTTTTGCTTTTTCCTGCTCCTCTTAGCATGATAAAGAAGATTCAAAGAGAGTGAGATGCCAGGTCCTTTCATTCAGTCAGTAGCTTCAAACATTTCTGGTATATGAATAACATGATGTTTTTCAATGGCAAAAATCAATGAATATTGTAAATGCACAAACAGTAATTTCTCCGCATTGCAAGGTGCAATTCTGAAATTTTTTGCTTTTTCCTGCTCCTCTTAGCATGATAAAGAAGATTCAAAGAGAGTGAGATGCCAGCTCCTTTCATTCAGTCAGTAGCTTCAAACATTTCTGGACGTTTTTCAATGGCAAAAATCAATGAATATTGTAAATGCACAAACAGTAATTTCTCCGCATTGCAAGGTGCAATTCTGAAATTTTTTGCTTTTTCCTGCTCCTCTGAGCATGATAAAGAAGATTCAAAGAGAGTGAGATGCCAGCTCCTTTCATTCAGTCAGTAGCTTCAATCATTTCTGGTATATGAATAACATGATGTTTTTCAATGGCAAAAATCAATGAATATTGTAAATGCACAAACAGTAATTTCTCCGCATTGCAAGGTGCAATTCTGAAATTTTTTGCATTTTCCTGCCCCTCTTAGCATGATAAAGAAGATTCAAAGAGAGTGAGATGCCAGCTCCTTTCATTCAGTCAGTAGCTTCAATCATTTCTGGTATATGAATAACATGATGTTTTTCAATGGCAAAAATCAATGAATATTGTAAATGCACAAACAGTAATTTCTCCGCATTGCAAGGTGCAATTCTGAAATTTTTTGCTTTTTCCTGCTCCTCTTAGCATGATAAAGAAGATTCAAAGAGAGTGAGATGCCAGCTCCTTTCATTCAGTCAGTAGCTTCAATCATTTCTGGTATATGAATAACATGATGTTTTTCAATGGCAAAAATCAATGAATATTGTAAATGCACAAACAGTAATTTCTCCGCATTGCAAGGTGCAATTCTGAAATTTTTTGCTTTTTCCTGCCCCTCTTAGCATGATAAAGAAGATTCAAAGAGAGTGAGATGCCAGCTCCTTTCATTCAGTCAGTAGCTTCAATCATTTCTGGTATATGAATAACATGATGTTTTTCAATGGCAAAAATCAATGAATATTGTAAATGCACAAACAGTAATTTCTCCGCATTGCAAGGTGCAATTCTGAAATTTTTAGCTTTTTCCTGCTCCTCTTAGCATGATAAAGAAGATTCAAAGAGAGTGAGATGCCAGCTCCTTTCATTCAGTCAGTAGCTTCAAACATTTCTGGACGTTTTTCAATGGCAAAAATCAATGAATATTGTAAATGCACAAACAGTAATTTCTCCGCATTGCAAGGTGCAATTCTGAAATTTTTTGCTTTTTCCTGCTTCTCTTAGCATGATAAAGAAGATTCAAAGAGAGATGCCAGCTCCTTTCATTCAGTCAGTAGCTTCAAACATTTCTGGTATATGAATAACATGATGTTTTTCAATGGCAAAAATCAATGAATATTGTAAATGCACAAACAGTAATTTCTCCGCATTGCAAGGTGCGATTCTGAAATTTTTTGCTTTTTCCTGCTCCTCTTAGCATGATAAAGAAGATTCAAAGAGAGTGAGATGCCAGCTCCTTTCATTCAGTCAGTAGCTTC
Source organism: Phyllobates terribilis (assembly GCF_046119375.1). Classification (NCBI taxonomy): domain Eukaryota; kingdom Metazoa; phylum Chordata; class Amphibia; order Anura; family Dendrobatidae; genus Phyllobates; species Phyllobates terribilis. Next base: position 42,727 of record NW_027364051.1, on the reverse strand, counting down.
AATCATTTCTGGACGTTTTTCAATGGCAAAAATCAATGAATATTGTAAATGCACAAACAGTAATTTCTCCGCATTGCAAGGTGCAATTCTGAAATTTTTTGCTGTTTCCTGCTCCTCTTAGCATGATAAAGATTCAAAGAGAGTGAGATGCCAGCTCCTTTCAGTCAGTAGCTTCAATCATTTCTGGACGTTTTTCAATGGCAAAAATCAATGAATATTGTAAATGCACAAACAGTAATTTCTCCGCATTGCAAGGTGCAATTCTGAAATTTTTTGCTTTTTCCTGCTCCTCTTAGCATGATAAAGAAGATTCAAAGAGAGTGAGATGCCAGCTCCTTTCATTCAGTCAGTAGCTTCAATCATTTCTGGTATATGAATAACATGATGTTTTTCAATGGCAAAAATCAATGAATATTGTAAATGCACAAGCAGTAATTTCTCCGCATTGCAAGGTGCAATTCTGAAATTTTTTTCTTTTTCCTGCTCCTCTTAGCATGATAAAGAAGATTCAAAGAGAGTGAGATTCTAGCTCCTTTCATTCAGTCAGTAGCTTCAAACATTTCTGGTATATGAATAACATGATGTTTTTCAATGGCAAAAATCAATGAATATTGTAAATGCACAAACAGTAATTTCTCCGCATTGCAAGGTGCAATTCTGAAATTTTTTGCTTTTTCCTGCTCCTCTTAGCATGATAAAGAAGATTCAAAGAGAGTGAGATGCCAGCTCCTTTCATTCAGTCAGTAGCTTCAATCATTTCTGGACGTTTTTCAATGGCAAAAATCAATGAATATTGTAAATGCACAAACAGTAATTTCTCCGCATTGCAAGGTGCAATTCTGAAATTTTTTGCTTTTTCCTGCTCCTCTTAGCATGATAAAGAAGATTCAAAGAGAGTGAGATGCCAGCTCCTTTCATTCAGTCAGTAGCTTCAATCATTTCTGGTATATGAATAACATGATGTTTTTCAATGGCAAAAATCAATGAATATTGTAAATGCACAAACAGTAATTTCTCCGCATTGCAAGGTGCAATTCTGAAATTTTTTGCTTTTTCCTGCTCCTCTTAGCATGATAAAGAAGATTCAAAGAGAGTGAGATGCCAGCTCCTTTCATTCAGTCAGTAGCTTCAATCATTTCTGGTATATGAATAACATGATGTTTTTCAATGGCAAAAATCAATGAATATTCTAAATGCACAAACAGTAATTTCTCTGCATTGCAAGGTGCAATTCTGAAATTTTTTGCTTTTTCCTGCTCCTCTTAGCATGATAAAGAAGATTCAAAGAGAGTGAGATGCCAGCTCCTTTCATTCAGTCAGTAGCTTCAAACATTTCTGGTATATGAATAACATGATGTTTTTCAATGGCAAAAATCAATGAATATTGTAAATGCACAAACAGTAATTTCTCCGTATTGCAAGGTGCAATTCTGAAATTTTTTGCTTTTTTCTGCTCCTCTTAGCATGATAAAGAAGATTCAAAGAGAGTGAGATGCCAGCTCCTTTCATTCAGTCAGTAGCTTCAATCATTTCTGGACGTTTTTCAATGGCAAAAATCAATGAATATTGTAAATGCACAAACAATAATTTCTCCGCATTGCAAGGTGCAATTCTGAAATTTTTTGCTTTTTCCTGCTCCTCTTAGCATGATAAAGAAGATTCAAAGAGAGTGAGATGCCAGCTCCTTTCATTCAGTCAGTAGCTTCAAACATTTCTGGTATATGAATAACATGATGTTTTTCAATGGCAAAAATCAATGAATATTGTAAATGCACAAACAGTAATTTCTCCGCATTGCAAGGTGCAATTCTGAAATTTTTTGCTTTTTCCTGCTCCTCTTAGCATGATAAAGAAGATTCAAAGAGAGTGAGATGCCAGCTCCTTTCATTCAGTCCGTAGCTTCAAACATTTCTGGTATATGAATAACATGATGTTTTTCAATGGCAAAAATCAATGAATATTGTAAATGCACAAACAGTAATTTCTCCGCATTGCAAGGTGCAATTCTGAAATTTTTTGCTTTTTCCTGCTCCTCTTAGCATGATAAAGAAGATTCAAAGAGAGTGAGATGCCAGCTCCTTTCATTCAGTCAGTAGCTTCAAACATTTCTGGTATATGAATAACATGATGTTTTTCAATGGCAAAAATCAATGAATATTGTAAATGCACAAACAGTAATTTCTCCGCATTGCAAGGTGCAATTCTGAAATTTTTTGCTTTTTCCTGCTCCTCTTAGCATGATAAAGAAGATTCAAAGAGAGTGAGATGCCAGCTCCTTTCATTCAGTCAGTAGCTTCAATCATTTCTGGACGTTTTTCAATGGCAAAAATCAATGAATATTGTAAATGCACAAACAGTAATTTCTCCGCATTGCAAGGTGCAATTCTGAAATTTTTTGCTTTTTCCTGCTCCTCTTAGCATTATAAAGATTCAAAGAGAGTGAGATGCCAGCTCCTTTCAGTCAGTAGCTTCAATCATTTCTGGACGTTTTTCAATGGCAAAAATCAATGAATATTGTAAATGCACAAACAGTAATTTCTCCGCATTGCAAGGTGCAATTCTGAAATTTTTTGCTTTCTCCTGCTCCTCTTAGCATGATAAAGAAGATTCAAAGAGAGTGAGATGCCAGCTCCTTTCATTCAGTCAGTAGCTTCAATCATTTCTGGTATATGAATAACATGATGTTTTTCAATGGCAAAAATTAATGAATATTGTAAATGCACAAGCAGTAATTTCTCCGCATTGCAAGGTGCAATTCTGAAATTTTTTGCTTTTTCCTGCTCCTCTTAGCATGATAAAGAAGATTCAAAGAGAGTGAGATTCCAGCTCCTTTCATTCAGTCAGTAGCTTCAAACATTTCTGGTATATGAATAACATGATGTTTTTCAATGGCAAAAATCAATGAATATTGTAAATGCACAAACAGTAATTTCTCCGCATTGCAAGGTGCAATTCTGAAATTTTTTGCTTTTTCCTGCTCCTCTTAGCATGATAAAGAAGATTCAAAGAGAGTGAGATGCCAGCTCCTTTCATTCAGTCAGTAGCTTCAAACATTTCTGGACGTTTTTCAATGGCAAAAATCAATGAATATTGTAAATGCACAAACAGTAATTTCTCCGCATTGCAAGGTGCAATTCTGAAATTTTTTGCTTTTTCCTGCTCCTCTGAGCATGATAAAGAAGATTCAAAGAGAGTGAGATGCCAGCTCCTTTCATTCAGTCAGTAGCTTCAATCATTTCTGGTATATGAATAACATGATGTTTTTCAATGGCAAAAATCAATGAATATTGTAAATGCACAAACAGTAATTTCTCCGCATTGCAAGGTGCAATTCTGAAATTTTTTGCATTTTCCTGCCCCTCTTAGCATGATAAAGAAGATTCAAAGAGAGTGAGATGCCAGCTCCTTTCATTCAGTCAGTAGCTTCAATCATTTCTGGTATATGAATAACATGATGTTTTTCAATGGCAAAAATCAATGAATATTGTAAATGCACAAACAGTAATTTCTCCGCATTGCAAGGTGCAATTCTGAAATTTTTTGCTTTTTCCTGCTCCTCTTAGCATGATAAAGAAGATTCAAAGAGAGTGAGATGCCAGCTCCTTTCATTCAGTCAGTAGCTTCAATCATTTCTGGTATATGAATAACATGATGTTTTTCAATGGCAAAAATCAATGAATATTGTAAATGCACAAACAGTAATTTCTCCGCATTGCAAGGTGCAATTCTGAAATTTTTTGCTTTTTCCTGCCCCTCTTAGCATGATAAAGAAGATTCAAAGAGAGTGAGATGCCAGCTCCTTTCATTCAGTCAGTAGCTTCAATCATTTCTGGTATATGAATAACATGATGTTTTTCAATGGCAAAAATCAATGAATATTGTAAATGCACAAACAGTAATTTCTCCGCATTGCAAGGTGCAATTCTGAAATTTTTAGCTTTTTCCTGCTCCTCTTAGCATGATAAAGAAGATTCAAAGAGAGTGAGATGCCAGCTCCTTTCATTCAGTCAGTAGCTTCAAACATTTCTGGACGTTTTTCAATGGCAAAAATCAATGAATATTGTAAATGCACAAACAGTAATTTCTCCGCATTGCAAGGTGCAATTCTGAAATTTTTTGCTTTTTCCTGCTCCTCTTAGCATGATAAAGAAGATTCAAAGAGAGATGCCAGCTCCTTTCATTCAGTCAGTAGCTTCAAACATTTCTGGTATATGAATAACATGATGTTTTTCAATGGCAAAAATCAATGAATATTGTAAATGCACAAACAGTAATTTCTCCGCATTGCAAGGTGCGATTCTGAAATTTTTTGCTTTTTCCTGCTCCTCTTAGCATGATAAAGAAGATTCAAAGAGAGTGAGATGCCAGCTCCTTTCATTCAGTCAGTAGCTTCAATCATTTCTGGACGTTTTTCAATGGCAAAAATCAATGAATATTGTAAATGCACAAACAGTAATTTCTCCGCATTGCAAGGTGCAATTCTGAAATTTTTTGCTGTTTCCTGCTCCTCTTAGCATGATAAAGATTCAAAGAGAGTGAGATGCCAGCTCCTTTCAGTCAGTAGCTTCAATCATTTCTGGACGTTTTTCAATGGCAAAAATCAATGAATATTGTAAATGCACAAACAGTAATTTCTCCGCATTGCAAGGTGCAATTCTGAAATTTTTTGCTTTTTCCTGCTCCTCTTAGCATGATAAAGAAGATTCAAAGAGAGTGAGATGCCAGCTCCTTTCATTCAGTCAGTAGCTTCAATCATTTCTGGTATATGAATAACATGATGTTTTTCAATGGCAAAAATCAATGAATATTGTAAATGCACAAGCAGTAATTTCTCCGCATTGCAAGGTGCAATTCTGAAATTTTTTGCTTTTTCCTGCTCCTCTTAGCATGATAAAGAAGATTCAAAGAGAGTGAGATTCCAGCTCCTTTCATTCAGTCAGTAGCTTCAAACATTTCTGGTATATGAATAACATGATGTTTTTCAATGGCAAAAATCAATGAATATTGTAAATGCACAAACAGTAATTTCTCCGCATTGCAAGGTGCAATTCTGAAATTTTTTGCTTTTTCCTGCTCCTCTTAGCATGATAAAGAAGATTCAAAGAGAGTGAGATGCCAGCTCCTTTCATTCAGTCAGTAGCTTCAATCATTTCTGGACGTTTTTCAATGGCAAAAATCAATGAATATTGTAAATGCACAAACAGTAATTTCTCCGCATTGCAAGGTGCAATTCTGAAATTTTTTGCTTTTTCCTGCTCCTCTTAGCATGATAAAGAAGATTCAAAGAGAGTGAGATGCCAGCTCCTTTCATTCAGTCAGTAGCTTCAATCATTTCTGGTATATGAATAACATGATGTTTTTCAATGGCAAAAATCAATGAATATTGTAAATGCACAAACAGTAATTTCTCCGCATTGCAAGGTGCAATTCTGAAATTTTTTGCTTTTTCCTGCTCCTCTTAGCATGATAAAGAAGATTCAAAGAGAGTGAGATGCCAGCTCCTTTCATTCAGTCAGTAGCTTCAATCATTTCTGGTATATGAATAACATGATGTTTTTCAATGGCAAAAATCAATGAATATTCTAAATGCACAAACAGTAATTTCTCTGCATTGCAAGGTGCAATTCTGAAATTTTTTGCTTTTTCCTGCTCCTCTTAGCATGATAAAGAAGATTCAAAGAGAGTGAGATGCCAGCTCCTTTCATTCAGTCAGTAGCTTCAAACATTTCTGGTATATGAATAACATGATGTTTTTCAATGGCAAAAATCAATGAATATTGTAAATGCACAAACAGTAATTTCTCCGTATTGCAAGGTGCAATTCTGAAATTTTTTGCTTTTTTCTGCTCCTCTTAGCATGATAAAGAAGATTCAAAGAGAGTGAGATGCCAGCTCCTTTCATTCAGTCAGTAGCTTCAATCATTTCTGGACGTTTTTCAATGGCAAAAATCAATGAATATTGTAAATGCACAAACAATAATTTCTCCGCATTGCAAGGTGCAATTCTGAAATTTTTTGCTTTTTCCTGCTCCTCTTAGCATGATAAAGAAGATTCAAAGAGAGTGAGATGCCAGCTCCTTTCATTCAGTCAGTAGCTTCAAACATTTCTGGTATATGAATAACATGATGTTTTTCAATGGCAAAAATCAATGAATATTGTAAATGCACAAACAGTAATTTCTCCGCATTGCAAGGTGCAATTCTGAAATTTTTTGCTTTTTCCTGCTCCTCTTAGCATGATAAAGAAGATTCAAAGAGAGTGAGATGCCAGCTCCTTTCATTCAGTCCGTAGCTTCAAACATTTCTGGTATATGAATAACATGATGTTTTTCAATGGCAAAAATCAATGAATATTGTAAATGCACAAACAGTAATTTCTCCGCATTGCAAGGTGCAATTCTGAAATTTTTTGCTTTTTCCTGCTCCTCTTAGCATGATAAAGAAGATTCAAAGAGAGTGAGATGCCAGCTCCTTTCATTCAGTCAGTAGCTTCAAACATTTCTGGTATATGAATAACATGATGTTTTTCAATGGCAAAAATCAATGAATATTGTAAATGCACAAACAGTAATTTCTCCGCATTGCAAGGTGCAATTCTGAAATTTTTTGCTTTTTCCTGCTCCTCTTAGCATGATAAAGAAGATTCAAAGAGAGTGAGATGCCAGCTCCTTTCATTCAGTCAGTAGCTTCAATCATTTCTGGACGTTTTTCAATGGCAAAAATCAATGAATATTGTAAATGCACAAACAGTAATTTCTCCGCATTGCAAGGTGCAATTCTGAAATTTTTTGCTTTTTCCTGCTCCTCTTAGCATTATAAAGATTCAAAGAGAGTGAGATGCCAGCTCCTTTCAGTCAGTAGCTTCAATCATTTCTGGACGTTTTTCAATGGCAAAAATCAATGAATATTGTAAATGCACAAACAGTAATTTCTCCGCATTGCAAGGTGCAATTCTGAAATTTTTTGCTTTCTCCTGCTCCTCTTAGCATGATAAAGAAGATTCAAAGAGAGTGAGATGCCAGCTCCTTTCATTCAGTCAGTAGCTTCAATCATTTCTGGTATATGAATAACATGATGTTTTTCAATGGCAAAAATTAATGAATATTGTAAATGCACAAGCAGTAATTTCTCCGCATTGCAAGGTGCAATTCTGAAATTTTTTGCTTTTTCCTGCTCCTCTTAGCATGATAAAGAAGATTCAAAGAGAGTGAGATTCCAGCTCCTTTCATTCAGTCAGTAGCTTCAAACATTTCTGGTATATGAATAACATGATGTTTTTCAATGGCAAAAATCAATGAATATTGTAAATGCACAAACAGTAATTTCTCCGCATTGCAAAGTGCAATTCTGAAATTTTTTGCTTTTCCTGCCCCTCAGCATGATAAAGAAGATTCAAAGAGAGTGAGATGCCAACTCCTTTCATTCAGTCAGTAGCTTCAATCATTTCTGGTATATGAATAACATGATGTTTTTCAATGGCAAAAATCAATGAATATTGTAAATGCACAAACAGTAATTTCTCCGCATTGCAAGGTGCAATTCTGAAATTTTTTGCTTTTTCCTGCTCCTCTTAGCATGATAAAGAAGATTCAAAGAGAGTGAGATGCCAGGTCCTTTCATTCAGTCAGTAGCTTCAAACATTTCTGGTATATGAATAACATGATGTTTTTCAATGGCAAAAATCAATGAATATTGTAAATGCACAAACAGTAATTTCTCCGCATTGCAAGGTGCAATTCTGAAATTTTTTGCTTTTTCCTGCTCCTCTTAGCATGATAAAGAAGATTCAAAGAGAGTGAGATGCCAGCTCCTTTCATTCAGTCAGTAGCTTCAAACATTTCTGGACGTTTTTCAATGGCAAAAATCAATGAATATTGTAAATGCACAAACAGTAATTTCTCCGCATTGCAAGGTGCAATTCTGAAATTTTTTGCTTTTTCCTGCTCCTCTGAGCATGATAAAGAAGATTCAAAGAGAGTGAGATGCCAGCTCCTTTCATTCAGTCAGTAGCTTCAATCATTTCTGGTATATGAATAACATGATGTTTTTCAATGGCAAAAATCAATGAATATTGTAAATGCACAAACAGTAATTTCTCCGCATTGCAAGGTGCAATTCTGAAATTTTTTGCATTTTCCTGCCCCTCTTAGCATGATAAAGAAGATTCAAAGAGAGTGAGATGCCAGCTCCTTTCATTCAGTCAGTAGCTTCAATCATTTCTGGTATATGAATAACATGATGTTTTTCAATGGCAAAAATCAATGAATATTGTAAATGCACAAACAGTAATTTCTCCGCATTGCAAGGTGCAATTCTGAAATTTTTTGCTTTTTCCTGCTCCTCTTAGCATGATAAAGAAGATTCAAAGAGAGTGAGATGCCAGCTCCTTTCATTCAGTCAGTAGCTTCAATCATTTCTGGTATATGAATAACATGATGTTTTTCAATGGCAAAAATCAATGAATATTGTAAATGCACAAACAGTAATTTCTCCGCATTGCAAGGTGCAATTCTGAAATTTTTTGCTTTTTCCTGCCCCTCTTAGCATGATAAAGAAGATTCAAAGAGAGTGAGATGCCAGCTCCTTTCATTCAGTCAGTAGCTTCAATCATTTCTGGTATATGAATAACATGATGTTTTTCAATGGCAAAAATCAATGAATATTGTAAATGCACAAACAGTAATTTCTCCGCATTGCAAGGTGCAATTCTGAAATTTTTAGCTTTTTCCTGCTCCTCTTAGCATGATAAAGAAGATTCAAAGAGAGTGAGATGCCAGCTCCTTTCATTCAGTCAGTAGCTTCAAACATTTCTGGACGTTTTTCAATGGCAAAAATCAATGAATATTGTAAATGCACAAACAGTAATTTCTCCGCATTGCAAGGTGCAATTCTGAAATTTTTTGCTTTTTCCTGCTCCTCTTAGCATGATAAAGAAGATTCAAAGAGAGATGCCAGCTCCTTTCATTCAGTCAGTAGCTTCAAACATTTCTGGTATATGAATAACATGATGTTTTTCAATGGCAAAAATCAATGAATATTGTAAATGCACAAACAGTAATTTCTCCGCATTGCAAGGTGCGATTCTGAAATTTTTTGCTTTTTCCTGCTCCTCTTAGCATGATAAAGAAGATTCAAAGAGAGTGAGATGCCAGCTCCTTTCATTCAGTCAGTAGCTTCAATCATTTCTGGACGTTTTTCAATGGCAAAAATCAATGAATATTGTAAATGCACAAACAGTAATTTCTCCGCATTGCAAGGTGCAATTCTGAAATTTTTTGCTGTTTCCTGCTCCTCTTAGCATGATAAAGATTCAAAGAGAGTGATATGCCAGCTCCTTTCAGTCAGTAGCTTCAATCATTTCTGGACGTTTTTCAATGGCAAAAATCAATGAATATTGTAAATGCACAAACAGTAATTTCTCCGCATTGCAAGGTGCAATTCTGAAATTTTTTGCTTTTTCCTGCTCCTCTTAGCATGATAAAGAAGATTCAAAGAGAGTGAGATGCCAGCTCCTTTCATTCAGTCAGTAGCTTCAATCATTTCTGGTATATGAATAACATGATGTTTTTCAATGGCAAAAATCAATGAATATTGTAAATGCACAAGCAGTAATTTCTCCGCATTGCAAGGTGCAATTCTGAAATTTTTTGCTTTTTCCTGCTCCTCTTAGCATGATAAAGAAGATTCAAAGAGAGTGAGATTCCAGCTCCTTTCATTCAGTCAGTAGCTTCAAACATTTCTGGTATATGAATAACATGATGTTTTTCAATGGCAAAAATCAATGAATATTGTAAATGCACAAACAGTAATTTCTCCGCATTGCAAGGTGCAATTCTGAAATTTTTTGCTTTTTCCTGCTCCTCTTAGCATGATAAAGAAGATTCAAAGAGAGTGAGATGCCAGCTCCTTTCATTCAGTCAGTAGCTTCAATCATTTCTGGACGTTTTTCAATGGCAAAAATCAATGAATATTGTAAATGCACAAACAGTAATTTCTCCGCATTGCAAGGTGCAATTCTGAAATTTTTTGCTTTTTCCTGCTCCTCTTAGCATGATAAAGAAGATTCAAAGAGAGTGAGATGCCAGCTCCTTTCATTCAGTCAGTAGCTTCAATCATTTCTGGTATATGAATAACATGATGTTTTTCAATGGCAAAAATCAATGAATATTGTAAATGCACAAACAGTAATTTCTCCGCATTGCAAGGTGCAATTCTGAAATTTTTTGCTTTTTCCTGCTCCTCTTAGCATGATAAAGAAGATTCAAAGAGAGTGAGATGCCAGCTCCTTTCATTCAGTCAGTAGCTTCAATCATTTCTGGTATATGAATAACATGATGTTTTTCAATGGCAAAAATCAATGAATATTCTAAATGCACAAACAGTAATTTCTCTGCATTGCAAGGTGCAATTCTGAAATTTTTTGCTTTTTCCTGCTCCTCTTAGCATGATAAAGAAGATTCAAAGAGAGTGAGATGCCAGCTCCTTTCATTCAGTCAGTAGCTTCAAACATTTCTGGTATATGAATAACATGATGTTTTTCAATGGCAAAAATCAATGAATATTGTAAATGCACAAACAGTAATTTCTCCGTATTGCAAGGTGCAATTCTGAAATTTTTTGCTTTTTTCTGCTCCTCTTAGCATGATAAAGAAGATTCAAAGAGAGTGAGATGCCAGCTCCTTTCATTCAGTCAGTAGCTTCAATCATTTCTGGACGTTTTTCAATGGCAAAAATCAATGAATATTGTAAATGCACAAACAATAATTTCTCCGCATTGCAAGGTGCAATTCTGAAATTTTTTGCTTTTTCCTGCTCCTCTTAGCATGATAAAGAAGATTCAAAGAGAGTGAGATGCCAGCTCCTTTCATTCAGTCAGTAGCTTCAAACATTTCTGGTATATGAATAACATGATGTTTTTCAATGGCAAAAATCAATGAATATTGTAAATGCACAAACAGTAATTTCTCCGCATTGCAAGGTGCAATTCTGAAATTTTTTGCTTTTTCCTGCTCCTCTTAGCATGATAAAGAAGATTCAAAGAGAGTGAGATGCAAGCTCATTTCATTCAGTCAGTAGCTTCAAACATTTCTGGACGTTTTTCAATGGCAAAAATCAATGAATATTGTAAATGCACAAACAGTAATTTCTCCGCTTTGCAAGGTGCAATTCTGAAATTTTTTGCTTTTTCCTGCTCCTCTTAGCATGATAAAGAAGATTCAAAGAGAGTGAGATGCCAGCTCCTTTCATTCAGTCAGTAGCTTCAAACATTTCTGGACGTTTTTCAATGGCAAAAATCAATGAATATTGTAAATGCACAAACAGTAATTTCTCCGCATTGCAAAGTGCAATTCTGAAATTTTTTGCTTTTTCCTGCTCCTCTTAGCATGATAAAGAAGATTCAAAGAGAGTGAGATGCCAGCTCCTTTCATTCAGTCAGTATCTTCAATCATTTCTGGTATATGAATAACATGATGTTTTTCAATGGCAAAAATCAATGAATATTCTAAATGCACAAACAGTAATTTCTCCGCATTGCAAGGTGCAATTCTGAAATTTTTTGCTTTTTCCTGCTCCTCTTAGCATGATTAAGAAGATTCAAAGAGAGTGAGATGCCAGCTCCTTTCATTCAGTCAGTAGCTTCAAACATTTCTGGTATATGAATAACATGATGTTTTTCAATGGCAAAAATCAATGAATATTGTAAATGCACAAACAGTAATTTCTCCGCATTGCAAGGTGCAATTCTGAAATTTTTTGCTTTTTCCTGCTCCTCTTAGCATGATAAAGAAGATTCAAAGAGAGTGAGATGCCAGCTCCTTTCATTCAGTCAGTAGCTTCAAACATTTCTGGTATATGAATAACATGATGTTTTTCAATGGCAAAAATCAATGAATATTGTAAATGCACAAACAGTAATTTCTCCGCATTGCAAGGTGCAATTCTGAAATTTTTTGCTTTTTCCTGCTCCTCTTAGCATGATAAAGAAGATTCAAAGAGAGTGAGATGCCAGCTCATTTCATTCAGTCAGTAGCTTCAAACATTTCTGGACGTTTTTCAATGGCAAAAATCAATGAATATTGTAAATGCACAAACAGTAATTTCTCCGCTTTGCAAGGTGCAATTCTGAAATTTTTTGCTTTTTCCTGCTCCTCTTAGCATGTTAAAGAAGATTCAAAGAGAGTGAGATGCCAGCTCCTTTCATTCAGTCAGTAGCTTCAAACATTTCTGGACGTTTTTCAATGGCAAAAATCAATGAATATTGTAAATGCACAAACAGTAATTTCTCCGCATTGCAAAGTGCAATTCTGAAATTTTTTGCTTTTTCCTGCTCCTCTTAGCATGATAAAGAAGATTCAAAGAGAGTGAGATGCCAGCTCCTTTCATTCAGTCAGTATCTTCAATCATTTCTGGTATATGAATAACATGATGTTTTTCAATGGCAAAAATCAATGAATATTCTAAATGCACAAACAGTAATTTCTCCGCATTGCAAGGTGCAATTCTGAAATTTTTTGCTTTTTCCTGCTCCTCTTAGCATGATTAAGAAGATTCAAAGAGAGTGAGATGCCAGCTCCTTTCATTCAGTCAGTAGCTTCAAACATTTCTGGTATATGAATAACATGATGTTTTTCAATGGCAAAAATCAATGAATATTGTAAATGCACAAACAGTAATTTCTCCGCATTGCAAGGTGCAATTCTGAAATTTTTTGCTTTTTCCTGCTACTCTTAGCATGATAAAGAAGATTCAAAGAGAGTGAGATGCCAGCTCCTTTCATTCAGTCAGTAGCTTCAAACATTTCTGGTATATGAATAACATGATGTTTTTCAATGGCAAAAATCAATGAATATTGTAAATGCACAAACAGTAATTTCTCCGCATTGCAAGGTGCAATTCTGAATTTTTTTGCTTTTTCCTGCTCCTCTTAGCATGATAAAGAAGATTCAAAGAGAGTGAGATGCCAGCTCCTTTCATTCAGTCAGTAGATAAAGAAGATTCAAAGAGAGTGAGATGCCAGCTCCTTTCATTCAGTCAGTAGCTTCAATCATTTCTGGTATATGAATAACATGATGTTTTTCAATGGCAAAAATCAATGAATATTGTAAATGCACAAACAGTAATTTCTCCGCATTGCAAGGTGCAATTCTGAAATTTTTTGCTTTTTCCTGCTCCTCTTAGCATGATAAAGAAGATTCAAAGAGAGTGAGATGCCAGCTCCTTTCATTCAGTCAGTAGCTTCAAACATTTCTGGTATATGAATAACATGATGTTTTTCAATGGCAAAAATCAATGAATATTGTAAATGCACAAACAGTAATTTCTCCGCATTGCAAGGTGCAATTCTGAAATTTTTTGCTTTTTCCTGCTCCTCTTAGCATGATAAAGAAGATTCAAAGAGAGTGAGATGCCAGCTCCTTTCATTCAGTCAGTAGCTTCAAACATTTCTGGTATATGAATAACATGATGTTTTTCAATGGCAAAAATCAATGAATATTGTAAATGCACAAACAGTAATTTCTCCGCATTGCAAGGTGCAATTCTGAATTTTTTTGCTTTTTCCTGCTCCTCTTAGCATGATAAAGAAGATTCAAAGAGAGTGAGATGCCAGCTCCTTTCATTCAGTCAGTAGCTTCAATCATTTCTGGACGTTTTTCAATGGCAAAAATCAATGAATATTGTAAATGCACAAACAGTAATTTCTCCGCATTGCAAGGTGCAATTCTGAAATTTTTTGCTTTTTCCTGCTCCTCTTAGCATGATAAAGAAGATTCAAAGAGAGTGAGATGCCAGCTCCTTTCATTCAGTCAGTAGCTTCAATCATTTCTGGTATATGAATAACATGATGTTTTTCAATGGCAAAAATCAATGAATATTGTAAATGCACAAGCAGTAATTTCTCCGCATTGCAAGGTGCAATTCTGAAATTTTTTGCTTTTTCCTGCTCCTCTTAGCATGATAAAGAAGATTCATAGAGAGTGAGATTCCAGCTCCTTTCATTCAGTCAGTAGCTTCAAACATTTCTGGTATATGAATAACATGATGTTTTTCAATGGCAAAAATCAATGAATATTGTAAATGCACAAACAGTAATTTCTCCGCATTGCAAGGTGCAATTCTGAAATTTTTTGCTTTTTCCTGCTCCTCTTAGCATGATAAAGAAGATTCAAAGAGAGTGAGATGCCAGCTCCTTTCATTCAGTCAGTAGCTTCAATCATTTCTGGACGTTTTTCAATGGCAAAAATCAATGAATATTGTAAATGCACAAACAGTAATTTCTCCGCATTGCAAGGTGCAATTCTGAAATTTTTTGCTTTTTCCTGCTCCTCTTAGCATGATAAAGAAGATTCAAAGAGAGTGAGATGCCAGCTCCTTTCATTCAGTCAGTAGCTTCAAACATTTCTGGACGTTTTTCAATGGCAAAAATCAATGAATATTGTAAATGCACAAACAGTAATTTCTCCGCATTGCAAGGTGCAATTCTGAAATTTTTTGCTTTTTCCTGCTCCTCTTAGCATGATAAAGAAGATTCAAAGAGAGTGAGATGCCAGCTCCTTTCATTCAGTCAGTAGCTTCAAACATTTCTGGTATATGAATAACATGATGTTTTTCAATGGCAAAAATCAATGAATATTGTAAATGCACAAACAGTAATTTCTCCGCATTGCAAGGTGCAATTCTGAAATTTTTTGCTTTTTCCTGCTCCTCTTAGCATGATAAAGAAGATTCAAAGAGAGTGAGATGCCAGCTCCTTTCATTCAGTCAGTAGCTTCAATCATTTCTGGACGTTTTTCAATGGCAAAAATCAATGAATATTGTAAATGCACAAACAGTAATTTCTCCGCATTGCAAGGTGCAATTCTGAAATTTTTTGCTTTTTCCTGCTCCTCTTAGCATGATAAAGATTCAAAGAGAGTGAGATGCCAGCTCCTTTCAGTCAGTAGCTTCAATCATTTCTGGACGTTTTTCAATGGCAAAAATCAATGAATATTGTAAATGCACAAACAGTAATTTCTCCGCATTGCAAGGTGCAATTCTGAAATTTTTTGCTTTTTCCTGCTCCTCTTAGCATGATAAAGAAGATTCAAAGAGAGTGAGATGCCAGCTCCTTTCATTCAGTCAGTAGCTTCAATCATTTCTGGTATATGAATAACATGATGTTTTTCAATGGCAAAAATCAATGAATATTGTAAATGCACAAACAGTAATTTCTCTGCATTGCAAGGTGCAATTCTGAAATTTTTTGCTTTTTCCTGCCCCTCTTAGCATGATAAAGAAGATTCAAAGAGAGTGAGATGCCAGCTCCTTTCATTCAGTCAGTAGCTTCAATCATTTCTGGTATATGAATAACATGATGTTTTTCAATGGCAAAAATCAATGAATATTGTAAATGCACAAACAGTAATTTCTCCGCATTGCAAGGTGCAATTCTGAAATTTTTTGCTTTTTCCTGCTCCTCTTAGCATGATAAAGAAGATTCAAAGAGAGTGAGATGCCAGCTCCTTTCATTCAGTCAGTAGCTTCAAACATTTCTGGACGTTTTTCAATGGCAAAAATCAATGAATATTGTAAATGCACAAACAGTAATTTCTCCGCATTGCAAGGTGCAATTCTGAAATTTTTTGCTTTTTCCTGCTCCTCTTAGCATGATAAAGAAGATTAAAAGAGAGTGAGATGCCAGCTCCTTTCATTCAGTCAGTAGCTTCAAACATTTCTGGTATATGAATAACATGATGTTTTTCAATGGCAAAAATCAATGAATATTGTAAATGCACAAACAGTAATTTCTCCGCATTGCAAGGTGCAATTCTGAAATTTTTTGCTTTTTCCTGCTCCTCTTAGCATGATAAAGAAGATTCAAAGAGAGTGAGATGCCAGCTCCTTTCATTCAGTCAGTAGCTTCAAACATTTCTGGTATATGAATAACATGATGTTTTTCAATGGCAAAAATCAATGAATATTGTAAATGCACAAACAGTAATTTCTCCGCATTGCAAGGTGCAATTCTGAAATTTTTTGCTTTTTCCTGCTCCTCTTAGCATGATAAAGAAGATTCAAAGAGAGTGAGATGCCAGCTCCTTTCATTCAGTCAGTAGCTTCAATCATTTCTGGACGTTTTTCAATGGCAAAAATCAATGAATATTGTAAATGCACAAACAGTAATTTCTCCGCATTGCAAGGTGCAATTCTGAAATTTTTTGCTTTTTCCTGCTCCTCTTAGCATTATAAAGATTCAAAGAGAGTGAGATGCCAGCTCCTTTCAGTCAGTAGCTTCAATCATTTCTGGACGTTTTTCAATGGCAAAAATCAATGAATATTGTAAATGCACAAACAGTAATTTCTCCGCATTGCAAGGTGCAATTCTGAAATTTTTTGCTTTCTCCTGCTCCTCTTAGCATGATAAAGAAGATTCAAAGAGAGTGAGATGCCAGCTCCTTTCATTCAGTCAGTAGCTTCAATCATTTCTGGTATATGAATAACATGATGTTTTTCAATGGCAAAAATTAATGAATATTGTAAATGCACAAGCAGTAATTTCTCCGCATTGCAAGGTGCAATTCTGAAATTTTTTGCTTTTTCCTGCTCCTCTTAGCATGATAAAGAAGATTCAAAGAGAGTGAGATTCCAGCTCCTTTCATTCAGTCAGTAGCTTCAAACATTTCTGGTATATGAATAACATGATGTTTTTCAATGGCAAAAATCAATGAATATTGTAAATGCACAAACAGTAATTTCTCCGCATTGCAAAGTGAAATTCTGAAATTTTTTGCTTTTCCTGCCCCTCAGCATGATAAAGAAGATTCAAAGAGAGTGAGATGCCAACTCCTTTCATTCAGTCAGTAGCTTCAATCATTTCTGGTATATGAATAACATGATGTTTTTCAATGGCAAAAATCAATGAATATTGTAAATGCACAAACAGTAATTTCTCCGCATTGCAAGGTGCAATTCTGAAATTTTTTGCTTTTTCCTGCTCCTCTTAGCATGATAAAGAAGATTCAAAGAGAGTGAGATGCCAGGTCCTTTCATTCAGTCAGTAGCTTCAAACATTTCTGGTATATGAATAACATGATGTTTTTCAATGGCAAAAATCAATGAATATTGTAAATGCACAAACAGTAATTTCTCCGCATTGCAAGGTGCAATTCTGAAATTTTTTGCTTTTTCCTGCTCCTCTTAGCATGATAAAGAAGATTCAAAGAGAGTGAGATGCCAGCTCCTTTCATTCAGTCAGTAGCTTCAAACATTTCTGGACGTTTTTCAATGGCAAAAATCAATGAATATTGTAAATGCACAAACAGTAATTTCTCCGCATTGCAAGGTGCAATTCTGAAATTTTTTGCTTTTTCCTGCTCCTCTGAGCATGATAAAGAAGATTCAAAGAGAGTGAGATGCCAGCTCCTTTCATTCAGTCAGTAGCTTCAATCATTTCTGGTATATGAATAACATGATGTTTTTCAATGGCAAAAATCAATGAATATTGTAAATGCACAAACAGTAATTTCTCCGCATTGCAAGGTGCAATTCTGAAATTTTTTGCATTTTCCTGCCCCTCTTAGCATGATAAAGAAGATTCAAAGAGAGTGAGATGCCAGCTCCTTTCATTCAGTCAGTAGCTTCAATCATTTCTGGTATATGAATAACATGATGTTTTTCAATGGCAAAAATCAATGAATATTGTAAATGCACAAACAGTAATTTCTCCGCATTGCAAGGTGCAATTCTGAAATTTTTTGCTTTTTCCTGCTCCTCTTAGCATGATAAAGAAGATTCAAAGAGAGTGAGATGCCAGCTCCTTTCATTCAGTCAGTAGCTTCAATCATTTCTGGTATATGAATAACATGATGTTTTTCAATGGCAAAAATCAATGAATATTGTAAATGCACAAACAGTAATTTCTCCGCATTGCAAGGTGCAATTCTGAAATTTTTTGCTTTTTCCTGCCCCTCTTAGCATGATAAAGAAGATTCAAAGAGAGTGAGATGCCAGCTCCTTTCATTCAGTCAGTAGCTTCAATCATTTCTGGTATATGAATAACATGATGTTTTTCAATGGCAAAAATCAATGAATATTGTAAATGCACAAACAGTAATTTCTCCGCATTGCAAGGTGCAATTCTGAAATTTTTAGCTTTTTCCTGCTCCTCTTAGCATGATAAAGAAGATTCAAAGAGAGTGAGATGCCAGCTCCTTTCATTCAGTCAGTAGCTTCAAACATTTCTGGACGTTTTTCAATGGCAAAAATCAATGAATATTGTAAATGCACAAACAGTAATTTCTCCGCATTGCAAGGTGCAATTCTGAAATTTTTTGCTTTTTCCTGCTCCTCTTAGCATGATAAAGAAGATTCAAAGAGAGATGCCAGCTCCTTTCATTCAGTCAGTAGCTTCAAACATTTCTGGTATATGAATAACATGATGTTTTTCAATGGCAAAAATCAATGAATATTGTAAATGCACAAACAGTAATTTCTCCGCATTGCAAGGTGCGATTCTGAAATTTTTTGCTTTTTCCTGCTCCTCTTAGCATGATAAAGAAGATTCAAAGAGAGTGAGATGCCAGCTCCTTTTATTCAGTCAGTAGCTTCAATCATTTCTGGACGTTTTTCAATGGCAAAAATCAATGAATATTGTAAATGCACAAACAGTAATTTCTCCGCATTGCAAGGTGCAATTCTGAAATTTTTTGCTGTTTCCTGCTCCTCTTAGCATGATAAAGATTCAAAGAGAGTGAGATGCCAGCTCCTTTCAGTCAGTAGCTTCAATCATTTCTGGACGTTTTTCAATGGCAAAAATCAATGAATATTGTAAATGCACAAACAGTAATTTCTCCGCATTGCAAGGTGCAATTCTGAAATTTTTTGCTTTTTCCTGCTCCTCTTAGCATGATAAAGAAGATTCAAAGAGAGTGAGATGCCAGCTCCTTTCATTCAGTCAGTAGCTTCAATCATTTCTGGTATATGAATAACATGATGTTTTTCAATGGCAAAAATCAATGAATATTGTAAATGCACAAGCAGTAATTTCTCCGCATTGCAAGGTGCAATTCTGAAATTTTTTGCTTTTTCCTGCTCCTCTTAGCATGATAAAGAAGATTCAAAGAGAGTGAGATTCCAGCTCCTTTCATTCAGTCAGTAGCTTCAAACATTTCTGGTATATGAATAACATGATGTTTTTCAATGGCAAAAATCAATGAATATTGTAAATGCACAAACAGTAATTTCTCCGCATTGCAAGGTGCAATTCTGAAATTTTTTGCTTTTTCCTGCTCCTCTTAGCATGATAAAGAAGATTCAAAGAGAGTGAGATGCCAGCTCCTTTCATTCAGTCAGTAGCTTCAATCATTTCTGGACATTTTTCAAAGGCAAAAATCAATGAATATTGTAAATGCACAAACAGTAATTTCTCCGCATTGCAAGGTGCAATTCTGAAATTTTTTGCTTTTTCCTGCTCCTCTTTGCATGATAAAGAAGATTCAAAGAGAGTGAGATGCCAGCTCCTTTCATTCAGTCAGTAGCTTCAAACATTTCTGGACGTTTTTCAATGGCAAAAATCAATGAATATTGTAAATGCACAAACAGTAATTTCTCCGCATTGCAAGGTGCAATTCTGAAATTTTTTGCTTTTTCCTGCTCCTCTTAGCATGATAAAGAAGATTCAAAGAGAGTGAGATGCCAGCTCCGTTCATTCAGTCCGTAGCTTCAAACATTTCTGGTATATGAATAACATGATGTTTTTCAATGGCAAAAATCAATGAATATTGTAAATGCACAAACAGTAATTTCTCCGCATTGCAAGGTGCAATTCTGAAATTTTTTGCTTTTTCCTGCTCCTCTTAGCATGATAAAGAAGATTCAAAGAGAGTGAGATGCCAGCTCCTTTCATTCAGTCAGTAGCTTCAAACATTTCTGGTATATGAATAACATGATGTTTTTCAATGGCAAAAATCAATGAATATTGTAAATGCACAAACAGTAATTTCTCCGCATTGCAAGGTGCAATTCTGAATTTTTTTGCTTTTTCCTGCTCCTCTTAGCATGATAAAGAAGATTCAAAGAGAGTGAGATGCCAGCTCCTTTCATTCAGTCAGTAGCTTCAATCATTTCTGGACGTTTTTCAATGGCAAAAATCAATGAATATTGTAAATGCACAAACAGTAATTTCTCCGCATTGCAAGGTGCAATTCTGAAATTTTTTGCTTTTTCCTGCTCCTCTTAGCATGATAAAGAAGATTCAAAGAGAGTGAGATGCCAGCTCCTTTCATTCAGTCAGTAGCTTCAATCATTTCTGGTATATGAATAACATGATGTTTTTCAATGGCAAAAATCAATGAATATTGTAAATGCACAAACAGTAATTTCTCTGCATTGCAAGGTGCAATTCTGAAATTTTTTGCTTTTTCCTGCCCCTCTTAGCATGATAAAGAAGATTCAAAGAGAGTGAGATGCCAGCTCCTTTCATTCAGTCAGTAGCTTCAATCATTTCTGGTATATGAATAACATGATGTTTTTCAATGGCAAAAATCAATGAATATTGTAAATGCACAAACAGTAATTTCTCCGCATTGCAAGGTGCAATTCTGAAATTTTTTGCTTTTTCCTGCTCCTCTTAGCATGATAAAGAAGATTCAAAGAGTGTGAGATGCCAGCTCCTTTCATTCAGTCAGTAGCTTCAAACATTTCTGGACGTTTTTCAATGGCAAAAATCAATGAATATTGTAAATGCACAAACAGTAATTTCTCCGCATTGCAAGGTGCAATTCTGAAATTTTTTGCTTTTTCCTGCTCCTCAGCATGATAAAGAAGATTCAAAGAGAGTGAGATGCCAGCTCCTTTCATTCAGTCAGTAGCTTCAAACATTTCTGGTATATGAATAACATGATGTTTTTCAATGGCAAAAATCAATGAATATTGTAAATGCACAAACAGTAATTTCTCCGCATTGCAAGGTGCAATTCTGAAATTTTTTGCTTTTTCCTGCTCCTCTTAGCATGATAAAGAAGATTCAATGAGAGTGAGATGCCAGCTCCTTTCATTCAGTCAGTAGCTTCAAACATTTCTGGTATATGAATAACATGATGTTTTTCAATGGCAAAAATCAATGAATATTGTAAATGCACAAACAGTAATTTCTCCGCATTGCAAGGTGCAATTCTGAAATTTTTTGCTTTTTCCTGCTCCTCTTAGCATGATAAAGAAGATTCAAAGAGAGTGAGATGCCAGCTCCTTTCATTCAGTCAGTAGCTTCAATCATTTCTGGACGTTTTTCAATGGCAAAAATCAATGAATATTGTAAATGCACAAACAGTAATTTCTCCGCATTGCAAGGTGCAATTCTGAAATTTTTTGCTTTTTCCTGCTCCTCTTAGCATGATAAAGATTCAAAGAGAGTGAGATGCCAGCTCCTTTCAGTCAGTAGCTTCAATCATTTCTGGACGTTTTTCAATGGCAAAAATCAATGAATATTGTAAATGCACAAACAGTAATTTCTCCGCATTGCAAGGTGCAATTCTGAAATTTTTTGCTTTTTCCTGCTCCTCTTAGCATGATAAAGAAGATTCAAAGAGAGTGAGATGCCAGCTCCTTTCATTCAGTCAGTAGCTTCAATCATTTCTGGTATATGAATAACATGATGTTTTTCAATGGCAAAAATCAATGAATATTGTAAATGCACAAACAGTAATTTCTCCGCATTGCAAGGTGCAATTCTGAAATTTTTTGCTTTTTCCTGCTCCTCTTAGCATGATAAAGAAGATTCAAAGAGAGTGAGATGCCAGGTCCTTTCATTCAGTCAGTAGCTTCAAACATTTCTGGTATATGAATAACATGATGTTTTTCAATGGCAAAAATCAATGAATATTGTAAATGCACAAACAGTAATTTCTCCGCATTGCAAGGTGCAATTCTGAAATTTTTTGCTTTTTCCTGCTCCTCTTAGCATGATAAAGAAGATTCAAAGAGAGTGAGATGCCAGCTCCTTTCATTCAGTCAGTAGCTTCAAACATTTCTGGTATATGAATAACATGATGTTTTTCAATGGCAAAAATCAATGAATATTGTAAATGCACAAACAGTAATTTCTCCGCATTGCAAGGTGCAATTCTGAAATTTTTTGCCTTTTCCTGCTCCTCTTAGCATGATAAAGAAGATTCAAAGAGAGTGAGATGCCAGCTCCTTTCATTCAGTCAGTAGCTTCAAACATTTCTGGATGTTTTTCAATGGCAAAAATCAATGAATATTGTAAATGCACAAACAGTAATTTCTCCGCATTGCAAGGTGCAATTCTGAAATTTTTTGCTTTTTCCTGCTCCTCTGAGCATGATAAAGAAGATTCAAAGAGAGTGAGATGCCAGCTCCTTTCATTCAGTCAGTAGCTTCAATCATTTCTGGTATATGAATAACATGATGTTTTTCAATGGCAAAAATCAATGAATATTGTAAATGCGCAAACAGTAATTTCTCCGCATTGCAAGGTGCAATTCTGAAATTTTTTGCTTTTTCCTGCCCCTCTTAGCATGATAAAGAAGATTCAAAGAGAGTGAGATGCCAGCTCCTTTCATTCAGTCAGTAGCTTCAATCATTTCTGGTATATGAATAACATGATGTTTTTCAATGGCAAAAATCAATGAATATTGTAAATGCACAAACAGTAATTTCTCCGCATTGCAAGGTGCAATTCTGAAATTTTTTGCTTTTTCCTGCTCCTCTTAGCATGATAAAGAAGATTCAAAGAGAGTGAGATGCCAGCTCCTTTCACTCAGTCAGTAGCTTCAATCATTTCTGGTATATGAATAACATGATGTTTTTCAATTTCAAAAATCAATGAATATTGTAAATGCACAAACAGTAATTTCTCCGCATTGCAAGGTGCAATTCTGAAATTTTTTGCTTTTTCCTGCCCCTCTTAGCATGATAAAGAAGATTCAAAGAGAGTGAGATGCCAGCTCCTTTCATTCAGTCAGTAGCTTCAATCATTTCTGGTATATGAATAACATGATGTTTTTCAATGGCAAAAATCAATGAATATTGTAAATTCAGAAACAGTAATTTCTCCGCATTGCAAGGTGCAATTCTGAAATTTTTTGCTTTTTCCTGCCCCTCTTAGCATGATAAAGAAGATTCAAAGAGAGTGAGATGCCAGCTCCTTTCATTCAGTCAGTAGCTTCAATCATTTCTGGTATATGAATAACATGATGTTTTTCAATGGCAAAAATCAATGAATATTGTAAATGCACAAACAGTAATTTCTCCGCATTGCAAGGTGCAATTCTGAAATTTTTTGCTTTTTCCTGCTCCTCTTAGCATGATAAAGAAGATTCAAAGAGTGTGAGATGCCAGCTCCTTTCATTCAGTCAGTAGCTTCAAACATTTCTGGACGTTTTTCAATGGCAAAAATCAATGAATATTGTAAATGCACAAACAGTAATTTCTCCGCATTGCAAGGTGCAATTCTGAAATTTTTTGCTTTTTCCTGCTCCTCAGCATGATAAAGAAGATTCAAAGAGAGTGAGATGCCAGCTCCTTTCATTCAGTCAGTAGCTTCAAACATTTCTGGTATATGAATAACATGATGTTTTTCAATGGCAAAAATCAATGAATATTGTAAATGCACAAACAGTAATTTCTCCGCATTGCAAGGTGCAATTCTGAAATTTTTTGCTTTTTCCTGCTCCTCTTAGCATGATAAAGAAGATTCAAAGAGAGTGAGATGCCAGCTCCTTTCATTCAGTCAGTAGCTTCAAACATTTCTGGTATATGAATAACATGATGTTTTTCAATGGCAAAAATCAATGAATATTGTAAATGCACAAACAGTAATTTCTCCGCATTGCAAGGTGCAATTCTGAAATTTTTTGCTTTTTCCTGCTCCTCTTAGCATGATAAAGAAGATTCAAAGAGAGTGAGATGCCAGCTCCTTTCATTCAGTCAGTAGCTTCAATCATTTCTGGACGTTTTTCAATGGCAAAAATCAATGAATATTGTAAATGCACAAACAGTAATTTCTCCGCATTGCAAGGTGCAATTCTGAAATTTTTTGCTTTTTCCTGCTCCTCTTAGCATGATAAAGATTCAAAGAGAGTGAGATGCCAGCTCCTTTCAGTCAGTAGCTTCAATCATTTCTGGACGTTTTTCAATGGCAAAAATCAATGAATATTGTAAATGCACAAACAGTAATTTCTCCGCATTGCAAGGTGCAATTCTGAAATTTTTTGCTTTTTCCTGCTCCTCTTAGCATGATAAAGAAGATTCAAAGAGAGTGAGATGCCAGCTCCTTTCATTCAGTCAGTAGCTTCAATCATTTCTGGTATATGAATAACATGATGTTTTTCAATGGCAAAAATCAATGAATATTGTAAATGCACAAACAGTAATTTCTCCGCATTGCAAGGTGCAATTCTGAAATTTTTTGCTTTTTCCTGCTCCTCTTAGCATGATAAAGAAGATTCAAAGAGAGTGAGATGCCAGGTCCTTTCATTCAGTCAGTAGCTTCAAACATTTCTGGTATATGAATAACATGATGTTTTTCAATGGCAAAAATCAATGAATATTGTAAATGCACAAACAGTAATTTCTCCGCATTGCAAGGTGCAATTCTGAAATTTTTTGCTTTTTCCTGCTCCTCTTAGCATGATAAAGAAGATTCAAAGAGAGTGAGATGCCAGCTCCTTTCATTCAGTCAGTAGCTTCAAACATTTCTGGTATATGAATAACATGATGTTTTTCAATGGCAAAAATCAATGAATATTGTAAATGCACAAACAGTAATTTCTCCGCATTGCAAGGTGCAATTCTGAAATTTTTTGCCTTTTCCTGCTCCTCTTAGCATGATAAAGAAGATTCAAAGAGAGTGAGATGCCAGCTCCTTTCATTCAGTCAGTAGCTTCAAACATTTCTGGATGTTTTTCAATGGCAAAAATCAATGAATATTGTAAATGCACAAACAGTAATTTCTCCGCATTGCAAGGTGCAATTCTGAAATTTTTTGCTTTTTCCTGCTCCTCTGAGCATGATAAAGAAGATTCAAAGAGAGTGAGATGCCAGCTCCTTTCATTCAGTCAGTAGCTTCAATCATTTCTGGTATATGAATAACATGATGTTTTTCAATGGCAAAAATCAATGAATATTGTAAATGCGCAAACAGTAATTTCTCCGCATTGCAAGGTGCAATTCTGAAATTTTTTGCTTTTTCCTGCCCCTCTTAGCATGATAAAGAAGATTCAAAGAGATTGAGATGCCAGCTCCTTTCATTCAGTCAGTAGCTTCAATCATTTCTGGTATATGAATAACATGATGTTTTTCAATGGCAAAAATCAATGAATATTGTAAATGCACAAACAGTAATTTCTCCGCATTGCAAGGTGCAATTCTGAAATTTTTTGCTTTTTCCTGCTCCTCTTAGCATGATAAAGAAGATTCAAAGAGAGTGAGATGCCAGCTCCTTTCACTCAGTCAGTAGCTTCAATCATTTCTGGTATATGAATAACATGATGTTTTTCAATTTCAAAAATCAATGAATATTGTAAATGCACAAACAGTAATTTCTCCGCATTGCAAGGTGCAATTCTGAAATTTTTTGCTTTTTCCTGCCCCTCTTAGCATGATAAAGAAGATTCAAAGAGAGTGAGATGCCAGCTCCTTTCATTCAGTCAGTAGCTTCAATCATTTCTGGTATATGAATAACATGATGTTTTTCAATGGCAAAAATCAATGAATATTGTAAATTCAGAAACAGTAATTTCTCCGCATTGCAAGGTGCAATTCTGAAATTTTTTGCTTTTTCCTGCTCCTCTTAGCATGATAAAGAAGATTCAAAGAGAGTGAGATGCCAGCTCCTTTCATTCAGTCAGTAGCTTCAAACATTTCTGGACGTTTTTCAATGGCAAAAATCAATGAATATTGTAAATGCACAAACAGTAATTTCTCCGCATTGCAAGGTGCAATTCAGAAATTTTTTGCTTTTTCCTGCTCCTCTTAGCATGATAAAGAAGATTCAAAGAGAGTGAGATGCCAGCTCCTTTCATTCAGTCAGTAGCTTCAAACATTTCTGGTATATGAATAACATGATGTTTTTCAATGGCAAAAATCAATGAATATTGTAAATGCACAAACAGTAATTTCTCCGCATTGCAAGGTGCAATTCTGAAATTTTTTGCTTTTTCCTGCTCCTCTTAGCATGATAAAGAAGATTCAAAGAGAGTGAGATGCCAGCTCCTTTCATTCAGTCAGTAGCTTCAAACATTTCTGGTATATGAATAACATGATGTTTTTCAATGGCAAAAATCAATGAATATTGTAAATGCACAAACAGTAATTTCTCCGCATTGCAAGGTGCAATTCTGAAATTTTTTGCTTTTTCCTGCTCCTCTTAGCATGATAAAGAAGATTCAAAGAGAGTGAGATGCCAGCTCCTTTCATTCAGTCAGTAGCTTCAATCATTTCTGGACGATTTTCAATGGCAAAAATCAATGAATATTGTAAATGCACAAACAGTAATTTCTCCGCACTGCAAGGTGCAATTCTGAAATTTTTTGCTTTTTCCTGCTCCTCTTAGCATGATAAAGATTCAAAGAGAGTGAGATGCCAGCTCCTTTCAGTCAGTAGCTTCAATCATTTCTGGACGTTTTTCAATGGCAAAAATCAATGAATATTGTAAATGCACAAACAGTAATTTCTCCGCATTGCAAGGTGCAATTCTGAAATTTTTTGCTTTTTCCTGCTCCTCTTAGCATGATAAAGAAGATTCAAAGAGAGTGAGATGCCAGCTCCTTTCATTCAGTCAGTAGCTTCAAACATTTCTGGTATATGAATAACATGATGTTTTTCAATGGCAAAAATCAATGAATATTGTAAATGCACAAACAGTAATTTCTCCGCATTGCAAGGTGCAATTCTGAAATTTTTTGCTTTTTCCTGCTCCTCTTAGCATGATAAAGAAGATTCAAAGAGAGTGAGATGCCAGCTCCTTTCATTCAGTCAGTAGCTTCAATCATTTCTGGACGTTTTTCAATGGCAAAAATCAATGAATATTGTAAATGCACAAACAGTAATTTCTCCGCATTGCAAGGTGCAATTCTGAAATTTTTTGCTTTTTCCTGCTCCTCTTAGCATGATAAAGAAGATTCAAAGAGAGTGAGATGCCAGCTCCTTTCATTCAGTCAGTAGCTTCAATCATTTCTGGTATATGAATAACATGATGTTTTTCAATGGCAAAAATCAATGAATATTGTAAATGCACAAACAGTAATTTCTCCGCATTGCAAGGTGCAATTCTGAAATTTTTTGCTTTTTCCTGCTCCTCTTAGCATGATAAAGAAGATTCAAAGAGAGTGAGATGCCAGCTCCTTTCATTCAGTCAGTAGCTTCAAACATTTCTGGTATATGAATAACATGATGTTTTTCAATGGCAAAAATCAATGAATATTGTAAATGCACAAACAGTAATTTCTCCGCATTGCAAGGTGCAATTCTGAAATTTTTTGCTTTCCCTGCCCCTCTTAGCATGATAAAGAAGATTCAAAGAGAGTGAGATGCCAACTCCTTTCATTCAGTCAGTAGCTTCAATCATTTCTGGTATATGAATAACATGATGTTTTTCAATGGCAAAAATCAATGAATATTGTAAATGCACAAACAGTAATTTCTCCGCATTGCAAGGTGCAATTCTGAAATTTTTTGCTTTTTCCTGCTCCTCTTAGCATGATAAAGATTCAAAGAGAGTGAGATGCCAGCTCCTTTCAGTCAGTAGCTTCAATCATTTCTGGACGTTTTTCAATGGCAAAAATCAATGAATATTGTAAATGCACAAACAGTAATTTCTCCGCATTGCAAGGTGCAATTCTGAAATTTTTTGCTTTTTCCTGCTCCTCTTAGCATGATAAAGAAGATTCAAAGAGAGTGAGATGCCAGCTCCTTTCATTCAGTCAGTAGCTTCAAACATTTCTGGTATATGAATAACATGATGTTTTTCAATGGCAAAAATCAATGAATATTGTAAATGCACAAACAGTAATTTCTCCGCATTGCAAGGTGCAATTCTGAAATTTTTTGCTTTTTCCTGCTCCTCTTAGCATGATAAAGAAGATTCAAAGAGAGTGAGATGCCAGCTCCTTTCATTCAGTCAGTAGCTTCAATCATTTCTGGACGTTTTTCAATGGCAAAAATCAATGAATATTGTAAATGCACAAACAGTAATTTCTCCGCATTGCAAGGTGCAATTCTGAAATTTTTTGCTTTTTCCTGCTCCTCTTAGCATGATAAAGAAGATTCAAAGAGAGTGAGATGCCAGCTCCTTTCATTCAGTCAGTAGCTTCAATCATTTCTGGTATATGAATAACATGATGTTTTTCAATGGCAAAAATCAATGAATATTGTAAATGCACAAACAGTAATTTCTCCGCATTGCAAGGTGCAATTCTGAAATTTTTTGCTTTTTCCTGCTCCTCTTAGCATGATAAAGAAGATTCAAAGAGAGTGAGATGCCAGCTCCTTTCATTCAGTCAGTAGCTTCAAACATTTCTGGTATATGAATAACATGATGTTTTTCAATGGCAAAAATCAATGAATATTGTAAATGCACAAACAGTAATTTCTCCGCATTGCAAGGTGCAATTCTGAAATTTTTTGCTTTCCCTGCCCCTCTTAGCATGATAAAGAAGATTCAAAGAGAGTGAGATGCCAACTCCTTTCATTCAGTCAGTAGCTTCAATCATTTCTGGTATATGAATAACATGATGTTTTTCAATGGCAAAAATCAATGAATATTGTAAATGCACAAACAGTAATTTCTCCGCATTGCAAGGTGCAATTCTGAAATTTTTTGCTTTTTCCTGCTCCTCTTAGCATGATAAAGAAGATTCAAAGAGAGTGAGATGCCAGGTCCTTTCATTCAGTCAGTAGCTTCAAACATTTCTGGTATATGAATAACATGATGTTTTTCAATGGCAAAAATCAATGAATATTGTAAATGCACAAACAGTAATTTCTCCGCATTGCAAGGTGCAATTCTGAAATTTTTTGCTTTTTCCTGCTCCTCTTAGCATGATAAAGAAGATTCAAAGAGAGTGAGATGCCAGCTCCTTTCATTCAGTCAGTAGCTTCAAACATTTCTGGTATATGAATAACATGATGTTTTTCAATGGCAAAAATCAATGAATATTGTAAATGCACAAACAGTAATTTCTCCGCATTGCAAGGTGCAATTCTAAATTTTTTGCTTTTTCCTGCTCCTCTTAGCATGATAAAGAAGATTCAAAGAGAGTGAGATGCCAGCTCCTTTCATTCAGTCAGTAGCTTCAAACATTTCTGGACGTTTTTCAATGGCAAAAATCAATGAATATTGCAAATGCACAAACAGTAATTTCTCCGCATTGCAAGGTGCAATTCTGAAATTTTTTGCTTTTTCCTGCTCCTCTGAGCATGATAAAGAAGATTCAAAGAGAGTGAGATGCCAGCTCCTTTCATTCAGTCAGTAGCTTCAATCATTTCTGGTATATGAATAACATGATGTTTTTCAATGGCAAAAATCAATGAATATTGTAAATGCACAAACAGTAATTTCTCCGCATTGCAAGGTGCAATTCTGAAATTTTTTGCTTTTTCCTGCCCCTCTTAGCATGATAAAGAAGATTCAAAGAGAGTGAGATGCCAGCTCCTTTCATTCAGTCAGTAGCTTCAAACATTTCTGGACGTTTTTCAATGGCAAAAATCAATGAATATTGTAAATGCACAAACAGTAATTTCTCCGCATTGCAAGGTGCAATTCTGAAATTTTTTGCTTTTTCCTGCTCCTCTTAGCATGATAAAGAAGATTGAAAGAGAGTGAGATGCCAGCTCCTTTCATTCAGTCAGTAGTTTCAATCATTTCTGGTATATGAATAACATGATGTTTTTCAATGGCAAAAATCAATGAATATTGTAAATGCACAAACAGTAATTTCTCCGCATTGCAAGGTGCAATTCTGAAATTTTTTGCTTTTTCCTGCCCCTCTTAGCATGATAAAGAAGATTCAAAGAGAGTGAGATGCCAGCTCCTTTCATTCAGTCAGTAGCTTCAATCATTTCTGGTATATGAATAACATGATGTTTTTCAATGGCAAAAATCAATGAATATTGTAAATGCACAAACAGTAATTTCTCCGCATTGCAAGGTGCAATTCTGAAATTTTTTGCTTTTTCCTGCTCCTCTTAGCATGATAAAGAAGATTCAAAGAGGGTGAGATGCCAGCTCCTTTCATTCAGTCAGTAGCTTCAAACATTTCTGGACGTTTTTCAATGGCAAAAATCAATGAATATTGTAAATGCACAAACAGTAATTTCTCCGCATTGCAAGGTGCAATTCTGAAATTTTTTGCTTTTTCCTGCTCCTCTTAGCATGATAAAGAAGATTCAAAGAGAGTGAGATGCCAGCTCCTTTCATTCAGTCAGTAGCTTCAAACATTTCTGGTATATGAATAACATGATGTTTTTCAATGGCAAAAATCAATGAATATTGTAAATGCACAAACAGTAATTTCTCCGCATTGCAAGGTGCAATTCTGAAATTTTTGCTTTCCCTGCCCCTCTTAGCATGATAAAGAAGATTCAAAGAGAGTGAGATGCCAACTCCTTTCATTCAGTCAGTAGCTTCAATCATTTCTGGTATATGAATAACATGATGTTTTTCAATGGCAAAAATCAATGAATATTGTAAATGCACAAACAGTAATTTCTCCGCATTGCAAGGTGCAATTCTGAAATTTTTTGCTTTTTCCTGCTCCTCTTAGCATGATAAAGAAGATTCAAAGAGAGTGAGATGCCAGGTCCTTTCATTCAGTCAGTAGCTTCAAACATTTCTGGTATATGAATAACATGATGTTTTTCAATGGCAAAAATCAATGAATATTGTAAATGCACAAACAGTAATTTCTCCGCATTGCAAGGTGCAATTCTGAAATTTTTTGCTTTTTCCTGCTCCTCTTAGCATGATAAAGAAGATTCAAAGAGAGTGAGATGCCAGCTCCTTTCATTCAGTCAGTAGCTTCAAACATTTCTGGTATATGAATAACATGATGTTTTTCAATGGCAAAAATCAATGAATATTGTAAATGCACAAACAGTAATTTCTCCGCATTGCAAGGTGCAATTCTGAAATTTTTTGCTTTTTCCTGCTCCTCTTAGCATGATAAAGAAGATTCAAAGAGAGTGAGATGCCAGCTCCTTTCATTCAGTCAGTAGCTTCAAACATTTCTGGACGTTTTTCAATGGCAAAAATCAATGAATATTGCAAATGCACAAACAGTAATTTCTCCGCATTGCAAGGTGCAATTCTGAAATTTTTTGCTTTTTCCTGCTCCTCTGAGCATGATAAAGAAGATTCAAAGAGAGTGAGATGCCAGCTCCTTTCATTCAGTCAGTAGCTTCAATCATTTCTGGTATATGAATAACATGATGTTTTTCAATGGCAAAAATCAATGAATATTGTAAATGCACAAACAGTAATTTCTCCGCATTGCAAGGTGCAATTCTGAAATTTTTTGCTTTTTCCTGCCCCTCTTAGCATGATAAAGAAGATTCAAAGAGAGTGAGATGCCAGCTCCTTTCATTCAGTCAGTAGCTTCAATCATTTCTGGTATATGAATAACATGATGTTTTTCAATGGCAAAAATCAATGAATATTGTAAATGCACAAACAGTAATTTCTCCGCATTGCAAGGTGCAATTCTGAAATTTTTTGCTTTTTCCTGCTCCTCTTAGCATGATAAAGAAGATTCAAAGAGAGTGAGATGCCAGCTCCTTTCATTCAGTCAGTAGCTTCAAACATTTCTGGACGTTTTTCAATGGCAAAAATCAATGAATATTGTAAATGCACAAACAGTAATTTCTCCGCATTGCAAGGTGCAATTCTGAAATTTTTTGCTTTTTCCTGCTCCTCTTAGCATGATAAAGAAGATTGAAAGAGAGTGAGATGCCAGCTCCTTTCATTCAGTCAGTAGCTTCAATCATTTCTGGTATATGAATAACATGATGTTTTTCAATGGCAAAAATCAATGAATATTGTAAATGCACAAACAGTAATTTCTCCGCATTGCAAGGTGCAATTCTGAAATTTTTTGCTTTTTCCTGCCCCTCTTAGCATGATAAAGAAGATTCAAAGAGAGTGAGATGCCAGCTCCTTTCATTCAGTCAGTAGCTTCAATCATTTCTGGTGTATGAATAACATGATGTTTTTCAATGGCAAAAATCAATGAATATTGTAAATGCACAAACAGTAATTTCTCCGCATTGCAAGGTGCAATTCTGAAATTTTTTGCTTTTTCCTGCTCCTCTTAGCATGATAAAGAAGATTCAAAGAGAGTGAGATGCCAGCTCCTTTCATTCAGTCAGTAGCTTCAAACATTTCTGGACGTTTTTCAATGGCAAAAATCAATGAATATTGTAAATGCACAAACAGTAATTTCTCCGCATTGCAAGGTGCAATTCTGAAATTTTTTGCTTTTTCCTGCTCCTCTTAGCATGATAAAGAAGATTCAAAGAGAGTGAGATGCCAGCTCCTTTCATTCAGTCAGTAGCTTCAAACATTTCTGGTATATGAATAACATGATGTTTTTCAATGGCAAAAATCAATGAATATTGTAAATGCACAAACAGTAATTTCTCCGCATTGCAAGGTGCAATTCTGAAATTTTTTGCTTTTCCTGCCCCTCTTAGCATGATAAAGAAGATTCAAAGAGAGTGAGATGCCAACTCCTTTCATTCAGTCAGTAGCTTCAATCATTTCTGGTATATGAATAACATGATGTTTTTCAATGGCAAAAATCAATGAATATTGTAAATGCACAAACAGTAATTTCTCCGCATTGCAAGGTGCAATTCTGAAATTTTTTGCTTTTTCCTGCTCCTCTTAGCATGATAAAGAAGATTCAAAGAGAGTGAGATGCCAAGTCCTTTCATTCAGTCAGTAGCTTCAAACATTTCTGGTATATGAATAACATGATGTTTTTCAATGGCAAAAATCAATGAATATTGTAAATGCACAAACAGTAATTTCTCCGCATTGCAAGGTGCAATTCTGAAATTTTTTGCTTTTTCCTGCTCCTCTTAGCATGATAAAGAAGATTCAAAGAGAGTGAGATGCCAGCTCCTTTCATTCAGTCAGTAGCTTCAAACATTTCTGGTATATGAATAACATGATGTTTTTCAATGGCAAAAATCAATGAATATTGTAAATGCACAAACAGTAATTTCTCCGCATTGCAAGGTGCAATTCTGAAATTTTTTGCTTTTTCCTGCTCCTCTTAGCATGATAAAGAAGATTCAAAGAGAGTGAGATGCCAAGTCCTTTCATTCAGTCAGTAGCTTCAATCATTTCTGGACGTTTTTCAATGGCAAAAATCAATGAATATTGTAAATGCACAAACAGTAATATCTCCACATTGCAAGGTGCAATCCTGAAATTTTTTGCTTTTTCCTGCTAATCCTAGCATGATAAAGAAGATTCAAAGAGAGTGAGATGCCAGCTCCTTTCATTCAGCCAGTAGCTTCAAACATTTCTGGACGTTTTTCAATGGCAAAAATCAATGAATATTGTAAATGCACAAACAGTAATATCTCCACATTGCAAGGTGCAATTCTGAAATATTTTGCTTTTTCCTGCTAATCCTAGCATGATAAAGAAGATTCAAAGAGAGTGAGATACCAGCTCCTTTCATTCAGTCAGTAGCTTCAAACATTTCTGGTATATGAATAACATGATGTTTTTCAATGGCAAAAATCAATGAATATTGTAAATGCACAAACAGTAATTTCTCCGCATTGCAAGGTGCAATTCTGAAATTTTTTGCTTTTTCCTGCTCCTCTTAGCATGATAAAGAAGATTCAAAGAGAGTGAGATGCCAGCTCCTTTCATTCAGTCAGTAGCTTCAATCATTTCTGGTATATGAATAACATGATGTTTTTCAATGGCAAAAATCAATGAATATTATAAATGCACAAACAGTAATTTCTCCGCATTGCAAGGTGCAATTCTGAAATTTTTTGCTTTTTCCTGCTCCTCTTAGCATGATAAAGAAGATTCAAAGAGAGTGAGATGCCAGCACCTTTCATTCAGTCAGTAGCTTCAAACATTTCTGGACGTTTTTCAATGGCAAAAATCAATGAATATTGTAAATGCACAAACAGTAATTTCTCCGCATTGCAAGGTGCAATTCTGAAATTTTTTGCTTTTTCCTGCTCCTCTTAGCATGATAAAGAAGATTCAAAGAGAGTGAGATGCCAGCTCCTTTCATTCAGTCAGTAGCTTCAAACATTTCTGGTATATGAATAACATGATGTTTTTCAATGGCAAAAATCAATGAATATTGTAAATGCACAAACATTAATATCTCCACATTGCAAGGTGCAATTCTGAAATTTTTTGCTTTTTCCTGCTCCTCTTAGCATGATAAAGAAGATTCAAAGAGAGTAAGATGCCAGCTCCTTTCATTCAGTCAGTTGCTTCAAACATTTCTGGTATATGAATAACATGATGTTTTTCAATGGCAAAAATCAATGAATATTGTAAATGCACAAACAGTAATTTCTCCGCATTGCAAGGTGCAATTCTGAAATTTTTTGCTTTTTCCTGCTCCTCTTAGCATGATAAAGAAGATTCAAAGAGAGTGAGATGCCAGCTCCTTTCATTCAGTCAGTAGCTTCAATCATTTCTGGACGTTTTTCAATGGCAAAAATCAATGAATATTGTAAATGCACAAACAGTAATTTCTCCGCATTGCAAGGTGCAATTCTGAAATTTTTTGCTTTTTCCTGCTCCTCTTAGCATGATAAAGATTCAAAGAGAGTGAGATGCCAGCTCCTTTCAGTCAGTAGCTTCAATCATTTCTGGACGTTTTTCAATGGCAAAAATCAATGAATATTGTAAATGCACAAACAGTAATTTCTCCGCATTGCAAGGTGCAATTCTGAAATTTTTTGCTTTTTCCTGCTCCTCTTAGCATGATAAAGAAGATTCAAAGAGAGTGAGATGCCAGCTCCTTTCATTCAGTCAGTAGCTTCAATCATTTCTGGTATATGAATAACATGATGTTTTTCAATGGCAAAAATCAATGAATATTGTAAATGCACAAACAGTAATTTCTCCGCATTGCAAGGTGCAATTCTGAAATTTTTTGCTTTTTCCTGCTCCTCTTAGCATGATAAAGAAGATTCAAAGAGAGTGAGATGCCAGCTCCTTTCATTCAGTCAGTAGCTTCAAACATTTCTGGTATATGAATAACATGATGTTTTTCAATGGCAAACATCAATGAATATTGTAAATGCACAAACAGTAATTTCTCCGCATTGCAAGGTGCAATTCTGAAATTTTTTGCTTTTCCTGCCCCTCTTAGCATGATAAAGAAGATTCAAAGAGAGTGAGATGCCAACTCCTTTCATTCAGTCAGTAGCTTCAATCATTTCTGGTATATGAATAACATGATGTTTTTCAATGGCAAAAATCAATGAATATTGTAAATGCACAAACAGTAATTTCTCCGCATTGCAAGGTGCAATTCTGAAATTTTTTGCTTTTTCCTGCTCCTCTTAGCATGATAAAGAAGATTCAAAGAGAATGAGATGCCAGGTCCTTTCATTCAGTCAGTAGCTTCAAACATTTCTGGTATATGAATAACATGATGTTTTTCAATGGCAAAAATCAATGAATATTGTAAATGCACAAACAGTAATTTCTCCGCATTGCAAGGTGCAATTCTGAAATTTTTTGCTTTTTCCTGCTCCTCTTAGCATGATAAAGAAGATTCAAAGAGAGTGAGATGCCAGCTCCTTTCATTCAGTCAGTAGCTTCAAACATTTCTGGTATATGAATAACATGATGTTTTTCAATGGCAAAAATCAATGAATATTGTAAATGCACAAACAGTAATTTCTCCGCATTGCAAGGTGCAATTCTGAAATTTTTTGCTTTTTCCTGCTCCTCTTAGCATGATAAAGAAGATTCAAAGAGAGTGAGATGCCAGCTCCTTTCATTCAGTCAGTAGCTTCAATTATTTCTGGACGTTTTTCAATGGCAAAAATCAATGAATATTGTAAATGCACAAACAGTAATATCTCCACATTGCAAGGTGCAATTCTGAAATTTTTTGCTTTTTCCTGCTAATCCTAGCATGATAAAGAAGATTCAAAGAGAGTGAGATGCCAGCTCCTTTCATTCAGTCAGTAGCTTCAAACATTTCTGGTATATGAATAACATGATGTTTTTCAATGGCAAAAATCAATGAATATTGTAAATGCACAAACAGTAATATCTCCGCATTGCAGGGTGCAATTCTGAAATTTTTTGCTTTTTCCTGCTAATCCTAGCATGATAAAGAAGATTCAAAGAGAGTGAGATGCCAGCTCCTTTCATTCAGTCAGTAGCTTCAAACATTTCTGGTATATGAATAACATGATGTTTTTCAATGGCAAAAATCAATGAATATTGTAAATGCACAAACAGTAATTTCTCCGCATTGCAAGGTGCAATTCTGAAATTTTTTGCTTTTTCCTGCTCCTCTTAGCATGATAAAGAAGATTCAAAGAGAGTGAGATGCCAGCTCCTTTCATTCAGTCAGTAGCTTCAATCATTTCTGGACGTTTTTCAATGGCAAAAATCAATGAATATTGTAAATGCACAAACAGTAATTTCTCCGCATTGCAAGGTGCAATTCTGAAATTTTTTGCTTTTTCCTGCTCCTCTTAGCATGATAAAGAAGATTCAAAGAGAGTGAGATGCCAGCTCCTTTCATTCAGTCAGTAGCTTCAAACATTTCTGGACGTTTTTCAATGGCAAAAATCAATGAATATTGTAAATGCACAAACATTAATTTCTCCGCATTGCAAGGTGCAATTCTGAAATTTTTTGCTTTTTCATGCTCCTCTTAGCATGATAAAGAAGATTCAAAGAGAGTGAGATGCCAGCTCCTTTCATTCATTCAGTAGCTTCAAACATTTCTGGACGTTTTTCAATGGCAAAAATCAATGAATATTGTAAATGCACAAACAGTAATTTCTCCGCATTGCAAGGTGCAATTCTGAAAATTTTTGCTTTTTCCTGCTCCTCTTAGCATGATAAAGAAGATTCAAAGAGAGTGAGATGCCAGCTCCTTTCATTCAGTCAGTAGCTTCAAACATTTCTGGTATATGAATAACATGATGTTTTTCAATGGCAAAAATCAATGAATATTGTAAATGCACAAACAGTAATTTCTCCGCATTGCAAGGTGCAATTCTGAAATTTTTTGCTTTTTCCTGCTCCTCTTAGCATGATAAAGAAGATTCAAAGAGAGTGAGATGCCAGCTCCTTTCATTCAGTCAGTAGCTTCAATCATTTCTGGACGTTTTTCAATGGCAAAAATCAATGAATATTGTAAATGCACAAACAGTAATTTCTCCGCATTGCAAGGTGCAATTCTGAAATTTTTTGCTTTTTCCTGCTCCTCTTAGCATGATAAAGAAGATTCAAAGAGAGTGAGATGCCAGCTCCTTTCATTCAGTCAGTAGCTTCAAACATTTCTGGACGTTTTTCAATGGCAAAAATCAATGAATATTGTAAATGCACAAACAGTAATTTCTCCGCATTGCAAGGTGCAATTCTGAAATTTTTTGCTTTTTCCTGCTCCTCTTAGCATGATAAAGAAGATTCAAAGAGAGTGAGATGCCAGCTCCTTTCATTCAGTCAGTAGCTTCAATCATTTCTGGACGTTTTTCAATGGCAAAAATCAATGAATATTGTAAATGCACAAACAGTAATTTCTCCACATTGCAAGGTGCAATTCTGAATTTTTTTGCTTTTTCCTGCTCCTCTTAGCATGATAAAGAAGATTCAAAGAGAGTGAGATGCCAGCTCCTTTCATTCATTCAGTAGCTTCAAACATTTCTGGACGTTTTTCAATGGCAAAAATCAATGAATATTGTAAATGCACAAACAGTAATTTCTCCGCATTGCAAGGTGCAATTCTGAAATTTTTTGCTTTTTCCTGCTCCTCTTAGCATGATAAAGAAGATTCAAAGAGAGTGAGATGCCAGCTCCTTTCATTCAGTCAGTAGCTTCAAACATTTCTGGTATATGAATAACATGATGTTTTTCAATTTCAAAAATCAATGAATATTGTAAATGCACAAACAGTAATTTCTCCGCATTGCAAGGTGCAATTCTGAAATTTTTTGCTTTTTCCTGCTCCTCTTAGCATGATAAAGAAGATTCAAAGAGAGTGAGATGCCAGCTCCTTTCATTCAGTCAGTAGCTTCAAACATTTCTGGTATATGAATAACATGATGTTTTTCAATGGCAAAAATCAATGAATATTGTAAATGCACAAACAGTAATTTCTCCGCATTGCAAGGTGCAATTCTGAAATTTTTTGCTTTTTCCTGCTCCTCTTAGCATGATAAAGAAGATTCAAAGAGAGTGAGATGCCAGCTCCTTTCATTCAGTCAGTAGCTTCAATCATTTCTGGACGTTTTTCAATGGCAAAAATCAATGAATATTGTAAATGCACAAACAGTAATTTCTCCGCATTGCAAGGTGCAATTCTGAAATTTTTTGCTTTTTCCTGCTCCTCTTAGCATGATAAAGATTCAAAGAGAGTGAGATGCCAGCTCCTTTCAGTCAGTAGCTTCAATCATTTCTGGACGTTTTTCAATGGCAAAAATCAATGAATATTGTAAATGCACAAACAGTAATTTCTCCGCATTGCAAGGTGCAATTCTGAAATTTTTTGCTTTTTCCTGCTCCTCTTAGCATGATAAAGAAGATTCAAAGAGAGTGAGATGCCAGCTCCTTTCATTCAGTCAGTAGCTTCAATCATTTCTGGTATATGAATAACATGATGTTTTTCAATGGCAAAAATCAATGAATATTGTAAATGCACAAACAGTAATTTCTCCGCATTGCAAGGTGCAATTCTGAAATTTTTTGCTTTTCCTGCCCCTCTTAGCATGATAAAGAAGATTCAAAGAGAGTGAGATGCCAACTCCTTTCATTCAGTCAGTAGCTTCAATCATTTCTGGTATATGAATAACATGATGTTTTTCAATGGCAAAAATCAAATGAATATTGTAAATGCACAAACAGTAATTTCTCCGCATTGCAAGGTGCAATTCTGAAATTTTTTGCTTTTTCCTGCTCCTCTTAGCATGATAAAGAAGATTCAAAGAGAGTGAGATGCCTGGTCCTTTCATTCAGTCAGTAGCTTCAAACATTTCTGGTATATGAATAACATGATGTTTTTCAATGGCAAAAATCAATGAATATTGTAAATGCACAAACAGTAATTTCTCCGCATTGCAAGGTGCAATTCTGAAATTTTTTGCTTTTCCTCCTCCTCTTAGCATGATAAAGAAGATTCAAAGAGAGTGAGATGCCAGCTCCTTTCATTCAGTCAGTAGCTTCAAACATTTCCGGTATATGAAAAACATGTTTTTCAATGGCAAAAATCAATGAATATTGTAAATGCACAAACAGTAATATCTCCACATTGCACGGTGCAATTCTGAAATTTTTAGCTTTTTCCTGTTAATCCTAGCATGATAAAGAAGATTCAAAGAGAGTGAGATGCCAGCTCCTTTCATTCAGTCAGTAGCTTCAAACATTTCTGGTATATGAAAAACATGTTTTTCAATGGCAAAAATCAATGAATATTGTAAATGCACAAACAGTAATATCTCCACATTGCACGGTGCAATTCTGAAATTTTTAGCTTTTTCCTGTTAATCCTAGCATGATAAAGAAGATTCAAAGAGAGTGAGATGCCAGCTCCTTTCATTCAGTCAGTAGCTTCAAACATTTCTGGTATATGAAAAACATGTTTTTCAATGGCAAAAATCAATGAATATTGTAAATGCACAAACAGTAATATCTCCACATTGCACGGTGCAATTCTGAAATTTTTAGCTTTTTCCTGTTAATCCTAGCATGATAAAGAAGATTCAAAGAGAGTGAGATGCCAGCTCCTTTCATTCAGTCAGTAGCTTCAAACATTTCTGGACGTTTTTCAATGGCAAAAATCAATGAATATTGTAAATGCACAAACAGTAATATCTCCACATTGCACGGTGCAATTCTGAAATTTTTAGCTTTTTCCTGTTAATCCTAGCATGATAAAGAAGATTCAAAGAGAGTGAGATGCCAGCTCCTTTCATTCAGTCAGTAGCTTCAAACATTTCTGTATATGAAAAACATGTTTTTCAATGGCAAAAATCAATGAATATTGTAAATGCACAAACAGTAATATCTCCACATTGCACGGTGCAATTCTGAAATTTTTAGCTTTTTCCTGCTAATCCTAGCATGATAAAGAAGATTCAAAGAGAGTGAGATGCCAGCTCCTTTCATTCAGTCAGTAGCTTCAAACATTTCTGGTATATGAAAAACATGTTTTTCAATGGCAAAAATCAATGAATATTGTAAATGCACAAACAGTAATATCTCCACATTGCACGGTGCAATTCTGAAATTTTTAGCTTTTTCCTGTTAATCCTAGCATGATAAAGAAGATTCAAAGAGAGTGAGATGCCAGCTCCTTTCATTCAGTCAGTAGCTTCAAACATTTCTGGACGTTTTTCAATGGCAAAAATCAATGAATATTGTAAATGCACAAACAGTAATATCTCCACATTGCACGGTGCAATTCTGAAATTTTTAGCTTTTTCCTGTTAATCCTAGCATGATAAAGAAGATTCAAAGAGAGTGAGATGCCAGCTCCTTTCATTCAGTCAGTAGCTTCAAACATTTCTGGACGTTTTTCAATGGCAAAAATCAATGAATATTGTAAATGCACAAACAGTAATATCTCCACATTGCACGGTGCAATTCTGAAATTTTTAGCTTTTTCCTGTTAATCCTAGCATGATAAAGAAGATTCAAAGAGAGTGAGATGCCAGCTCCTTTCATTCAGTCAGTAGCTTCAAACATTTCTGGTATACGTTTTTCAATGGCAAAAATCAATGAATATTGTAAATGCACAAACAGTAATATCTCCACATTGCACGGTGCAATTCTGAAATTTTTAGCTTTTTCCTGTTAATCCTAGCATGATAAAGAAGATTCAAAGAGAGTGAGATGCCAGCTCCTTTCATTCAGTCAGTAGCTTCAAACATTTCTGGTATATGAAAAACATGTTTTTCAATGGCAAAAATCAATGAATATTGTAAATGCACAAACAGTAATATCTCCACATTGCACGGTGCAATTCTGAAATTTTTAGCTTTTTCCTGTTAATCCTAGCATGATAAAGAAGATTCAAAGAGAGTGAGATGCAGCTCCTTTCATTCAGTCAGTAGCTTCAAACATTTCT
The DNA here is from genome assembly GCF_046119375.1 of Phyllobates terribilis. Lineage (NCBI taxonomy): Eukaryota > Metazoa > Chordata > Amphibia > Anura > Dendrobatidae > Phyllobates > Phyllobates terribilis. Next base: position 1,427 of record NW_027364051.1, on the reverse strand, counting down.
GGTATATGAAAAACATGTTTTTCAATGGCAAAAATCAATGAATATTGTAAATGCACAAACAGTAATATCTCCACATTGCACGGTGCAATTCTGAAATTTTTAGCTTTTTCCTGTTAATCCTAGCATGATAAAGAAGATTCAAAGAGAGTGAGATGCCAGCTCCTTTCATTCAGTCAGTAGCTTCAAACATTTCTGGACGTTTTTCAATGGCAAAAATCAATGAATATTGTAAATGCACAAACAGTAATATCTCCACATTGCACGGTGCAATTCTGAAATTTTAGCTTTTTCCTGTTAATCCTAGCATGATAAAGAAGATTCAAGAGAGTGAGATGCCAGCTCCTTTCATTCAGTCAGTAGCTTCAAACATTTCTGGAAGTTTTTCAATGGCAAAAATCAATGAATATTGTAAATGCACAAACAGTAATATCTCCACATTGCACGGTGCAATTCTGAAATTTTTAGCTTTTTCCTGTTAATCCTAGCATGATAAAGAAGATTCAAAGAGAGTGAGATGCCAGCTCCTTTCATTCAGTCAGTAGCTTCAAACATTTCTGGACATGTTTTTCAATGGCAAAAATCAATGAATATTGTAAATGCACAAACAGTAATATCTCCACATTGCACGGTGCAATTCTGAAATTTTTAGCTTTTTCCTGTTAATCCTAGCATGATAAAGAAGATTCAAAGAGAGTGAGATGCCAGCTCCTTTCATTCAGTCAGTAGCTTCAAACATTTCTGGTATATGAAAAACATGTTTTTCAATGGCAAAAATCAATGAATATTGTAAATGCACAAACAGTAATATCTCCACATTGCACGGTGCAATTCTGAAATTTTTTGCTTTTTCCTGTTAATCCTAGCATGATAAAGAAGATTCAAAGAGAGTGAGATGCCAGCTCCTTTCATTCAGTCAGTAGCTTCAACATTTCTGGACGTTTTTCAATGGCAAAAATCAATGAATATTGTAAATGCACAAACAGTAATATCTCCACATTGCACGGTGCAATTCTGAAATTTTTTGCTTTTTCCTGTTAATCCTAGCATGATAAAGAAGATTCAAGAGAGTGAGATGCCAGCTCCTTTCATTCAGTCAGTAGCTTCAAACATTTCTGGTATATGAAAAACATGTTTTTCAATGGCAAAAATCAATGAATATTGTAAATGCACAAACAGTAATATCTCCACATTGCACGGTGCAATTCTGAAATTTTTTGCTTTTTCCTGCTAATCCTAGCATGATAAAGAAGATTCAAAGAGAGTGAGATGCCAGCTCCTTTCATTCAGTCAGTAGCTTCAAACATTTCTGGACGTTTTTCAATGGCAAAATCAATGAATATTGTAAATGCACAAACAGTAATATCTCCACATTGGCACGGTGCAATTCTGAATTTTTAGCTTTTTCCCTGTTAATCCTAGCATGATAA